>NC_081410.1:393120525-393433025 GCF_030272615.1 Cryptomeria japonica
TCTCTTATATATATATATATATATATATATATATATATATAAACTAACAAAACCTATACAAATCCACTATAGAAAAATCCATGCAAGTAGAATTTTCTCTGTTTTTTTGAAGTACATAAAATTTCTTCTTTTTTTTTTCAAAACAAGAAATAGACAAGAAGGGAACCTGGATCGATGTAATCGCTTGATGTTGGATCACCTCCAAATCTTCCCAAGTATCCTTCTTCAATCCTTCCTTCAATATTGGTAAGATCTCCTCAAAACTTGAAAAAAACAATCTCCTACAATACAATTGTCTACAAAAATCTTCCTACTTCTAACATTTTTTTTTTTCAAGAACTTGAGAAATTACTTTTCATCAAAAATGTCATAGCCCCCTTTTAGAAATTTAACATACATTATATAAAAAGATGCATCATTTTCCACTATCAAGAGAATTAATGCATTTTAAAGATTCTTTTCCAAAAATTGATCCATACAAAATTAATTACTGACAAAGTGGGGGTTACATGCAAGAAAGTGGAATTTTGAAATCTATTTCTAGAAGCTTCTTATTTTCTCCTACGACATGTACTCAATTGGAATTTTTCATAAATAATTAATTTGCCCATAGAATTTATGATTTTCAAGTGTGTGTGTGTGTCCATCATTTAATTCCTTTTATTAAAAATAGTTTCAACCTTAATAAATAAAACACTTCTAACAATATTCACAAAATGATATGAAATATGATAGCTATAGTAGTGAGTTTTTATCAAGATAGAGAAATAGGGTTATGACATCCTTCCCTCCTTAAATTGTGCATCGTCCTGATGCACTTATTTAATATAACCATATAAGAGTTTGTAGTTCATGATAAGTCTAAAAAAAAAGGAAACAACTATTGCATCTCTTTATTGTCCTCCCATGTAGCATTCTTCTTGTCATACTAATTCCATTGTACCTTGCACTGCTCAACCTCTCTATTATGCAATTAGTACCTCTCCAAGATTTTGAATGGTTCTATCATTATTTCCCCCATTTCCTTGACCTGTAAGGCATCCCAATTCAAAATATGTTTCTCATCGGGCACATACTTTTAAAGAAGTGACACATGGAAGACATCATGGATTTAGCTCAAGTGGGGAGGTAAGGTCAAACAATACGCAACTGGATTAATCTTTTCCAAGATCTCAAAAGGTCCAACATATCGAGGTGCTAGTTTAGTCTTTTTCCCAAACCTTATGGAACACTTATGTGGTCTGACCCCCCAGGAAGAATTTTTCTCCCACCTCAAATTCCCTTGGTGTCCTGTTCTTTTCTACATAACTTTTCTGCCTATATAAAACTTCAACCTTTTCCTAATTTCCTTAGTTTTCCTTCTTTAATTGCATGGTTGATATGGTTTCTATGTTGATAGGTTTAAACTTTCCTTGGATTTTCACCCTTCTTACTCCATCATCCAAACACTCAACAACTTTGTTGTAGCAATCCACACTAGCTTGATGATATGTTAGCCAACTCATTCCAATAATTATGTCATATGACCCTAGGGGTGCCACATAGAGATCTACCCTTGTTTCAAACTCAGGAAATTGTACTCTTGTTTTTGGTAAACACTTGGTTACTTCCCTAGTTGCTTTATCCCCATACTGAGCCATTCATGATGACTCCATTTGTTTAACTTTTAATGCAAATTTTCTTACTAATTTAGGTGAAATGAAATATTCAGATGACCCAGTGTCAATTAGAATTGAAATTGGTTGTTCAAATAGTGTACCTGTAGTTTCCATGGGAACATTCTGAAATATTATTTTGTTTGGTTTCTAACTACTGCATGAATCCTTTGTTGAGGTTCTTGTTGTGGTTTGTTGGCCCTGATCTGACCTTGCATTATTGGGCATTCTCTAGCAAAATGGTTCCCTCCACATATAAAACTTCCACTTGGTGGCCCCCGCCTTACTTGATTCCTAGGAGGATCATTCCTTGTTTCATTGTACCTTGGTGGATAAGTTATACCCTATTGTGTTGGTAATTCTTGTTATAATTGCCCCTATTATTATTATTATTTTCATTCCTTTGATATTGATCAGGGGGTGGCCTTCCTTCGGATGAATTATTCCTTTGACTTTTGTTGAAGTTGTTGTTCCCCTTGAATTCTTGCTTCCTTTTAAATGAATGATTCTCATTAAATTTTTTCCTTGTTCCTGCTAGGGCTTGAATCTTTCTTTCCTGCTTTAAACAATTCTCAAGTACATCATTCATGTTTCCAGGTCCATGCATGTCAACTTCTGCCCCTATGTTGGTGTTTAGCCCCAAAATGAACTTCCTAGCTTGACCTTTCTCATCCTTCTGATACATGGGTACATACTTAAGCAATTTAGCAAACTTATCCCAATATTGTTGGACTGTTAAGGACCCTTGTCTAAGATTATGGAATTTTGTGGCCTTTGCATCAAAGAACAATTGTGGTAACCACCTTTTATGGATATGGTGAACAAATTGATTGCATGTGATCGTATCCCTACTATTCCCATTTTGTTCCTTTGTGTTAGTCCACCAACTAGATGCCTCTCCTTTGATTTGATAGGAACCCCATAAGGCCTTGTTTGTTTCGCTAAATTCCCTTAGTTCAACGTACTTTTCCATTTCATTCAACCAATTTTTATCTCCTTCACCTATTTTCTTTCCATCAAACTTAGGTGGGGTGATTTTCTTCAAATTCTTAGATAGCTCCAACATGTTGTTTCCCCTCCTATTGTCTATCTCATTCCCTGAATTGTTGCCAAGGTTTCTAGTTTCAATGTCATTCTACCTTGTCCTAAGGTCCTACATAGATTGCTCCAAGAAGTTGATCTTATCCCTTTGTTCAGTTAGCAAGTTGATTATAGCTTAAACCCCATCTTCATTATTCCCTTAGTATTGTTTATTTCCTTCATGTATTTCTTCATGGTTAGGTTACCTTTGTCTCATAGTAGTGGTAGTATGTCCTCTTCCCCTTCCCCTTCCCCTTCCTCTTCCTCTTGCTATCTAGTTTTTTTTTTCCTTCAAATTAAATTTCTTAGTTAGTTCTTGATTTTAAGATATGACAATTTTATCTCTACTACTTACAAGACACTCCTTTAGTTGTGTAAGTTGAAGTGATCTCAAGGCCTAGGCTTGAACCTTTGCTCTGATACCACATGTAATAACCCACTAAACTTAACCCAAGAAATTTTGACTATTTAAAAAAAATAAAATTATTTACTTATTTATTCTTATTTAGTGTTTGATTCAATCACATACTTTGGGCATCTATCCATTTGGATTAGGCATTCATCCATCCGGGATGAGCATCTAACCATACAGGTTAGGCATTTGTCCATATGGGACAAGAGGTTTCATCTATCCATTATGGGATAGGCATATATCCAAATGGGGTAGGCATCTATCCAACTTGGAATAGGAGGTGCTCTAGCCAGAGACTTAGACTCATCGGGACCATCCGGGTCCTGAGTCACTCACTAAGAACTACATTCCTCTAATAGGAGTGCACCGAGGTTGTCGTCCTTAGGAGAAAATAAAATAACATATTGCAAGCTTGAATTTCGCCTTGGAATTTGGCTTAAAGCCTTGGGAAGTCAAGTGAATCCATACAGGATTCCTTCCGAGTATTATGCGTTGAATTACTTTTTCCTTTATTTCCCTTATCTTTCAATTAGGAGACTTCACAATCCATCTACTTACCAAATCCTAGACCCCATTCCTGAACACCTGAGTACTAGGGACAACTCCATCCCTAGGCTGCCTACATACCCATTTCAGCATGGGATCAAGGCGTAAAGTATGTAGTTTTGTTTTCTATTCTATGATTTAATGTAAACTATTTTGGTGGGTACGCAACCCTTTTTAGGGTCAATGTCCCATACAGTTTCTTTGTGGTTGCTACCCACAATGGTAGCTTTGAGAAAAGGGTCAAGGTGGCCTTTTTCTTATGGCCTAAAACATCTAGGTCCTAATTCCTATCATAAGTGTCACCCTTGACCCAATAGTTGATTGTCAAACAACCTTCAAGATTAAGCCAAGTTTTAAAAGAAACTCACTCAATCAACCCTAAAGGGGTTTACTATGGTTTAACTAGCGCCAGATGTAAATTCATTTAAAGATTATCTTATTAGATTATCGATCCAAGGGGGATCACCCACCCCTTGGATTTTAACTTCCAAGTGTCCCTTAGTATTCCCCCACAATTTATAGGGACAAAGCCATAGACGTCGTTGATGCAACTTTATTAGGCATTAGATGCAATAATTCAACACGACGACATTACTCGTAAGTGTGACCCAGAGGCACCGTATATACCGAACACTGGTAGGTTTTTGTTTTCATCACCTCTTGTTTAGTTATCTATCTAATTACTATTACTAACCTCATAACATATCATGAAAGATCTAGTTGAAATTATCTTAATACAACAATTGTAAAATAAAACTAATTCCATGTAAGAAGGGTAGTATTAAAACAAATAATCATTCAACTATTATTCCCTTGGGAAGGAATTTAAAGTACATTCCATGATTAAGTAATTGAGAGTATACCCAAGAAGTTAATTCCATATAACAGGTAAGAGAATTACTTGAAAGGTAACAACTTCTTTTACTAGGTGAATAATAACCGAAAAAGGAAATTACCATCTAAATTCTTGAAAATGTAACACCAATTACGTAACTAGCATGGTAAATAAGAAAGTGTAACTTGTATAATAATAGCAAGAAATTAATATATGCGCCACAATTAAAAGTAACTTGCATGGCATTAAGTTCGTCTTTTTCTAATTTTAACCTTTTATTTTTAAAGAACATTGATACTTAAGAAGGAAAGGAAAGATTCCTTTAGTCATCTTGCTCAAATCTAAATTCGTGAAATAAATGAATTGTCTAATTAAATAAATCAACTTAGAGGAATCTTGAGTTAATATTTATTACGAATGAATTCAAAATTATCATTCCTACCTAAGTTTTCCAAATCACTTTGACAAAATATTTTTTTCCCATTTATCTGGTCTAAATTAGTTATTAATTACTCTTTAATGGTGCATCAACTATTGGGGCCAATTTCCATTTTAAACCCCTTTTAGAATTTATAATTAGTGATAACAATTTATAATTAATAAAATGTGGATTTACAATTAGTGTAAATAAATTAACATTCTTTTTTCTATATATGTATGTTTATATTATTAAAACTAATAAATTACAAATCAATTTAATAAAGCTTAAAATTAGTGTTAACAAATTTTAATATATTAATAATATTAATAATTTATATATTTTTGTTAAACTTAATTATTAATTACCTAACCCATTTACCGTGATTCACATAAATCAAAATTTAATCATAATAAATCAAAATTCTAACCCAACTAAAATTTAATTCTAAATTATTAATCTACAAATATAATTTTACCAACTAAAAGTTTAATTAGAAAGTATTAGATAACAATGATTCCAAATTATAAATTAAACTAATTCCAAATTATAAATATTTCTTTTACCAAACTAAAATTTAGATTAGAAAGTATTAACTAATTCCTTTTTTAAGTTAATCTAAATATGAATTACCTAACAAAGAATTTTAATTGACAAAGAAAATATTAATAAACAAAATAGAATGAAATCTTAATTTTATTATAACTAATTAATAAATTTTACATTAATAAAATTCTTAACCTACAATTTTAAATTACCTATCATAGTTTTGTGTTTATTCTCAAGGGTCTAATTAGAGAGAGTTTAATAGATGCTTAATCTATTCCCAAAAATCTATTTTTTTTTAATCATTTTTCTTAAACTTTCTAGAAAAGCAAAAAGTAAAAAAAAAGATTTGTTTTTCTTTCTTTTCCACTAAAATAAAAATATGTGTATGCAACATTGAAAGGAACCTCTATCAAATGCATTTTTCTATTGTTTATATATATATATATATATATATATATATATATATATATATATATATATATATATATATATATATATATATATAAAAGAATAGAATCCAAAGCGAAGAAAATAAGAGCGTTTTAAAGATGTTTCTCATTTTCAAATTTAATCTCCTTATTGTATATAAATTTTCACTATCAAAACCTATACAAATCCACTATAGAATAATCCATGCAAGTAGAATTCTTTCTCTTTTTTTTTTAAGTACATAATTTTTTTTATTTTTTTCAAAACAAGAAATAGACAAGAAGGGAATTGGATTGATATAATCGCTTGATGTTGAATCACCTACAAATATTCCCAAGTATCCTTCTTCAATCCTTCCTTCAATCTTGGTAAGATCTCCTCAAAACTTGAAAAAAACAATCTCCTACAATACAATTGTCTACCCAAATCTTCCTACTTCTAGCATGTTTTTTTTTTTTTAAGAGCTCAAGAAATTACTTTTCATCAAAAATGTCATAGCCCCCTTTTCGAAAGGTAACATACATTATATAGAAAGATGCATCATTTTCCACTATCAAGAGAATTAATGCATTTTAAAGAATCTTTTTCAAAAATTGATCCATGCAAAATTAATTACTGACAAAGTGGAGGTTACATGCAAGAAAGTGGAATTTTGAAATCTACTTCTAGAAGCTTCTCATTTTCTCCTACGACATGTGCTCAATTGGAATTTTGCATAAATAATTAATTTTCCCATAGAATTTATGATTTTCAAGTGTGTGTGTGTGTCCATCATTTAATTCCTTATTAAAAATAGTTTCAACCTTAATAAATAACTCTTCTAACAATATTCACAAAAATGATGTGAAATATAATAGCAATAGTAGCGAGTTTTTATCAAGATAGAGAAACAAGGTTATGACACCATGTGGATGTCAAGGTAGTTTAGGTGAGAAAAAAAATTAAAGTTTTGACAAAATATAGTTGCTAAAAACTGACTTATTATTAAACCACTCCAAGATGGGTGTAAATAGAAAGCAAGAAAATAATAAATGGTTTCTATAGGGTGTATTGACTTCTACCTACCGATCCATGAGAACAATCGTCGCCTTGCCTTTATGTAGACTGTGCAAGATCCTCGTCAAAGGGGTCTAGGTTCCTGCATATGTAATTCATTTATCCTATGTTAGATTACATCTTATATGAAGGTCAATCATAATCAGATTTACATAAGACATGATACGTATGCTAAAAATTACATAGTAGACAACATGAATAGGTTTATTTCTTGTTACAATATGTAGTCATCATAGTTTATACAAATACTGAAATGAATGGTAAAGAGTATTCTTCAGGATTGTAAAAAATTAATCATTTTATCACACTACACAATACACAATTAGGGGTAGGTAAAAGTAACTTATTTACTGATTATAATTAGGTATATACAACTAAATACATGTTTATCTTAAGGATTTTATCAAACGTTTCACTACCTTGCATAGACAAGGCAAGAAACTGTTTGAAAAAATATCTCAAAGAAATGTGTTATCATGGTGATGGAATGCCATGACAATCCATAGTAATTTGACTGTCATGGCATTCCATCACCATGATTGCATTCCATCACCATGAGACCGCATTTCTTTATGGCATTTTTTCTGATAGTTCACTGCCTTGTCTATGTTACCACATTTTTAATACATTTCTTATATTGGTTAAATAGTGCAAAACATATATTCA
Organism: Cryptomeria japonica; assembly: GCF_030272615.1. Classification (NCBI taxonomy): domain Eukaryota; kingdom Viridiplantae; phylum Streptophyta; class Pinopsida; order Cupressales; family Cupressaceae; genus Cryptomeria; species Cryptomeria japonica. The sequence goes on from NC_081410.1 coordinate 393,128,172, forward strand.
ACATAGCTTTGCAATATTCATTAGGATCACAAATTCTCTAATTACATATAGAAATGTTTAATATCCCATAGGTCAATTTTGATTTTTACATATAATTACATATAGAAATATATAATATCACATACCTTGGCAATGTTTACTTATAACTTCATATGAAAATGTTTAATATCCCATAGGTCAGTTTTAATTTCATCACAGGTACAACATTCTTGTCGGGGCCTATGTTAGGCATTATATGTGATATTATAATTAATTCCCATATAATATCCCATTTAATTATAATTACCATGCAAAGAAAAAGTCATGTCTATGTAATTGAAATATCACATTTACATATAATTATAATATCCCATAGGTCAATTTCAATTTCAAATTACTCTGCAAAGCAAAAGACTTTGAAAAATTACACAAGAAGATCTTTTTCTTTGTATAGTAATTATAAGTAAATGTGATAATATAATTATATGTAAATGGGATATTTCAATTTCAATTTTTACATATAATTATAATATCCCATTTACTTATAATTACTATGCAAAGCAAAAGACATATGTCTATGAAATTAAAATATCCCATTTACATATAATTATAATATCCCATATAATTACATATAGAAATGTATAAGTGAAAGCCATTTTGAAGTGATGCAAGAATTTCATTGTGATTGAGACAAGGAGTTTTGTAGGGTTAATTTGATATTTTAGAAACCTTTTCAAGTCATATTCCACAATTGTAATATACTAAAATTGATTGATATTCTTCAATTAGTTATTAACAAGTTCTTATTTATTTTCCTCATTAGATGATTAAATTCATTTTTCATAGTTCTTAATATAATAGCACCCTTTTGAAAGAGTGCAACTCTTCATTATTTCTGCCCTTTGAAAGGGACATAAACTTTCATAATCAGGTCTACACTTCTTATTTAAATCAGATGTGCACTTCTTATTTCCAAATTATGCCCCCCTCAAATCAAGTTTTGTGTTTTGAAGTAACCAAGATCAAAAGTTAATAGACAAATGGTAAAAGTGAAATCCATTTTGAAGTGATGAAAAATTTTCATTATGATTGAGACAATCATACACTATGCAAGGACAATCATATCCTTGGACTTCTAGGACAATTATACCCTTAGACATCTAGGACAGACATACCCTTAGACTTCTAGGACACTATTTCATTGCCATTTTGAAGTGATGCAACTTCTAGGACAGTCATACACTATGCAAGGACAGTCATACCCTTAGTCTTCTAGGATAGTCATACCCTTAGAATTTTAAGATAGTCACACCCTTTGAATTCTAGGACACTATTCCATTGCCATTTTGAAGTGATGCAACTTCTAGGATAGTCATACACTATGCAAGGATAGTCATACCCTTAGACTTCTTCACTCTTATCAATGCCTTGGGGACTTCTAGGAATTTGATATTAGTTACCCAAACTTCTCCACCAACACTAATCATCCAACCAATCAAGAATGAATCTTGCAAATATAAGTTCCTTATACCCTATCAATAAGGGTAGCCACTGTCATTTGTAGGACAGTTAAAGGTATTTTCTTTTGGATTTTTTTACTTGCCTTACCCAACCTTGTAACTCTCCAATAACCTTTATCCACTCTCCTTCCTTCCCCTAATACTCTTACTCAATGAATCCTTTGCATAAGCTTCACCATTAACCACTCCTTGCTGCTATATTTTGACTAAGACACATTTTCAGTCATAAACCATTGTTTGAGACGTGCCAACATTTTGTTTGAGACCCTTTAGACAATATTATAAGCAAGAACACAATATGATACAAAGATTCCTCATTGGTGTGATCAATCAATCATTAACTATTTCAAAATATATTTTATTTGGCCACAGATTACCCTAATGAGGGTTTTGACTGTGATTCACAAGAATGAATCAATCTTCTTCTATACACAACTGAAATAGATTGTAACTACCTTCAACTTGATTTGGAACCAACTTTACATCATTTTCTTCCAAAATGCAACTTTTGCATGACAATATTTTTTGTCAACTTTGACAATTTTGCACAAAATCCCACCTAGACCAAACCTAGACCTCAAATGACTCAAAATGGATCCAAATAGGTCCAATTACATCATAAATAGACTTTTACATCCTAATTTCCCTTTACAAGATTCATTTACTTATACCACAAACCATCTTTAGTGTTCAAGGATTGGGAAATATTGATTGTCAAGAGAGTGTATGAGGGTCTTGTTTTCATTCCCATATGTGTTTCCAAGAAAGGGTCTTGAGTTTCATAATGACTATCCTAAATGTGGATGTGTGTTGATGGTGTAGGAGCACCTAATAGGTCCCCATGACACAATTAGGTCCAGTTGGCACAAGGACAATGGTTTTGTGTTTATTCTATGTAATAAGGTCAATAATGACCATTTATGATGTAATAAGTGTCTATGAGTCCCTTTGTTAAGGTTTTGAGTCCTAAAGTTGTAATGTTGACAAAATTGTCATAAGTTGTCAATATGGTGCAAATATGTGAAAATGAGTCATGTAAGGAAATTTATGATGTAAAAGGGTTTATTTTATGTATTTGGACCTATTTTAATCATTATTGGGTCATGAAAGTCATAGATAGGGTCTATGTTCAATTTGGAGCAAAAATTGTCAAAGTTGACAATAATGGTTAAGCAACTTTTGAGTTTGTAAGGGGTAATTAGAAAATTGTCCCAAATAGGTTATGATGGTGGTTGTAACTATATTAAATCTTGTAAGGCATTATAAAATCCTTATACATGTTTGGAGGTGGTTGTTGTTCAATGTATTGAAGGAGAATATCAATAAATTTGTGATTTCCTACACTTTCTGGTGTTTTTCAAACGTAACAGTCTGATATCAGTAGTTTTTACTATTAAAAAATTATACATTTTCATCAAGAATAAATTGGGAATGATAGAGGGGTGAACCCCAATAGTTTGGTCTTTATTTCATTCTTTTTTCATTAATTTTGGAGGGAGATCTACTAAATTTTGTAAAACACTGTCAAAACCCTACTAGGGTAAACAGTGAGAATACAAAATGTATTACTCCTCCATTCCACGTTAATAAAAGGAAAAATATTGGTGGAATGGAGGGAAATTGCATATATTTTGTTTTTGTTTTACTTGTAGGGATCTATGTTCATTTTTGTATGTGTAAAATGATGACAAATTATTGATTGACAGTACCACGGTCTGAAAATACAGTGTTCTTGTTGGTTTTGATTGGCGTAAATGCAAACAACGTGTTTGAATGGTGTTGTAAATAAAGAAAGGGATGTGTGAGGTACCCCTTGGCATTATCCAAGTGTTAAGTAATCAAGGAAGCCAATCCACTCATAAGGATTTATGACTGTCCCAAAAATTGCTTATTGATTGTTGCAGTTGGCAGTGTTATGGACTTTCCCATGTTTGCTAGATTGAGTGAGTATGGTTGAGAGTTGGTGTGTGTGGGGTTAATTTTATGTGTAACAATATTTAGAAACACCATAAATGAATAAACTTATTGACTGTCCCAAAGTAGCAGTGATTGTCTGTGTTGACAGTGTACAAGAACTAATGTTTGCATGGATGAGTGTTGGTTGGTTATTGGTAGTTGGAGTTTGGAGAGAGTTTGGGGGAACACTATTGATTACATATAATCCTTTGAAGACATTGATTTTAAGGGAGAAAGCCTTAAATTATTGGCTTTCCTAAAGTACACGATTGTCCTAAAACATATCAAAATTGTCCTAATAAGCAGTGTGTTGATTGTGAATGAAGGGTAATCATGTTGGGTTAGTTGGGTGGGTATAGAGTCAAGAGTAGAAGTGTTGTGAAGTCCTGAGTATTTCCAAGGGTGATTGAGTTGTGAGAGTTATTTACATGTTGAAAGTGGAGGTTGGAAACCTAGTGAAGGGATGGTGTTGATCAAGAGGCTACAAAGAGTGTTGTTGAAGAATGATGCTAAAGGGATTATGGATGAGCACCAACATGTTGTGAATACCTAGTTGAGTATGTCAATGGTGGGTGTAGAGAGAGAGAGAGTCTATGAGTGAAGAATGTTTCCTGAGGGTATGAAGAATTTGTGAGTAAACCCTAGCCTTGTGAAGGGTTTGTGAGTGAGTGAAGCTTGTTACCTACTGATTTAGGTAAGTTGGGAGAAAGAAATCTCCCTAATGTGGTTTTGGTGTGGATACTCTGCATTAGTTGAGCCAATGGAATGTGGTTTGGCCACTGGGTGTTGTGAGAACTTGAGGGGTGTGTGAAGGTATTGGGTCTTGTGTTCAGTCATGGAAGTGAGGTACATGGTGTTTATCAAGCCTTGGGGTGGTTGTAGATGTGTGAGTTTGTGAATCCTATTAAGGAAAGGTGTTGATGAATTAGGAGAGTGAGAGCTCCTAGTTGATGGAACACACCTACTAGATAGGCACGTTGGGATAAGTTGTCCCTAATTGGTGAGTTTGTGTGTGGATGCTCTGCATCAATTTTGAAGTCTTTTTCTTTGCATAGTAATTTGAAGTATTTTACTATGAAATTTAAATTGACCTATGGATCTCATTCTGATAAACTCTATTTTATTTACTCTCTATATCAATGATTAGCTAAGTCTATGAAGTAGCTGAGATCAAAATTTATTTCCTACAATTCATGGGTTAAACTCCTTGACTCAATCACAATGAAAGTCATGGATCACTTCAAAATGACTTCCACTTTTAGTAAATTACTAACAATAGTTGGATTTGTGTCTGATCCAAGACTTTCATTGTGATTTAAAACATTAATAAAAGAAGAAAAGAAATATTGTTGAAATTTATCTAACTATACAATTATTCTATCCTTGGTTCATTTTTGGATATATGAGAAGAATCCATGGATTTGGCATAGGTCTATAATAATGTTCTTGCTCAGGGGTATGGCTAGAGCCCATAAGGCTCCATGATGCCATTACAATAGGGTGGAGAGAAGGCCTTTGTTAGATTTTTAAATGATGGTCATATGTTTGTCTTGAAATTGCAAAATGAAAAAAATGCTTTATGCATTTTCACTAAGAAATTCTCTAGTAATAGAATTTATTCTGCTATTCTTGGAATACTTTATGATTAGATATTTTTTCTGCTATCTAGTAATATAACTTTTGCTAATGGATTTTTTTCTACTATCTAGTAATACTTTATGATTAGATATTCTGCTATCAGCTATCTTATTAAATAGGTTTTTTCAGCTATCTTAATGGATTCCTTAGGTTTTCTTCTCATTTGTCATATTTAGATATTTTGGCCTTAAACATGCATCATTAGGGTTTTAGGTTTAGATTATCTGATCGGATAGGGTAATTTTTAGCAAAAGGGAAACAAATAAATCTGATTATGTTTGAAATCCACATAAGATGAAGCTAAGTGATTGCTCACCTGTAAACTGATTAGCTAAGTGATTGATCCGAACTATCCCTTGCTCAACAAATTCTGGTCAAGTTCTTCATTCACCACCATCTCTCACCCTATGAATCTCCTCTCCTGCACGAGCGAATAAATTCTTTTGGAAATAAGGATAAATGTATAAGGTGGGATAGTCAACTGTAATATCTGTGAAGGAGCAATCATGAAGAAAAAGTTAAAACAATATAAGTACAAAAAGACAACTTGGAGAAAAAAAAACATAGGCACCTTGTGTTAGAAATATGGAGGAATTGATTATGTGTTGCATTGATGTTTTGTCATTGATGTCAACACTAGCTGTTATGGTTGGTTACCGGATTATCGGTAGAAGATCTAGTGTTACCGACAGAAGGGACTATCTGTTGGACACTTTCGACATGTTTTGATCTATGGAGTATGTTTGGTTTTATGTGTTACATACTTCTGGAGCATGTTTTGGTTAGTTGGTATTGACTTGGTGATCGGATGCTATCATACACTCTTGTAAACCCTCATCGACATGGGTTTAAGGTTTAACTGGCAGAGCTTTTATTGAGAATCTTTGACAGAATGGTTAAGTGGTGTTGGTGTGGCTTCTAGATGGAATTCAGGATGCAGAAGATGATCCCTGATCATGCCTCAACTAATTCAAGACATCACTTTGGCGTGGTGGACCCAGATCAGGTCTGGTACCTATCTAGGTTATGGACCGGTATCATGTTAACGTGTTATCTACACGTTACCGGATTGTTTATTGTTGTTTTCGTCTTAAGCCGACATGGAATATGATTGTAATATGGATGTATGTAATGATCTTATTTTAATATCTTTTAGGCGGCCGACCTAATTGGTTTAGGCCTTAGGGTTTGTATAAAATGATGTAAGATCTCACTGTAGATCGTGGTGGTGGTGGTAATAATCATGGTCATGGAATGTAATATCATATGTGAAGGAGATTTGGTTGATCATAGGTGATTGAATTGGGTTTAAGTAAGAGGTCAAAGGCCTTCAGTATTGAGCTTAACCAAGACTGTAATCAGGCATGGTAGATGTTATCTCTAGCATTTCATTCTTCTGGATTGTTTTCCAATTATCTTGAGGTGGTTATAACCTCTTTGTAGTTAGTGAGACTCTTTTGTAATGAGCAGTATGCTCTAGGTAGTGTGCCTTCCTGCATGTGCATGCCCCTTATTGTATCTAACTGTGGCTAGGCTTCCCACCATGGTTTTTCCCTTTACTAGGTTTTCCATGTACAAATCATGGTGTTATGTGGTATGGTTGCATTGTGTTAGTTCTTTGTTTTATTCTTAAGTTTTATTGCTTGCCGGTATTTGTTTCTGCTATTCTGGTATTCAATGTTTATGTTCTCTGGTTAAAGGTTATTAAGTGGTTTGATTGACATAATTTGTTAACAACTGATTCACCCCCCCTCTTAGTTGTCCACCGGTTATCCTAACAATTGGTATTAGATCTTTGGTCCTCTTTTGCAGAAGCTTAACCACTTGAGGTAGATCCTATGGTAGCTAACACTTCAAATCCATTGGCAACTATTTTAAGAAGAGAAATCCCTAAGCTTGATGGAACAAATTATGGGATATGGAAAATCCGAATGGAGACTCATCTTAGATGTCTTGGCAAGGATATTTGGGAGATCACTGAGAAAGGATACACACCTTATGATCCGACATTTGGAGATCTTTCTCCTATAGATCTGGAGAAGAATATTGAAAATGATTGCAGAGCTAGAGAAGCCCTCTTGTATGCACTTACTAATCAACAAATCATGAGATTAACTGATAAATCATCGACAAAGGTTATGTGGGATAAATTACAAACTCTAAATGAAGGTGATCCTACTGTCAAAATTGCTAAACTTGATGGTTACTGGGTAAGGTATGAGAACTTGAAGATGAAAGATAATGAAAAGAATTGATACATTTATGGAAAGAGTAAATGAGATTGTCATGGGAATTCAATGTTGTGGAGGATCTCTGAGTGAAGATGAAATAGTTTCTAAAGTCTTGAGATCCCTTCCATCAGCTTACAAGATGAAGGAAACTACAATTAATGAACTGAGAACAATGACAAACACTTCAGTTAACAGAGACATTCTGATTAGGAAATTATCCGCTTTTGAGCTTGAAGAATTTGGACCTTTTGGAGTTGCAAAATCTGAACCCGCTTTTCATGCATTATCATCTACTAGCAAGAGTGATTGGAAAGCCTTATATGCAAAAGAATTGGAAGATATGAGGAGAGAGGATGAAGAATTTGAGCAACTTGAAGCCTTATTTGCTAGAAGAGTATCTAAAGGACCGGTAGGAAGTAAGTATGAAGGAAAAGCACCCTTTAAATGTTTTGCATGTAATAAGATTAGTCATTTTGCATCTAGATGTCCTGAAAGGAATGCAATATTTGAAGAGAGAGTTAAGAAATCATTTAAGCCTAATCAAAATAGATATAGATTTAAGAAAGTAAACAATGCTACATAGAGGATGATTAAAGAGTAAGTGATGACTCTGAGGATGAACCGACAACAGACTTTGCTAGTGGATCCGACAATGGAAAGGAATGGGTGTTCTATGCTTTAAAAGAAGATGAACTAGAACTGGCTATCAAGAATGAAGAAAAGGCCTTGGCAGCAAAAGTTGAAGACAAGGATGAATGGTTAATTGATAGTGGATGCTCACATCATATGACTGGAGATAAAAGAAAAAATTTGTCGCTGCATGAATACAATGGCAGTCAAGTCAGCTTTGGAGATGACAAAGCATGTATGGTCAAAGGTAGAGGTATTATTTCTTTGGATGGCAAGCATAATACTAATAATGTTTATTATGTAGAAGATTTAAAGCATAATCTTTTAAGTGTTGGTCAATTGGTGGACAAGGGTTTCCAACTTTAGTTTAAAGATAGAAAATACAAAATCATTAACAAAACTGGTTTGGAGATTGCAATCGGTACTCAAACTGGAGGTAATATCTTTCACTTGAACACTGGTAATAAGACATGTTTGATTTCTCATATTGATGAGAGTTGGTTATGGCATAAAAGGTTGTGTCATGTTAATTTTGATTGTATTGTTAAGATCAGTTCAACAAAGGCAGTTAGAGATATACCTAAGATTATGAAACCTCATAATCCGGTATGTAAGGAATGTCAATTGGGAAAGCAAGTTAGAACTTCTTTTAAGAGAATACATGATAAATATAATGATGTTCCTAATTTGATTCACACTGACTTATGTGGTCCAACAAGGACTAGAAGCTTTCAAGGTGATAGATATTTCATGCTGATAATTGATGACTATTCTAGAATGATGTGGGTGACTTTTCTTAGGGAGAAGTCTGAAGCTTTTGAGAAATTCAAGATCTTTAAAGCTAAGGTAGAAACATAAACTGGATTGAAAATCAAATGTCTGAGATCAAATCAAGGCGGTGAGTTCACTTCTAATAAATTTAACAGTTATTGTGAGACAAATGGAATTATGAGACAGTTATCTGCAACCCAGACTCCTCAGTAGAATGAAGTTGTGGAAAGAAAGAATAGAACCATTTTGGATGCAGCAAGAACTATGATGATGGAAGCCAAATTACCTCACATCTACTGGAGAGAAGCAGTGAGTACAACAATCTACACATTCAACAAAGTTCACATCAAAGGTGAAACCGGTAAGACCCCTTATGAATTATGGTTTGGACATACACCTACTGTTAAATATTTCATAATTTTTGGAAGTAAATGTTATATTAAAAGGGATGATTCAATTGGAAACTTTGATCCTAGATGTGATGAAGGAATATTTCTTGAATATTCAATTCAAAGCAAAGCATATAGATGTTATAACAAAAGATTGCAAAAAATTGTGGAGAGCACAAATGTGAAAGTGGATGAGCATTACAGAAATCAATCTATATCATATGACAAGGAATCGACAGTGGAAATGATCATAATTGAACCGACAATGCCTCAACCAGTACAGGTCACTGAGACAGTTACACCAGCACAATAAAAAAATTCAACTATGACTGATGATCAGAATAGTGAACCTGAAGTTCAGAAGACACCAAGGTATGTAAGGTTAAATCATTCTGAAGATCAAATCATTGGAGATAAGAACAAGGGAGTTATGACAATAAGAAGACTGACAAATGAAGAGGTATGTCTTATTTCTCAAATTGAACCAACATCTGTTATCGAAGCTTGTAAAGATAAACATTGGTTAAAGGCTAGTTTAGATGAATTAGATTAGATAGAGAAGAATGAGACTTTGACTTTAGTTCCCTGGCCTAAAGATAAGAATGTTATTGGAACTAACTGGGTTTTTAGGAATAAACTAAATGAAGATGGTCAAGTTGTAAGAAATAAGGCTAGATTAGTTTGCAAAGGATATTCTCAAATGGAAGGAATTGATTATGGTGAGACATTTGCACCTGTAGCTATAATTGAATCTGTTAGACTATTTATTGCCTATGCAAGTTATAAGAACTATAAGATCTATTAAATGGATGTTAAATGTGCATTTTTGAATGGTGAACTTGAGGAAGAGGTATACATTGAGCAACCTGATGGATTTTCACTGACAAATGATAAAGATATGGTTTGCAGATTAAGGAAAGCTTTATATGGATTGAAACAAGCTCTTAGAGCTTGGTATGCAAGGTTGGATAAATATCTTTTAAAGCTTGGTTTTACTAAAGGCGGTGCTAATAGTAATTTATATTATAAGATCACTGATGATGATATTCTCATTATTGAAGTATTTGTTGATGATATCATTTTTGGAGGTGAAGATAAATTGTGCATGGAATTCTCTAATAATATGCAGAATGAATTTGAAATGTCCATGATTGGTGAGATGAGATTTTTCTTAGGTTTGCAGATTACTCAAACTGACAAAGGCATTTTTATCTGCCAAACTAAGTATCTAAGAGAATTTTTGAAGAAGTTTGGTATGGATAATTCCAAACTGGTAAGTACTCCTATGGTGACAAGTGAGAAATTGTCTATCAAAGACACATCTGCACCGGTAAATCAGACAAGGATAAGTCTATGATTGGTGGCTTGTAATATTTAACTCAGACTAGACTAGATATTATGAATGCAGTAAGCATCATTTCAAGATATCAAAGTAATCCTAAAGAAAATCATGAATGTGCAGTAAAGAGGATATTTCAGTATTTGCAAGGAACAACAAAATATGGCTTATGGTATTCTAGAGATGATAACTTCACCTTATGTGCATATACAAATTCAGATTGGGCAGGTGATACTGATGATAGGAAGAGCATTTCTGGTGGAGCTTTCTTTCTTGGAAAGAAATCAGTTTCATGGATCAGCAAAAAATAGTCATGCATTTCTTTATCTACTGCAGAAGCTGAATATGTTGCAGCAGCAACCAATTGCACTCAAGTCTTGTGGATGAAGCAAATGTTGAAGGATATCAGGGTAAAATGTAGTGAACCGGTAGTTATCTATTGTGATAACTCTGCAGCTATTGACATGTCTAAGAATCCGGTATTTCACTCTAAGACTAAACACATATCAATAAAATATAACTTTTTGAAGGACAAGGTGGAAGAAAAGGAAGTCAAATTGGTTTATGTGAACACTAAAGAATAGATTGCAGATATATTCACTAAATTGTTGTCTAAGGAATCATTTGAGTATTTAAGAGATAGGTTAGGGGTATCTACCCCTCTAGTGGAAACTTAATTGATGGAGTAGACCATCAGTCTGGTATGCATCATCAGCTTTATCCTTTGCTCCGAGTTGATCTAGTGGTGCTACTACTCAGGGGGAGTAGTCAGCTTTGAGATTCAGAGGCTTATATTCTTACTTTGATATTTTTGTTAGATTTTTGGCATTGATGTCAAAGGGGGAGAGATAGCGATGTGAAAAATAAGTTCAGAACTTTACAGAGATATTATTCACAGGGGGAGAGTTATTGATATTCAGGAGATTGTTGGTTGTCTTCCACAGGGGGGGACTTGTTTGGCATTTCTTGGTACTTAGATGTTTTTCACATCGAGTGTTGCCATCGATGCCAAAGGGGGTGATTGTTGGAAATATGGAGGAATTGATTATGTGTTGCATTGATGTTTTTTCATCAGTGTCAACACTAGCTGTTATGGTTGGTTACCAGCAGACAGGTTTTGGTTACCGACAAAAGGGACTATTTGTTGGACACTTTTGGCATGTTTTAATCTATAGAGTATGTTTGGTTTTATGTGTTACACGCTTTTGGAGCATGTTTTGGTTAGTTGGTATTGACTTGGTGATCAGATGCTATCATACACTCTTGTAAACCCTTACCGGCATGGGTTTAAGGTTTAACCGATAGAGCTTTTATTGAGAATCTTTGACAGAATGGTTAAGTGGTGTTGGTGCGGCTTCTAGATGGAATTCAGGATGCAGAAGATGATCCCTGATTGTGCCTCAACTGATTCAAGACATCACTTTGGCATGGTGGACCCAGATTAGGTTTGGTACCTATCTAGGTTATGGACCGGTATCATGTTAACGTGTTATCTACACGTTATCAGGATGTTTTATGGATTGTTTATTGTTGTTTTCATCTTAAGCCGACATGGCATATGATTGTAATATGGATGTATGTAATGATCTTATTGTAATATCTTTTAGGTGGCCGACTTAATTGGTTTAGGCCTTAGGGTTTGTATAAAATGATGTAAGATCTCACTGTAGATCATGGTGGTGGTGGTAATAATCGTGGTCATGAAATGTAATATCGTATGCGAAGGAGATTTGGTCGATCATAGGTGATCGAATTGGGTTTAAGAGGTCAAAGGCCTCTAGTATTGAGCTTAACCAGGAATGTAATCAGGCATGGTAGATGTTATCTCTGGAAGTTCATTCTTCTGGATTGTTGTCCAATTATCTTGAGGTGGTTATAACCTCTCTGTAGTCCGTGAGACTCTTTTGTAATGAGCAGTACGCTCGAGGTAGTGTGCCTTCCTGCATGTGCAGACCCCTTACTGTATCACATACTTTCTACAGAAGTATCATGTAACTGTGGGTAGGATTCCCACCGTGGTTTTTCCCTTTACCGGGTTTTCCACGTACAAATCATGGTGTTATGTGGTATGGTTGCATTGTGTTAGTTCTTTGTTTTATTCTTAAGTTTTATTGCTTACCGGTATTTATCTTCTATTTCGGTATTCAATGTTTATGTTCTCTGGTTAAAGGTTATTAAGTGGTTTGATTGACATAATCTGTTAACAACTGATTCACCCCCCCCCCCCCTCTCAGTTGTTCATCGATTATCCTAACACCTTGTAATGCCCGTCCTTGACCTAGTTGATGAGATACCCATGATAGGCTCGCCAAGGCCATTGAAGGGTGTCAGGATTTCGATTAGAATGTTAGAAATTATGGGGACTCGCATTATCTGTTGGTTGCTTGGATGATGGTGTAGAGTTCACCTTTGAGCCGATTCCTGTTCCATTTTAGTAGACCTAATCAGGATTCCTATTTTTGCATGATGGGTATGATTAGACATATATGATGTTTAGATTGATTAGGGTTTCTTATATTACTCAGATGATGATTTTGGATGTTAGACATTGTATAATTTCATGATATTTGATATTATGGACTTTTCTAATGAGTAGTTATGATTTTATGTGATTTTGATTGCTATATAGATTATGATAGGATTGATGCATAGATGGTTAGCGCTAGTATCTTGTGTATCATGTACTTGATAGATTTTATGGATTATGATTTATTATAAAATGGATTTATTAACCCCAATTTGATTTACTTACCATGTGATGCTTCATGAGTTGCGTGTCATCTATGAGGATACTATTTGACTGTATGCATGGGGGAATCAACGTCACATCACTCATTGTGAGCGGGATGTGCCATTGTGATATTCCTCCACTTGTTTGTGATATATAAATATATATGAACATGTATTGTTTTGTGGTTGCAGGGTTGCAGGTACTAAGGCATTCATTCCTCCCATGAAACCGAGTGCGAGCTCCCCTAGCTTGACAGGTGCAAGTGTGCCTCTTCCCAATGGAAAATATGTGATCGTAGATGTCACTAAATCCCTACCCGCACTCTAGGTCTTGTTGGTTGCTAGTGATATTGTCAGTCTTGGGCAACCCGCGATCTTGTCATGTCACCAAGATATGTGAGTATGTGGTGTGGGGAGTGTGTATATTTGGTCAATTTATTTGATTTAATTAATTTTGACTTGTTAGTTATGAGGATAAATTGATTATTTGATCCTTTGGTTATGATTGTGGATTAATTGTGTTGAGTGATTATCGAATATTAATTAGTAATGTTATGATGATACTGTTTATTTTAGTTTATTTAATAATGCTCTTTTGACTTATTTAATAATGTCTATTTTGATTTATTAAGTTTGACATTTGATATTTTAATGATCTTTAATTATTTTATTACTTGCACTCTTTGAGATTTAAATAGCATTGTTTTGATTTTTGCTTATTTGAATTATTACAATTCAACAATTTTGAAATTCGACAATTAATAATTATTTAAATTAGTTCACCTCAAACATTTACTTAATTATTGGTGATTTGATTATTATCTATCGTATATGACTTGATTATTTAATTAGCTTTATTGATTGGCGATATTTAATCTATTTTGAATAAAAGTAATAATGAGAGTGAATATTAAAATAATTTCCCCTTCGTATTTACCTTTCTATTATTATTTTTAGTGTTATATTCTTGATTTCAATTCTAATTGGAAATAATAATAGTGTGCGTATTATTATTAGTTTGGATTTTGATATCCCATGAAAATAGTGGGAGAAATAAAAACTTAATAATATAGTTGGAGCAAGAATATTTTATATTGTTTTATTCCCATTGGTCAAAAGAAGGCTAGGGTTTTTTTTTAATAATCCTCTCCTTATTTTTACTCCCCCATGAATACATCTTCCTTCTTCCCTTCGACATTATTTTTGAAAACTCTCTGGTTTTGGCTTGTTTTTGGGAAATTTTGGAAGTCTGATGAATTCTAGTTCATGGGTTTTGAATAATTGGGAGCTGATGGTGTGCATTTGAAGTGTTGCAGTAGTGCTGGAGAAGGGGTCTACAACAAATTTCCTCCTCCTTCACTCTAGTCAAAGGTAGGATTCACATATTCTTGTTTTCTTTAAAATTCCTTAGTATGATTTCAAAAGAGTCTTGCTTCAATTTCCCTCTTTGTTCTTAAATTTTTGAAACTTGGGTGTGTCTTTGGGGAAATTTTGGGTGCAATCCTAATAATGATATGGTGGTTAGATTGGGAATTGTTATGTTTTGTTTGTCTGGTTTGAAGGGAAAATAATAGAGGAAAAGAGGGGTTTAATTACCCTGTTGTTTGCAAATCCAAATGCTTGATATTGAGATTTTGGTAGAAGTAAAATAATTCGGTCTTGTTTATCCCAGTTATTTCCTTTCCTGAAGCTATGATATTCGTAGTTTTTTTCTTTCAAATTCCTTATCCCTTGTTTTGAAGGGGCTGCTCTTATATTTTCATGACGTTTTTTTTTTTAAGTCATTTTCAACCTGCCATACTTACATGGAATTGATAGTTGTCTATTTAACATGGTTGGAAAATTGGTTTCTTGAAATCAATAGCGTTCTTTAACTGGTATTGTATTTGATTTGGCTCTTTTCTTGAGTTGTCAGATATGATTTTACTGTATGTATTGACATCATCAGTTGTAGTTAATTTGATTTGTTTTTTCTTCTTGAATCATCAAGGGTAAGGTCCATGTGCACAAATGCATCTTCCGCAGTAGTTAGTATTGATGATTAACATTTTTTTTTGAGTCTAAATGAGTTATTGGTTAAGTTCGTCCATAATTTTGGGATGAGTCTGCGACTATTAGCGCGAGCTAAGCGCATAATACCCGCTACCCCAATTTGATCATTGTTTACCCGGTGTTGGTCAATGTTGTATATTCATGTTTAGTCTAGAGGCTATTTGAGTGTTATTTAATAGAAATTTAATTCTCATTTTATGTTCAGTTATGCATGCATTTAATTATGTTTCAAGTGTTCCATCATGATGAATTTTGCCATGAGGATGAATTTGTTATGCTACTGATTTTTTGACAGCGAGTGTGAAGACCTCGCTAAGTTGCCAGTTATTTAATAGCAGTTTTACTATGATTTATTGTATACTTTCCCTTGGTCAAGAGGCTCTCTTTTATTCTATGTTAATGTTGAATTTCCTTGAATATGCGTCTATGCATGCTTACGTTATGTCATGATGTTTAGTTCAGATTTGTGTTACCTTTTCTAGAGCCTCTTGCATTGATGTTTTCGGATCCGTGTCAAGGGAGTGGGCTTCTTTACTTTACCGGTGATCATGAGAGATGGGATATCATGATGTTTCTTGTAAGGATGCATGAATTCTAGACCTCTCAGGCATAAGGGAGTTTACAATATTTAATCAAGTGAAAACTAAATAATAAATGGGAATGGGTAGTTAGATAATCTAAAAAGATAATAATTTACCCGTGCCTCATGACTCAATCCTAGGGAGGATGTTTTAGGCTGAGGATGGAAAGACCGTGGAGACAGTAAGTCAATCTCCCTTGGTCTCTCTGCCAAGTTCGAGATGGCTCCGCATGCCCATAGGCTTGTGCCCCATTTTTGTTTTGGCATGCAATGACACTCCCTTGTACATGTGGATTCCTTGTGCTATTTTCATGATTTGCTTTACATTTACCGGTCTTTGGAGTTTAATGTTTCCTTGTATTGTATTGAAGTATGTTTGAGTTTGTGATGTGTTGAAGTTAGTCCTTTGGTTAAACATCTACTTAGGCTTCCTCGTAGGTTCCACATTGGTTGGGTGGTTGGAGCTTTTTGCCATTGGGTTTTTTCCTCTTGTTGGTGTGTCTTCATGCATGGGCTTGGTCTTTCTTTATATGTTGATTTTGGGGATTATTGGAGCAGACTTATGTAACAATGGTCTCATGATTTATGAGTTGCTCATACCTTATACTAGAATAGAGATATTGGAAAATAAGTGAGTTGAACTCACAGTTGTACTCATTATGTATTTGTAATGACTATTGTATACATGTTTGATGGAGTTTGCAAGACATCCTCATGGGAGGATGAAGATGTAAATTTTGCATCTTGTTCATTGTAATGTATTATTGTTAGCCTTGTAAACTTGTTTGAAGAACACACTTACATAATAGAATGGTTTTGCTTATGTTATAATGGAGATTTTTATTGTAATGTGATAAATTCATGGTTAAGTAAGTTAGATCAGCAAGTAGACCGTCATATGATATTGTTCTGTTAAATAGAACTTGTTTAGATGCACATGAATAAGAATCACATGGAAATAACAGAAAAATGCTCTATTTACTTTACTTGTCTTATGCATTAAACAATGGAACAACCTAATATGTAGAAATGGTGAAATATCGTATGTATAACGATGCTGAAACAATGAGATGGTTATATTTTGTTATTCAAAACTTAAACTTGAACATTGACCCTTAAACAAGAGACCTTACAACTTTCCATATAAGAGAAAAGAACGCATATGATACTTTGGATATTTCAGCTAACATCATAATATCGAAATCTGCCATAAGGCTAGAAACTACCACTTGACATAGAGCATCAACTTCTTAAGTACACATAACAATATGTATGCATTTACAAGATGGCTGTAATTAAGTAACCAATGAATAAATATAGCCCTTGCGCATAGAACAACATAGATTAATATGTAAGTAAGCATGCCATGGTAGGATTAGATGGTAGGGTTCATTGTTATGCAGTATGTGTAAGGGCAGTGATATAGTCATCATTGTCTCAATAGTATTAAGCCAGATTATCATATAGAGGCTATGCATAACGTTTTATGGGTTAAATATGGAGTAGATGAATTGTACTCATAGAAGAATTGCCTATTATAGTAACCTATATGTGTGTCATCCTAGGAATATTGTAGAGTTAGAAGTATCCATGCATTAGAAGTTTAAGCATGTTACCTTCTTTACGCATAATATGATCATAGGTTGTGGGATTGCATGGTATTGGTCCCTAGCTAGTACTAGAATTTGGGAAAGATGAACCTAATGTCTAGTTAGTGGTGGTTAAGAACTGTTGGTTGTTAGGATGATTTGGGATTTTAAGGCAGCATGTATAGCCTATCCTCCTGTATAATTACCATGTTAGAGAGAATTCATATGTTCATTTGTAGTGTTGTTTCATAGTAAGTTAGATCTTTAGGTGCGTAGATGTGCACTACAATTGATGGTGATTTTAATGCATTGGGTAGTAATCTTAAGATTGAAGTTGAGTATAGTAGTGACGTCAATATTTTTAGACAATTCAAATAGCCGGAAGACAACTGAGAGAGGGGGGTGAATCAGTTGTCTCAGATTACC
This sequence comes from Cryptomeria japonica, assembly GCF_030272615.1. Lineage (NCBI taxonomy): Eukaryota > Viridiplantae > Streptophyta > Pinopsida > Cupressales > Cupressaceae > Cryptomeria > Cryptomeria japonica. The sequence goes on from NC_081410.1 coordinate 393,146,002, forward strand.
GGAACTATGAGAAATTTAAACTTCAATACCGGAACCCAAAATAATAATACCAGAATTCTTAAACAAAATATCGGAATAGCAGTTAAAACAATTAAGCATAAACAATAATCACAGAATAAAAGCCATCTACATGACATGAAGATTTATACGTGGAAACCCCGGTAAAGGGAAAAAACCACGGTGGGAAGCCTACCCATAGTTAGATAATACTTTTGCAGTACGTATGTGAATTACAATTGAGGGGCCTACACTTCCAAGAAGGCCAATAGCCTAGAGCGCACTGCTCGTCACAAAAGGAGCCTCATTGACTACATAGAAATCTAGACTACAATCCGGAGAATTGTTGAACTACAAAAGATAACGTCTCCTATGCCTAATTACAGTTCCGGTTAAGCTCAATACCAGAGGACTAAATCCTCTTACATAAACCCAATTCAATCTCCAATGATCGACCAACTCCTTTTCCTGAATGATATTACATTATTTGCACATTGCATTCCTTGACCATGACCTCTAACGATAACCATGGTGATCTACAATGAGATCTTACATCTATATATACAAACCCTTGATCATAAAAAATTAGGTTGGCCACCAGACAATAAACCAATTACATAATTACAAACCATGTCGGCCTAAGACCAAACAAATAATATCTAACACATAAGACATCCCAGAAATACATCGAGAGGTCCAATCCACATGTTACATTAAAGCCGATCCATAACCTAGATCAACCGGGACCTAGTATAGGTCCATATGCTACAACAATGATCTCCATTTGCCAAGTCTCAAATATGATCACCAAAAACATCCTGAAACTCCACCAGAAGCTGCACCAACACTACTTATACAATTCATCAAAGATATTCATCAAAATCTATGTCGGTGAAACCCTTGTCGAAACCAGAAACTAAGCTTCTAAGAAAACATGATAGCATCCGATCACCAGACCAAAACCAACTAACCAAATATGAGCATGAGTATCATGAACAAGCCAATTCAATCACCAAACCATACCAGAGCCTATCAGAACATGTCATATCTAGATTAACCAAAAATGACTCAACCTACCAAGACCAGAAGGGTGTTGGCAAAGCATCCAAAAAACTAGTGTTGGCATCAATGACAAAACATAAATGCAACACATAATCAATTCCATCAAATGGCCAACAATCTCCCCATTTGACATTGATGGAAATACTAGATGTGAAAAACATCTAAGTACCAAGAAATGCCAAACAAGTCTCCCCCAATGGAAGACAACCAACAATCTCCCACATACAACTCCTGAATGTCAATATCTCTCCCTTTTCTTTTCTTATTCATATCTCTCCCCCTGTGACTTTTTCTTTTTCTTTCTTTTTCTTTTTCACATCAATATCTCTCCCCTTTTGACATCAAAGCCAGAAATCAAACAAAAATATCAAAGCAAAAACATAAACCACTGAATCACAAAGCTAACTACTCCCCCTGAGAAGTAGCATCCCACATTAGTGCGGAAACAAATAGTATCTCTGATAATGCATGTCGGACTGATGCCAAACCGAATCAATCAAGCCTCTACCGGAGGGGCAAAAACTCCCAATCTAATTCTTAGGTACTCAAATGATTCCTTGGGCAAAGGTTTAGTGAAAATATCTGCAATCTATTCTTTAGTGTTCACATAAACCAGTTTAACTTCATTTGCTTCAACCTTTTCATTCAAAAGTTATACTTGATAGATATGTGCTTTGTTTTAGAATGAAATACCGGATTCTTTGATATATCAATAGCACCAGAGTTATCACAGTGAATAACTACTGGTGCATCACAATCCACCTTTATATCCTTCAACATTTGCTTCATCCATAAAACTTGTGTATAGTTAGTAGCAACAACAACATACTCAGCTTCAATAGTAGATAAAGAAGTACATGATTGTTTCTAGTTGATCCATGAAACCAACTTCTTTCCAAGAAAGAAAGCTCCACTGGAAGTGCTTTTCTGGTCATTAACATCTCTAGCCCAATCAACATTTGTATATGCACATAAAGTAAAGTTATCATCCTTAGGGTACCACAAGCCATATTCTGATGTACCTTGCAAGTATCTAAAAATCCTTTTCACCGCAATCTCATGATTTTCTCTAGGATCACTCTGAAATCTTGAAATAATACAAACAACATTCATAATGGCAGGATTAGTCTGAGTCAAATAAAGCAGACCTCCAATCATAGATTTGTATCTTGTAGGATTTACCGGTGCTAAAACATCTTTTCTTGTCAATTTCTCACTTGTAACCATAGGAGTACTTACCGATTTAGAATATTTCTTAACAATTTTTTTCAACAATTCCTTATCATATTTAGTTTGACAGATAAAAATACCTTTGTCAGTCTGAGTAATCTGCAAACCTAAGAAAAATTTCATCTCACCAATCATAGACATCTCAAATTCTTTCTCCATATTTTTAGAAAATTCTATGCATAACTTATCTTCACCTCAAAAAATAATGTCATCAACAAATACTTCAATAATTAGTATATCATCATCAATGATCTTATAATATAAATTATTGTCAACACTACCCTTAGTAAAACCAAGCTTCAAAAGATATTTATCTAACCTTGCATACCAAGCTCTAGGTGCTTGTTTCAATCCATATAAAGCTTTCCTTAACCTACAAACCATATTTGTATCATCTGATAGTGAAAAACCATTAGGTTGCTCAATATAAACTTCCTCATCAAGATCCCCATTCAAAAATGCACATTTAACATCCATCTAATAAACCTTGTATATTTTATAAGCAGCATAGGCAAGAATTAATCTTACAACTTCAATCCTAGTTATAGGTGCAAAAGTGACTCCATAATTAATTCCTTTTTTTTGAGAATATCCTTTACAAACCAATCTAGCCTTATTCCTTATAACTTGACCATCCTCATTCAATTTATTCCTAAAAAACCATTTAGTTCCAATTATATTTTTATTTTTAGGCCGGGGAACCAAGGTCGATGTGTTATTTTTCTCAATCTGATCTAATTCTTCTTCCATAGCTTTCAACCAATATTCATCTTTACATGCCTCAATAATTGATACCTGTTCAACTTGTGAAATTAAACATACCTCATTAGTTGCCAGTCTTCTTCTTGTCATCACTCCATTGCTCTTATCCCCAATGATTTGATCTTCTGAATGATTCAATCTCACATACCTAGGATTCTTCTGACTTTCTGTTCCTCTTCCCTGTTCTTCAGTTACTATAGAATTTTCTGATACTATCGAAGTAACTGGTTGAACACTCTGTTCTGGTAAAGGTGCTACCTGTTTGAATACAACCGGTGAGATCCCCAGTTTGAGGAAAGTCCAGGACACAATAGTAACAAAGGTTACCGGATCCCAGCATGACAATCGATCGATGACAATTAGTGATATCATTGAACACGATGTGAGATTTGCCTCAATGGTAACAGGATATAAGGTGTACCAGTCCAATAGATAGAATTTAGTATCCGGTTGTTATGCCCTGCATAACACACCCCAACTTTTTGCTTCCCAAGTTGCCCCCCCCACCTTCTTCTTTGCTTTGTCTTTGTCCTGTTTTCTTTTCTTTCGCACTTCGGAACCTCGGATACCTGGGATCTCGAGGTGCATTTTGTTTCTTTTGCTTCTTTTGCTTTGTTTGACTTCAGAATTTTGAACTCTCGAAACTCTGAAGTCTTCATTGTTTTTTCGTTTTGACACTTCAGAACTCTGGGATCCCAGAATCCCGAAGTGTCGCTTCGTTGTTTAATTTCGGAACTCCAGAACCCTGGAGTCCCGAAGTGTTGTGCTTGCTTCTTGGAGCCCTGAGATCCTAGAATTCTAGAATCTCGGGTCCTCTCTTCATTTTGTTTGTTCCTTCTTCGGAGTTTCAAAACTTCAAAGTTCTGAGGTCGTTCTCCTTTTGACCTTCGGGACCTCGAGATCTAGGAACCTTGAAGCCGTTTTCGTGTTGTCGCGTGTGCATTCTCTTGTTGGTCGTTGTTTCGTCTTTGTCGTGCATTTGTCTTCTTGTTCATTGTTGTCGTTGTCGTTGTTGTTGTCGCCGTCGTCGGTTGTTTCGTCTTCTGTACGTTGTAAGGTTAGCGTAGATGTGAAAATCATAAAATCCCCCCCCCCCAAAAAAAAAAAATGCAAAAATCCATAAAAATTGAAAGAGCCAAAAACCCTAAAAATCATAAAATTCAAAAAATTCAAAGAAAAATTGAAAATTTTGAAAAACAAATAAAAATTGAAAAAACCCTTTGAAAATAATAAAAAAATCAAATATTTGTTAAAAAAAAAAGAGGTTTTGAAAAGTTTATTAAATCTAAGATTAAATACTAAAATTAATTAAAACTTACATTAATATTTCAAAAAAAACAAAATTAAGTTTAACAATTTGAAATATTAATATAAGTTTTGGTATATATTTTAATATTTAAAGATAAATTTAACAATTTTTTGAAATTAAATTTGTAATAACAGATTAATTATAATTTCAAATTTTAATTTAATTCTATTTCAATTTCAACTCTATCAGAATTCAAATTTTGTTTAAATTTAATTTGGATTTTGGGAACATTAAAATCAAATTAAATTTTGAAATTATAATTAATAAAGTTGTTTGTAAAATAAAATAAAAATAAAGTTTTAAGAGACTTTAAAATTGTTAAGAGACAATGGGTCCGGAAGTTTGGGACCCGAAGCTCTAAAAAAGACAGTGATCAAGGTGAAGAATATAAACCCTGAAACCCGAAACACGCCAAGGACGGAACATTTTCGGGAATTCCGGGTTTCTGGAGTGATGAAAAATCAGTATTCCAAAGCTCCGGACCTCGGGAGTCCGAAACCGTGGAGTCTGAGCAACAAAAATGAGCACTATGCACAGAATGAGGTGGCTATTATAGTGCACAGAATGAGAAGGTGGCTATTATGAGTCCCTGAATCTCCGAAAAACCAAGGTGCTTCAAAGTTTTAGAGGAAACAAAATCCCCAAAATGTGAAGCGCTCAAGCTCTTTAAGCTGCTCATTCCATAAATTTCCAATAATATTTGATTTGATTGCATCTACCAAATTGGAGAAAGTACGGTACATTCAGAGTTGAGGAATTACCCAGAATCAACCGAACCAATGAACTCATAAGTATGCAAGAATAAAAGAGGCACCGCGAAGTTTCGGACCTCCGGGGTATGGAGGAATCAGCTACCAAAAGTCCGGAACTCCGTAATCCCGAACTTCTGGGGTGCACAGATGAACTTAATCCAAAACTCCAAAGGATCTAAAACCCGAAATCCCGCAATGTGAGGAATGAAAAAGCCAATGAACTCTTTGGAATCCCGGACCTCGGGCTCCCGAGAAGAAAATTTTCGTGAGCTTGGGATATGAATGAGCGTTGCGGAGTAGAGGCTCCGATTGAGAGCGATCCAAGACCAGGAAGGCGCAGTGACTAATGACACAGAGAAACATGAAATGCCCGATCCATTCTTTTTGAGGTAATCAAAATGAGTACTGGTTTTAAAGTGCTTTGAATGTTATTTGTTTTTATTCATTTGCCTTGGGAATACTCTAAAACATGGTGGCTATGGTATCAAAAAGGGACTTTTAAAGCAAAAATGAATTTGGATTAGCTTTATGAATTTAAATAAGAGAATATTCTTTTTGGATTTAAATTCATTTTTTATTCTTTATTGTGGGAAATAGTTCATTAATTAATAATGTCTTTATATTTGTGTGGAGGAAAGGAAAAGTGGAAGTGAGATCTACCATGAAAATAAGGATGAAGGGGATATTTCTTTTATTGTATTTTAATTTATTTTAAAATTTGATAAAGTTCTTTTATAATAGTTTAAATCTTTTTGGTAATATTGTTTTTATTTAATTTAAAAGATTTAAATTATTTTATTTTAAATTTACAATTAATTTAAGTTTTATTTTAAATTGTGAATTCGTGAAATAAATTGGTACATTTTGGAAATGAATTAATTATAAATATTTTAATGTGTAGATGGAAAGGAGAGTCAACCTAAAAGTGAATTGAAGATCAAGTCGTTGTCTAAAAGCTTGATGCATGGACAAACTTTTTTTGAATTGGAGGTCAAAACTGAGTATTAGCACTGTTGGAGGAAAGCTCATGTTTCAAGAACAAGTTTGCATGGATGGTTAAAGATAACTTCAAGTTGCAAGAGGAGACTTGGTGTTTGCATCCACAAATTGGGGGTTTTGATTTGCTGTCCAAAAACGGGGATTTCTAGGAAATTTCTATAAATTGGAGCTTGAAGCTCATTGTAAAAGGGGGGTTAGCAATTCTGAAATTAAACTTTTTAGAATTAGGAATTTAGATCTAGGAATAGTTTAGGAGCTGGAAAATTTCTAGAAATTGGCTGAAGGTCATTCCAGATTCTTTTTCATTGCATTTGCATGTTAGTGTAGCCGAGAACAATATGATAGAAGACATAAATTAGACATTTAGTGTGACAAATCTGCTGAATAATTTTCCTCATTCGAAGGTGAATATATGAATCTTAATTCGATTTCTTGTTTCTTTCATGAGACGTTTTCCTTTCATATGATGAATGTTTGGTATATTTTATCTGATTTAACTTCTTGAATCTAGAGAGAGCTATGTTTGCATGGCTTCAATCTGTGCATGTTTATGGTGATTGATGTTAAAGCTAATATGGTTTAGTATTTCCTTCCATCGAATTTAGCTTCGTTAATATGTTAAATTGATGATTTGCATGTTAATGTATGAATGTTCCACTATCCTCCAGATTTAGTTGATATTTTTAGATGGAATGAATGTTGAATATTTGTCATCCTCTTGCATCCCCTTTATCTTTTTTCTGTTGCTTTCTCACCGGTTAGTTTAGTTTTAGTTCAGTTTTCTAACTTATGTAGATAAATTAGAAAATTACAAATCAACAGGCCTCTTAACAGGTACAACTACGTCAACCATCGAGTTACCCAACACCGTCGTGACCCGACTACAGAGACCTTGGAGTTGTCAATCTTTCAAGATTGATTAATTTTTAGGAGAGGTGGTATGTGCATTCATTTTCTACCTACCTATTGGTCAGTGTGTCAAAACACCTGTCAACATCAATACTGCTATATTTGTAGCCTATCAGATGCTTAAGGAGGACAAAAGATATGATATGTGTGGAGTGCTTCTCAGTGAGCTAATGAGCAACCAGAAGAAGATAAAACAAGATAAGAAACATGTTTTCAAGTTTGGTTCTCTGATTGTCTATTTAGCACTTTACTTCTTGAATGAAATCCCCCAAATAGGAAAGGTACAATGGGATTATGATAAACTGGTGGCAGTCCAAATCAAAGAAGGTTTGCAGGGATTGGGTGATACTATAGCTCAAAAATATGCTTTGTGGGGATACTTCAAATCATTTCAGGCCATGATGCAAAGCAGAGAGGATCCCAAAAGATATTGTTGAAAAGTATGAAAATACAATCTATTTCATGGTAGATAAAGATCAATGTCATATGGAGCTAGTTGAACCTAGAACAATTTGGATCATGTCCATGGGGTATGAGGTAGATGGAAATACGTTTGATGCTAATTCTTAATACCTGTTGAGTAAATTGATAGATGAGAAAGAGGAAAGGTTTGATACTTACAAAGAGAAAGACTTAGGTTTGCACAAGAAATTCATTGAGTCGACAAAGAAGAGGAAAGTCAGAAAAGAGGTTGAAGAGCTTGCAAAACAAATGGGAATAACCATGGAAGTTGTTTAGAGGGCGAGGGAGAAAAATATACCATAGGAGGAGGATATGGTAAAGCCTAAGAAGTCAAAACCGGTCTCCACTCCTCCCAAGCAATCCAAGCTAAGGAAATCTTAGTTTGCACCTACCTCTCGTGCTCATAAGCCTATCCCTCCACTCAAGCCACAATACAAGTCAACCAATGGAGTTGAGAAGAGGAAGAAGGAGTAGCCTCAAAGAGAATATGTTGCATCCACTGCTAAGGATGTTGAAACAAAATATGATGAAGCAGTGAAAGAGGTGAAGAAGATAGCCACTTATGCAAGGGTAGTAAAGAAGCTTCAATCCGGTGGAGCCCGACCGTAAGAAGCCAAGAGCTAAAGCTGAGCGATTTGGTAGAGCCAGAGCAAGCATGAAACAAAAGTATGAATTGGATGAAGCTCTAAAGTCCGAAAAAGTTGAAGGTACTTATGATGTTGTTCCCCTAATGACTTTGAATGAAATAATTGATGAAGTGCTTAAGGATGATGATTGGAAGAATGTGCCTGTATATTATGAGAATTTTGATGATAAAGATCAAAGAGCTATAGAGGAAGCAGTTGTATTGTACATGGATGTTTATAGTAAAACATTAATAAAATTATCATCCATGATGCCCAAGAGCCTATATGACATTTTGGATGCAAGGAGACATAAAACCAGCTTAGAGGATGAAAGAATAAAAGAGTATGTATTAGTGAATTTATCTTCTGTCATTTCTAAAGATGAATTTGTTAGATTGTTAAAGATTGCTAAGGATATATTTATAAGCAAGAAGAGAGTCAATAAAATAACGCTTGGGAAAATAGATGAAGTAACTAAAGAAACTGAAGCAATTATGAGACAATTTTTGATAGAGTAGAGGTATGATGTAAATCTGGTACATGATGACACTCAATTGGAAGAGAAATCACATGACACATCTATTCTAGAAGTGCATGCAATCATTCCTAATGTGCAGATAGATCAATCTTTTGAGAAAGCCATTTTGGCAAATCACACCAATGTGCATATAGTAGTTGATGATGTTAATGCTAAGGTTGATAACTCCAGTGAAGTTGAACAGGATCCTCTAGTGATAGAAGTTTTAGAAAAGGAAGCTGAGGAGATGGTTGATGCTGAAAAGGGAGAAGATGATGCAGAGAAGAGTGAAAAATATGTGAGTGCAGAGGTTGCGAGAAAGGAGAAAGGAGAGGAGAAGGATGATCAGGCTGTGGTGACAGTGGCAAGAGACACTGTAGCTGACAAAGGAAAATAGGTTGCTACTGATTCAGATGATTTTTCTCAAGGGCCTATTGATCTGAGTGCACTCTCTCTAATTCAAGCATTGAAGCTAGAAACTTTTGCACAAGCAAAATCCAGTGAGGACTTACTCAAGTCCCATACCGCATATAAAGAATTGATAACATTGGTGGTAGAGGTATGTGAGATTTTTTTTCCATCATTTAAACCTGACACAACTGATAATCTCTCTAGTAAGATTAAAAGTATGTTGAATGTTGTAGAATCTCATTTTCTGTCTTTGGAGAAGGCAACAAATGCTATAGTTTTGAATTAGTTTAATGCCATGAGACTGAAAACATTTTTGAAGATGATTGAGAGTGATAGGATAAGCTTGATAATTGCTATGAAGGGTATTCAAGATGCATTAGATGAAGGTGGTCAAATATACAAGTCATGTATAATTTTGCCAAAGTTTACCATTGACATTGATAAGAAAATAAGAGAATGTGAAGGCTAGCTAGCTAGCATATCTCAATCATATGCAACTCAATCAGTCTCAACTAGAAATTTTGAACCACAAGTTTTGAGTATATTGGATAAAATTAAGAGTTTAAATCAGGAGAAGGACATAATTTTGGATAGAGTGGGAAAAGTAAGGAGTCTTATCACTCCCTGGATAGATTCTCTGATGAGAAGTATGCAAGATGCAAAGGATGCTTTGAATAAGAGTGTTCTGACAAATAGAAGAGGAGAAGAGATGCAAACCTATCTTTTCAGTGGGATGATCAATATTTTGGAGAGTTTGAAGAAGGCATGGGATAATCACTTGCTATCCCTAAGGACAATTTTTGCAGATATTTTCAATTTTTTGTAAACAACTGTATATATCCCTATATATAAGTTGTGGCAGATTCCTATCTTTGGCATTTTTGTCAAAGGGGGAGAGAGAAAAGTGAAAAATAGAGCAAATTCTCAAGGGGAGCTTGTTGAGATTGTTGAGTCTTGCAAATTTTTGAAGTTTTGAAATTTTGCAACTTTGAGTGTGCAGTTCATTTTTCACAAGTGTTGCCATCAATGCCAAAGGGGGAGATTGTTGGCAAGAGACACTATTCTGGTGAAGATTGATGCTTAGGAGTTTTCATTGATGGCAACTCAGTTCATAAATCATATCCGGTGTACATAGATTTGATTTACGGGAAGTCATATTATTCATGAGGCATAAGTCTTGAAGGTGGAACACAACAGTCAGTAGAGTATGAGTACAATTTGCGTATCTTGATTTTTTTAATGTAAATTTGGTTGTGGTGATAGAGGTAGATGATTCAAGGTTCGAGACAGATTATTCTGTAATCCTAATAACTGGTGTTAATTCATGAGCAAGATTGAAGGTCCGGTATCCAATAATTCAAGAAAAATAGAGCTATTTTGGTGTAATGTGTGTTGTGAATTCTTGGGATGATTTTTGTGATTGGTTTCATGTTCAAGGAGATTGGGCCAACTTGTATGAAAATTTGTATCATTCTTTTTAGGTCCACATATGGTTTTATGAATGGATTGAGACGACTTAAAGTTACACATTTCATGTTGAGTGTTATGCAGTTTTTGGAAGCCGACATGTGAATTGATTCTTTTTGTTCATGTGGATATATAATATTGATTCATTTGAGAATTTTGTGTGTGGAGATAAGTGTGAGAAGTTAGTATGAGCAAATGTGCAAAGTTTGGTGAATGCGATTGAAGGTTTTGATGCTTCGGTCTATGACAGTGCAACAAAATAGAGCAAAGAGACAAAACAGTTGCAGAAGCCAAATTGAGCCTAACTAGAACTTCTATTTGGAATTAGTAGATGCTATTCTTTAGCTCATTCATTATTGTAATCATTTTTAATCACCTGTAAGGCAGTGAGACTTCCTCCGGTTTGTAGCCCTCTTGTATTTAAGCATTAAGCTCTAGGTAATGTGTCTGAATGCAAGTGCATTCCCCTTATGTAATATTATCATACTCATGGCCATAGTATAATAATATTGTGTATTCAAATCCCACCATGGTTTTTGCCTTTCTGGGTTTCCATGTAAAAATCTTAGTGTTATGGTTGTGTGGTTTATTTCTTTATGTTTTTGCACTTCACTTTCATTCTTATGCATCCAGTGGTTTAAGAATCAACTTAATAAGTTTGTAAATTGCAAAAAACTAATTCACCCCCCCTCTTAGTGTTCATTGATTCCAACAAAAGGTATCCCAAATAGGGCATGAAGGAAAAAAGATAGAACATGAAAACAACAAAAAAAACCATGGAAAGAAAAATCACTAGCAAAAACTCTCAAGAATTGCTGCAATTTCGGAGGAGAAAAAATACCCATGAATTTGCCTTCAAGAAAAAACATAGATCAACCAAAAATAATGTGGGTAAAAATATTAAAAATGAAATATAAGTCCTAAATCAAATCGATAAAGAAAACATTGATTTCAACATGAAGTGCAATTAATAGGTGCAAATCAGGTTCATGAACCCAATTTGTACTTATGGCTGGGTCAAGGTACATTTCGGGTTCATGAACCTAATTTGCACCTTAGTGTAAAGGGAAGAGAAAAGGAAAAGGTGTAAATTGGACCTACGAACTTGATTTGCACGTAAAGGCCAAAATGGTGTAAATCAATTTTATAGGCTCGATTGACACCTAAAACTTAAGAGGGAAGTAATTTCTAGGAAATATAAATTAACAACCATGCACACAGTGACAAAATCACCTCAAAAAGCCTGCATAAAGCATTTTAACTACAAATGGGCCAAAAATTTGTATGGTTACCCCAATTTTTTCACAAGTCCAAATTGGGGATAACATGCGGGTACATGGCTCTTTTCTATCTTCACCATTGGTTTAACTACTTTTTCCTCCATATCGATGAATTGAGGATTTCATTGTTGTAGCCTTTCAATTTTTTCAACCAACATCCTCATATTGCTTGCAGACCCTTTAATCACATTGGCATTGATATTCTCCAACATCTAGTTGAATTGGATTGGCATTGATATTCTCCAATCTGGTTTCCAAAGCCACAACATGCCCTTCATAATTAGATTTCAAATTGGCCACACCCTTCACAACCTGTTGAAGAGCTGAAACCACATTTATACTTTCTTATCAACCCATGAGTCACCATGCACCAAAACCTCATCTAACCTTGATTAAATAGACTTGATCTTAATGCTCATCTGATTGGTCTCACAAAAAAACCATCTGTGCATCTTGAATGTGTCCACCGTCGCATCCCTAGCGTTACCTAGAACATCAACATGATCTTTGCTATCCAAATTGAGGTGGAGAGATTCATCTTTAAGGTGATGTAGAAATGATGATCTACTGCCTCTATCCATAGGAGTCTCCTCAGAATCACTCAAAGGAGAAGAATGGAGATCAACCTATTCCTTAGAATTAAAGGAAATAGGGTAGGTCTTCTTCTTTTTGCCTCTCTTCTGATTGTTACCAGTAATCAACTTCCCCCTCTTTTTTTTCCATGCCCTCTTTAGTATCCCACCCCTCATCCTTTGAAACAACAAATTCATAATCCTCATCCTTTGCGGGGGTCAATTCCTTAGAAAGCTCGGGCTTACTCTTAGAAGGGGCATAATATCTATATTTGATATAATCCATGATGAGGATAATGAGGTCTTGGTGTAGAATAGAGTTTTTAGGATTCTTTTTAAAATCTCTAATGTCTTCATTCAAGGATGGTAAGAGTTAGAAGGGAAAAGAGATCCTATCCTTATATTTGAAATAATTTAACAACACAAAATGATTCCCAAAAATATTGGTAAAATGAGTTGTTGGCTTGATTATGATTGTAACGAATGAATTTATATATTGTCATTGATGGAACATGTACACACACATATGTTCACATTGTCTACCGGTATAACTTCTAAAGTTACTTATATTGCAACCGGTATTAGAAGTTTTGTTTATGATGGCTTAGAGGGTGTCAAACCGGTACATGTAGACAATTGACATATGGAGGAAATAACTTGACATCAACCTGAAGATCCAGCGGAGACCATCAAAGAAGCAATGAAGGACAATTGGTTTACATATTGACAGAGGTTAACTCTAACGGGTATCAGTGTTCCAACCGGTATTCATTGATTGTGTGATGAGTTACCCTAACCAACAAATTTTGGCGGTAATTTGTGATGAGTTTTGTTTGATTGTCCAGATACACTGCACCTAGGAAATTGCGATATAATTTCTAATACTAACATGAAATCTAAATGTCTATATAATGAAATTATGATGAACTATTTTGGAGATATGATATGATATGAGATGATTTAATGCAAAGATAGAAGTGTTAAGTTGTTGAAGGCATTGCAGAGTATGTTGGTGATGCAGTTTTGAGTGCGTAGAAGAGGATCTATCAAGCAAGTTGTGCTACTTCTAGATCACACCACCTATTGTTTTCTAATCACTACAATAGTCAAATCCCCTAACTAGGTAAGCTCTAACAAGCTTCATTGTACAAATCCTTTGATAAGGTGATCCATTAATTTGGATTCAAAAATCCTCTACTGAGGTTACTCCTAACAGGGTACTACCTTCAACAGGGTATAGCTCCTAATAGAGCTTTGGGATCTTTAACAAGATTCGCTCCTTGCAGAGCACCTTTTGTAGACCTTAACCGATCAGTTACCTATTACTATAGATAGTTAACTTGTGAGTCCCATCTCACCGTGGTTTTTCCCATTTGGGTTTTCCACGTATAAACACTTGTGTTATGGTGGATGTTTTACTTATTGTAGATGCTTTAATATCATTTTGGATTGCATGCATAGTGTTGAGTAAACTTGTTAAGTATATCTACCGGTCAATGTTTAAAGTAGTACTATTTTTGGTGTCACTAATTCACCCCCCCCCCCCTCTCAGTGCGTTATAAGTCTTTCAATTGGTATCAAAGCCTAACTTCTTTAAGGCTTAATTGCTTGGAAGGGAGCCCTAAAGCCACCATGGGAGATATGAGCTATTTTGAGATGGCTGGAGTTCTTGAAGCTACTAAGGATGAGCTTGGAACCCTAAGGGTCAGATTTAAAGCTTCACAAGTGAAAAGGAGAGAGCTGACTGAACAACTATTAGAAATATCTGATAATAGTTCTTCAGATGAAGCTAACATTGATGCATTATCTGAAGAAGTTGAAAAACTGAATGGTGAAAAGCTTAATCTGAGAAGAGATTTAGAAGCCCTAACTATCTACATGAGTCAAGAGCTGGAAGCTAGGAGGGCAGTTGAAGACCTTGTCAAAGAAATAGATCATGATATTGCTAAGATCAAATGAGAGAATGCAACTTTGCATGAGCATTGGCATCCATAAAAAGAAGAAAAAGAGGCTTTGCAGCTAGATCTTGAAATGGCATCATCCCTAAGAGAGACTCTTACAAAACACAATGAAGATCTTACCAGAGAGCTCACTGAGGCTAATGGAAAGCTAGAAAAGTTCCACCATGTTGGATGAGCAGATTCAATCACAAAGGATGAAAGGTGATACATCTGGACTAGGCTTTAACACATCTAAGAAAGGAGAGTCTTCTGGTACAAAGAGCAACATTCACAAGGAAAATACTACTCCTAAGGCTAACAAGCCTACCGATAAGAAAGTTATTAAACCTATTTGCTTTGTCTGTCATAAACTTGGACATACTGCAAATGTGTGTAGAAATAGACCTAATGGAAATACATGTTACAATGCCAATACTAGGTATGTATCTAAGAGATTTGAAGGTCATTGTTTCACATGCAAAATGTATGGACATAGATTAGTTGAATGCAGATATGGAGAAAATAATCCAGTACCTCACATGAGTCCAAGACCTAATGGTAACTAGAGGAGAACCTATGACAACCAGGGTAACATGAACTGGCAGATACCCTATGTCAACCGGTTTAGTCCATTTGAGATGGAAAATGTGACTAATGTCATTTGCACCATTTGTAACAATTATGGTCATGTGGCTATGAATTGCAGAAGGAGAATTGGAAGAGGCAATGCAAGAACCTGGAGATCATCTGGATTGGCCTTCTATAATTGTCATAAACTGGGACACATGGCAAAGTTCTGTAGATCTAGAAAGAACAAACCGGTTAATCATTCTGAAGATCAGAAAGGTAAGCAGAAGGTAAATGTTGAGGAAATTAGAGAAGAAATGAACCGATCTGGAAAAAGAAGAGTGATGATATATCTGCAAAAGAACCTAATCCTTCACCTAGTGTGGAGAATCCTGCACCGGTGAATTGAGTCTTTCAACAGGGCTAAGGGGAGCATAGCAGTAAATCTGCTTCTGGACCCCTTGAAAGATGGGTGGTAAGAGAGTTTGAATTTTGAGTTGTTATGTGTGAAATCTTGATATCTTTTGTCAATCATTTTTTCAAAATTTTATCAACCGGTTTTACACCTGTTAATATTGTATGCATCGTTAAGCGGTGTATTAGGGTTTGTAACCCTAGCGGTCGAGCATTTAATGCAGTAGGTAAAAAGGATAAAAGCAACTTTTACTATGTTATTTTTACCTTAAATACATTCAAAAGAGAATTCTTGAGCACTTGCAGAGCGAAGAGAGTATTAGTCAAATTTGTGCCATGATTTATGTGATTGAAGCTGATTCAAAGATTAGTGAAGGTTGAACTAGTGTACACTTGAGTTATGAACCGGTAATCAAGGGAAAGCGTGAGAATTAAGGTATTTCTTTTTAAATCCCTTTTCAAATCTAGTTTATCTGAATGGCTTCATCATCTAAGCAAGTAGAGAGACTAATGATCACATCAGAACCTATGGAGGTTGTGGAATCAAAACAAATCGTGTCTTGTAATGCTTTATCTCAAGTTCCTGACGGTGTCATTGTAAAATGTGATTTGTCTAGCTATATTGATTATAAAATTGAAGATTTAGGATCATTGTCAATTTATTCTCAGTTGAAATCCCTTTGTGATAAGAGCGGAAATATTCAACCCGAGTATATTAGGGTTTATGAGAAGGGTTTTCATAATGCAACTTATTTTCTTGAGGATTTTGAAGAGGAACACATTAGAATTATTCTTAGTCGTGTTCATGGTTAAAACATGTATCTGGAGAGGACACAAACTATAACCAAGGAAGCTATTCAAGTTGTGACTGGTTTTTGGTCAACCAGTGAAGTTCCCAAGTTGAGGCAAATTTCTAAAGAGATTGTAACCACTTTAACCTCGTCTACCTCTAATGGGCGTGCATTTTTTGTTATTAACATTAAGGACCCAACGGTTAAACTAGATACTATGGTTATAGGCTATAGGATATTCTATTCCAGTAGAATGAACAGTGTGCCATCTACAATAGTGCATACAGCCTATAAAATGATTGTTGAGAATGCAGATTATGACCTTTGTGAGGCCACAAGGAGTCAATTGATATTGAATCTTTAGTTAATCAAGAAGGACAATAGTCAAAAGTTCAAATTTGGTTAGTTATTTATTGGTTTATTCTTTTACTTTTAGAATTTCCTACCGGGAATTGGTGACATTGAATGGTCTAAAGACCTACCGGTAACTGCTTAGATCAAGAACAACATTAAGGCAGTTAAGAATACTTTCTTGGCTGCAAAGAATACATATTTCAATGAATTTTAGAAGAAAATGAGTATGAGGGTAAGGCTACCTGAGGATGTGGTGAAAAAATTTGCTAAGAACATCATTTTCACAGTCACCACTAATTTCTGTCTGATGGAAGCTATTGAACCTAGAGAAGATGTAATGGAAGACATGAGCTATGAAGTCAATTATGACTTATTGATTGGTTATGCCAATAACCTGTTGGCATTTCTAGTGGACAAGAAGAAGAAAAGACTGGATACTGTTGAGGAGCAAACTACAAAAGCTGAAACTAGTAGTGCTCAACCCAGTAATGTGAAATGAAAGAAGAAGAAAGTTGAGAAAGCACCTTCAACATCTTTTGTACCTGCTAACACAAGAGTGACACGTAGTGTCCAAGTAAAAAAGGAATAGGTACCCAAAGTTACTGCTACGAAGCAAACTGCAACAGAGAAGAGAGGTCGTCAACTGATTCTTTGTATTCTATTCTTGCAAATAAGTGGCAAATTGTTGTCGACAAAGATCAAGAAATTATTGATAATGTATTTATTCAATATTTTCCTGAATTATCTAGAGATGAATTAGTTGCCTTACTTGATAATTACAAAGGACTATTTATCTCTAAGGCAAGAAGATTGAAGTTATTGAATGGGAAAACTCAATCTGTTGAAGTTGAGACTCATAAGATAGCTCGAAACATTCAATGGATGCATAAGCACTCAAAGTCTTATGATGATGAGAAAATAGAGCTTGAAGTACGACCAAAAATGGATGAGGAAGAAATATTGCAAGCTAATGTTGTCTATCCTATCAAGGAGAAGGATGACACTACTTCCCAACTGGTAATTTTTGTTGATGGCATATAGGATACAATTGATCTATCTGGGAACATCATTGCACCAGATATGCAGCCACCTGTAATTATTGTTTCACAGGCTACCCAGGAGAAACCAGTAGAAAAAGTTGTTGAAAAGACCTCTGAACAGGAAAAGGAGAATGAAGAAAAAGAAGAGAAAACTGAGAAGGAGAAATCTGTTGAACTAGAGAAGGGATAAGTCAAACAACAAAATGATTATGATGATGACTCATTTAGAATAAAAGGGCCTATAGATGTTGACAACATGAGTGTATCAGAATTATTGGAGTTTGAAAATGTGATGCAATCCAGAGCACAAAAGAAGAGGCTTAAGGAACAGAGGAAGGAAGCATAAACCATCCAAACTGTAGTGGAAATTTTGTCAAGTCTTCTACCAGAGACTGCTATAGGGAATTTGACAACTCCTATGGAAAGCTAGGATAGTTGGTTGCTGATGATTCTGATCAACTCAAGTCACTTGAGGAAGCAACTCAAACCATAGCTGAGAAAAACTATAGGAATAAAAGAGGAGAACAAATAATGAAAGATATTGATACATGGAAGATTGCTTTATCCCTAAATAAAGATCTTTTGAGGAAAGCTATTGAGTCAGGAGGCATAATTCTAGCATATACATCTAATGTTTCATTTTTCTATGTTGATATTATTAAAAAGTGAACAGACTGGCAAAGATATGTAATGCTTACATACCTTTACAGGACTCAATTTTAGCTTTTGGCAAATCTGTGGATGATTTGCAAAGTGGGTTAGATGTCTATGATTTTGAACAGGCAAAGAAACTCCGATCATTGAAGGAGCTAAAGAACCAGTTAAGACTTAAAGTTGACATCTTACAATGAGTTTACAAGGATGCAGAAGCAGTTTTGGTGACTCTAGAGATGAGTACACTTGATGCAATGGAAGAATTTTCTGTACAGAATATGACAACCATTGAGATCATTGAAACTTTACTGGAAACATGGGAAAATGATTTTTCTCAAATGAAGATTACTTTCAGTGATATTTTCTTGCAAATTGAAGTGAACACTCCTTAACAAAGGCTTTTTAAGTTTTTGTATATGTAAACATTTGATGCAAATTTTTCTATATATATATATATATATGCATTTTACTTTTCAATTTGGCATTGTTGTCAAAGGGGGAGTAGAAATATGTATGTATTATGAAAATTTTATATGTATTCTTAAGGGATAGTAGATATATATGCGTACAATTTTTGTAAGCACACTTAGTTGTAATGTTGTAAAATTTTCTAAGTGTTGCCATCAATGCCAAAGGGGGAGATTGTTGGCTTGATGATGATTCTAACGAATGACTTCATATGTTATTGATGGAACATGTACACACACACATATGTTCACATTGTCTACCGGTATTACTTCTAAAGTAACTTATATTGCAACTGGCATTGGAAGTTTTGTTTATGATGGTTTAGAGAGCATCAAAATGATACATGTAGACAACCGGTATATGCAAGAAATAACTTGATATCAACCTGAAGATCCAGCAGAGACCATCAAAGAAGCAATAAAGGACAATTGGTTTACATATTGACAGAGGTTAACTCTAACTAGTATCGATGTTCCAACCAGTATTCATTGATTGTGTGATGAGTTATCACCGGTCATGATGAGTTATCCTAACCAACAAATTTTGGCGGTAATATGTGATGAGTTATGTTTGATTGTCCACATACACTACACCTAGGAAATTGTGATATAATTCCTAAGGACGATATGAAATCTAAATGTCTATATAATGACATTATGATGAACTATTTTGGAGATATGATATGATATGAGATGAGATGATTTGATGGAAAGATAGAAGTGTTAAGTTGTTGAAGGCATTGCAGAGTATGTTGGTGATGCAGTTTTGAGTGCGCAGAAGAGGATCTATTCAAGCAAGTTGTGCTACTTCTAGAATTTTCAGAAGAATCCATCATGCACCTTACGCAACGATCCTGGAAAATTTTATTTGATGGGTCTTTCACTCAATAAGGTTATGGTGCTAGAATATTTTTTTATTAGTACTCAGAGATAGTCAATCCCAAAGGCGTATACGATTCTCTTTCCTTGTACCAACAATATTGCAGAATATGAAGCCTTAGTAAATGGAATCAAGTTGGCTATCGAATGGAAGGTTGTTGATTTATACATCTATGGAGACTTTCAGATAATTATCAATCAGATCAATGGTATATATTATACTCGGGATGAGAAATTGATGCCCTAAAAAAGAATGGTTGATGACCTCAAGAAATACTCTACCTTTGTATCATTTCAACAGATTCCTAGATCAGCAAACATAGTAGCAGATGCTATGGCTACCTTGGCATCTATACCATAGCTACAAGAATTTGAGTTCCACTATGAGTTACTGGTGGAAGACTTTCATTATCCTGCTTATGATTCCCCTGAGTCCCAGATGATTTGTTCTATCATTGGACATGACTCATCTCGCTATAGCCACATTTACTCTTACTTGTGTGACCAAATTATCCCTGCTAATCTTACCCGTAATGAGAAAAAGAACCTAATCCAAAATGCTTCATGATATGTCATCATTTCTAATGATCTATAGAGGCGAGGTTTGGATAGTACTTTGCTTGGATGTCTAGAAATTGAAGAGTCCCAATGTGCGTTATTTGAAGTCTATGAAGGTATTTGTGGATCTCATTCAAACGGACTTACTCTGGCTCAGAAACTGCTAAGGGCTAGCTACTACTGGCCAGATATGGAGAAAGATGCTATAAAATTTGCTAAAACTTGTGAGAAGTGTCAACTACATAGAAATCTCATACATGCTCCAACAAGGGATCTAATACCTTTCATCACACATTGGCCTTTTCAACAATGGGTGTTTGACCTCATTAGCCAAATCTATCCTGCATCATCTAATTGACACAAGTTTATCATAACTACCACTAAGTAGTTCACTAAGTGGGTTGAAGCGGTCCCGCTAATCAAAGCAACCGATAAACAAGTAACTCTGTTCATCCTTAACTATTGTCATCTATAGGTATGGGATACCTTCTTCAATTGTGACTGACTGTAGAGGGAAGTTCAAAAGCAAAGATCTAGATGAGCTCTATGAAAGTTCAAAATCAAACAACACTGGTCATCCATATAATACCCTCAAGGTAATAGATAAGCTGAAGCATCTAACAAAAATCTGCTGACTATCTTGCACATAACGGTAAACAAATCTAGAAAGGATTGGCATCTATAGCTCAATCTTGCACTATGGGCTTATAGAACAAGTATCATAACACCCACTAGGGCTACACCTTTTTCTTTGGTGTATGGATCCGAAGCAGTCTTTCTTGTTGAGGTGGAAATACCTTCTTTAGAGTTTCTTTGCAAGGTCTTATTACTGATGAAGACTATAGAATATCTAGATTGCAAGAACTCGAGTTGTTGGATGAATATCGACAAGTGGCATTTGATCATCTGAGAGCCTACCAAAAGAGAATGTCTAGAGGTTATAACAAGAAAGTTTGACAAATAGAATTTCAGGTTTGTGACTTTGTTTTGAGAGAGAATCCTAAAAATCAACAGTTTTCATTCTCGCTTTTCTATCAATGCAAATTTGACATTTCCTGCATCTTTGCTTTCGCTTGTACATATATTTTAGTTGCTTTGTGACATCCTGGTTCTTTTGGAACCCTCATGGCTTGAAACCAATCAACATCCTAGTCTTAGGGTACTTGACTAATCAATTTACATGTCCTAAGCAGTTTAACCAAGTCATCCTTCTATCGGTAGTACCAGGTCATCCACTTTGAGTCAGTCACCTATCTCCAAACTACTGAAAATTTTTATCACCGAGTAAACAAGAAAAACAAGACTATTGAAAACAATCACTAAACTGTTTGAGATGTGATTGAAATTTTATTTGTGTGATGTCTTTTACATTGGTTTTCGATTATTATTCCCTCTAAGTACCTCAAGGAATTATATCTTGACTAAGAGGAGCAAGGATTGGGGGCATAATACTTTTCTTTGTTTTCTACTTGTAAGAGTGATTCCGATGATCTGGAAACATCTAATCATCTGGGTGTCTATGATAAGTGCCTTCACATCAAGGTGAAATTGACTCGACTTATTTATATGCTATAGGAAGGTTGGATTCATTTCTTTGTTTGTTTTGAGGTAATTTATTTAATGTGCAATCCAGATGCATGCGTAATCTGTCCAAGGATATGAATGATAAAAGGGTCATTGCAGACAAGATGATTAATATTGCATATGAAATGAAAGGAACTCTATTTTTCTTGCTGTGTTTGTAAAATGCTCAGTGATGAAAATTAAGTATACCAAATCCAATGACTAAGTTTAGGTTGCATTCATTCTAAATTTTATGCATTTCAGGTGATTTCAACATGATAAAACTGATCTCTTTATCTTTTGAATGAGAGTCTGAAGCAATCGTCATTTCTCGGCTAAGTGGTAACCCTTTTTCATCATCGTTTCTCTGATCGAGTACTTGTGTATTGAGATGGTTAGCTGCATACATGAGCATCTTACATAGATCCATACATTTCATTATATACTTATTTGAATTCATATTATTGCATGAAAATTAGATATTTGCATTACTAGTTACTCATTTTCATCATTTATTTGCATATGAAAAAGAAAAACAAAACTCATCCATATTCATCTGCATTACATACATCCATACTAAAAATATATGCATACATATAGAATAAAGGATATAAAAAGATATCTCATAATCAATCAACACAAGTACGATGAAATCAAATCAAGGGCTCGTATATCTCATCATAATCTTAGTGTCTTAAGAGTACAAATGATATCAACTGTCAAATACAATGTTTCATTGGAGCAAGAATCGTATAGGATACAAAAAATAGGGTATATAATAAAATCTAGAAGATATAACGAATCTAGCTCTTTGCCTCTCCCTCATCGCCAGGTGGAGGAGATGATGCCTGCTGACCGATGTCCTGTCTGGGTGCCCTAGTTTCCTCAAATCGAGCTATATACTGAGAATACAACAAACCTAATGTGCTACTAGGACCGCTACACTATAAGTTGTTTGACTCGTTGAAGAGAATCTCACTCTGCTCTCACCTCTAGGTTCATTCGATCACGCTCAGCTCTGATCTCAATGATCTGTCAGTCTTTCTCTGATAACTGTGTTTGCGCCACTATCAACTATGACTGCCAACCTATCACCCTCTCCCTCAAAGACCGTACTACATCTGGCACTACCTGCTCTCTCCCCATCTCTCCCTCTCCACCTCCCTTCTCATCCCTCCACTACCTAACCTACCTAGGAGCCACTCTCTCCTCCTCACCTCCAACCGTTGTTGCCCTAGAACCACTAGCCTCAACCCCAATAGCTCCTAAGGATCCACCCTTCCCTCTCTGTCAATTTCGACCTCCCGCTGGTGCCCTGCTGCTACTAGGACTAGGATCACCTCCTGTCTATCTCGGTACATCTTCTTTTCATCCTTGTATCTGCACTCGTCCCTATACTTGACCTAATACCTATGCCTGTGCTGGTGCATCCTCCTCAACCTCCTCTATAAAAGGCACATGCTCTCCTAGATCTATAAATCGAGGAAAAGGGTGTCTCTGAAACCAATCTCTATACTGGGGCAATACCCCCGTGTCTACCACATCCTCTAGGTAATCCTATCTCTACGGCTGTAAACCCGACAACTCCTGCATACTCAATGCATATGATAGTCTCAGTGCCCATCCTCATCTCTCCTCCTCCCCATATCTAGCATATACTGTGAACTCGTGTGATATACTTTGCGATCTCCCATACTATCTCAAAACCCTAGATAATACAAATCGCTCAATAATAGAAACCAATCTACCAATGAGAGGTCGCGTCATAAACATATATTTCCTCTATGCCCTCCAATCATCCCACAACTCTAGACCCCTATATAGTCTCCACACGATAGCGATCAAGTCATCCAACTGCCTTCTCCAATAATCAGTCTTGCCTAGGTGGGGCTATGTAACATAACTTGAGTAATATCATACAATAGGCTGGTGCACCTCCCACGAATCATCAATAATAGGTCTGCACACCGGGATATGCTCCCATGCCCATATCTGCAAAACTAAGACACCTGCTACGATACTCTTGCCCTCATGATAGACAATCTCATGCATCTCATGGTACATATGGGCTAGTAAGCATGAACCCCACCCTATTCTAACTGGATGAGTCAACAACCTCTCAAGCATCCTACCCCAACCATAGAGAAATCCATGTTGTCCTCTGTCAGGCATCATAGAACAACCAATCATGCCAGCTAAAACGCAAGCCAAAGGGTACTCTGCGCCATACCTTCTCATCAAATTGTCTCAAGTAATAGCATGATCAAGGATAGTCTCATCATGGAATATACGTCTAAGAGCCAAAATACCTGATCGTGGAGTAGATCATAATCTACTTTATCTCCAGCAAACGGACTCCTCAATATCCTGTAAATATCCTCTAGAGTGATCGTCATCTCTCCCACTAACAAATGAAATGTGTTTTCTATAGAATGGAAGGATATCGGGCATTTGTAACAAATATCCAAATCCACACAACCCTATATGACCTCTCTATGCATCTGCTAAATCATGCACTAGTCTCATCGTCGGTGGAAATGTACACCGAAACTAAATATCCAATAGCTGAATCTGCAAAATCGAACACACAAATCATCAATACGTGATCAAATTTGCGCTAAGAATATGATAAACATGCTAAAGAATCCAAATATACAACATTCAAAATAAAAAATCATTGTTTAGACCTTAAAAACTACTTGTTGTTTTCGATACCAGTTTCCACAGACAAGCAACAACTCGTATGAGAAAACATTACAAGCCAACTGATTAAATAAAATAAAAAATCATTGTTTAGACCTTAAAAACTACTTGTTGTTTTCGATACCAGTTTCCACAGACAAGCAACAACTCGTATGAGAAAACATTACAAGCCAACTGATTAAATAGACCCAAATGATAATTTACTACATGTTGCACGACTAAATGGTCTCTTATGAACATACTCGTACAATTCACGGGTGAATATCAGATGAAAAACCCTACATACCCATACAATAAAACAAAAAATTCCAGAAACTCGTACGAGAAATAAGTATATACCACACGATAAAATGACAAACACAACTTCAAACAAATTTCAAAATGCAAAAATTCAACAAAAATCCCAAAATAATGAGAAATGCAAAGGCTAAAGATTGATCACTTACTGTTGGAGCGTAGTTTTGCAATCGATTGTGTCATCTCTAGTGCTCAAATTGATGCTCTTGAATTGTATTTGCCATTTTTCTTCGCAGGAGGTTTTTAAAATTTTTCACTTCGAGAGGTAAAAATGAATTGACAATGACTTATTGAACCCCTTATATAGCCCAAACCCTAATTTTTAACCTTGCTCTGATGGACATAAAACTTGTACTCTAAGCTAAATCAACTATCCTGAGTCCATTTTCGGGATCGAAATCAAAATCTGACATCAATTTTCTAGTCAAAATTTCATAATGTTGACCACTTAGCATTTTCATCCTCAAGTCAATTTTTGAATCATTTTGTGCTCAATTCAATTTTAAATCTCAATTTAATTCTGAAATCAACTCTGATTTTAATTCTTACATCAATCTTCGTGCTCAAATTATCATTGTTAAATCTTTTTATATTTTCAAAATTGCCTAAAATCGTTGTACCCTCCGTTATCTTTTGATTTCGCTCTCGAGGGGGTATACTCATGACATCTTTTCAATGATTATCATTATTCAAAAGTCGAGAAATTTTTCAAATTTTCATCTAAAGTCGAGCAAAAATCTTTCCAAACAAAGAAAATCAATTAAACCATGTTACTAGGGGCATCTTAACTAATTCACCTCATATTAAGTTGAGATTCTTCGATGTCAAATAAAGCAATCTCTAGGGGCATATCAACTTTTTATCCTTATCTAAATCAATCTTCAAATCGATGTTCAGTTTCATCACATCAAATCAAGTTGGACATTCTCACTTTGCTAATCAATTCTTGTTCAATCAAGTTCAGAATCGGTTTTATCTCTCGCTCAATCGATTCTTGTTCAATCAAGTTCAGAATCGGTTTTATCTCTCGCTCAGTCAATTCTTGTTCAATCAAGTTCGAAACCGGTTTTATCTCTCGCCTAGTCGGTTCTTGTTCAATCAAGTTCAGAATCGGTTTTCGTCTCTTCGCTCAATCTAGTTCAATCAAGTTCTAGATCGATGCTCGTTTCTTGATTCATCAAGTTCAAGAATGGTCTCGCTCTTTGTCGATTCTTGTTCAATCAAGTTTAGGATCAATATCGCTTTAATCAACTCTGTTCAGTTTCATCACTTCAAATCACGCTGAACATCTTGCTATTCATCAGTTTGTGATCCGTCAAGTTCATAACTGATATCTATTTGACATCAACTATTTTTTTAACCAACACATTGCTCGCACATTAATTCAAAGAGGGGCAAATATAATAAGGTCCTAACCAAGGGCAATTAAATCAACCTTGAGCACCTAATTAATTAATTCTTCAATCATTAATGTTACATGGCAAATTAATCACTCTATATTAATTAAATATTTATTTAATTAATTAAATCATTCCAAGTAAATCATTTTGATCAATTATCCTATTTATTTAATTAAATATCCTAGCATATTTAATTAATAAATAAATTTGCGATTTATCATTAAAAAAAAATTAATTTACAAAAAGAGATTAATCACAAAAAGAGGAATTAATTTACAAAAAGAGATTTATCACAAAAAAAAGAATTATTCTGTAAAAGAAAGAGTTAAATTGAAAACAAAAGAAAGAGTTAAATTGAAAACAAAAGAAAAGAATTAAATTGACAGAAGAAATCAAACTTAAGATATTTCTTTATCTAAAATTGAGATAACTTGAGAAATCAGAAAAGCAATTAAATTGAATTAATAATTTTCTCTAAAAATAAAACTTAATGCTTTTCTTGAGGAAAGAGGTTCAGTTACATTGCAAAAGCTTTTTTTGAATAAAAATCTTCAGCAAATTAAAGAAAAGTGCATGGAATCACCTAAATTTTATCTCAAGTGCATGGAATCAATTGATTTGATCTCCAATGCAAACTCAAACTTATAATCTGAATGCATTCAATCAAGCTATAATTGGAATCTATCTCAAGATTAACTTAATATGATCTCTCAGTTATTTCAATTAACCTGGATTGTGCTTTTTATTGAGGAATCTCAACCGCTCATTGTTAATTGGTCTTTATCGTTGGTCTCTCTTTAGAGTCTCTATAAATTCAGCCTTCATCTCTCATTCAAAACATCCTAGAGATTTATTATTATTACACAGTTTTTGCTCTTGATTCATTGAAAATATTGTGCTTTGAGATTATTGCATCTTAGTTTAGCTTTTTGCATACTTAGTTTAATCATGATTGCTTGAATTCATCTAGCTTAATATTCATTCATCTAGCTTAATCTTGCATATCTAGCTTAATTTTGCATCCATTTAGCTTATTCTTGTGCTCATATAGATTAAATCCTTTGTCTTGGTGTAGTCTAGTCACTAGTATTGCTTAGACAAATCTGAGAGCAAACCTATACTCGCATCTTTTAGAAGCTTGCATACTTTATCCACTTTTCATACACACAAATATAACTCACACCCTGGATTCAAGATTGCTCTCACACCCTGGATTCTCATGCATCATCATCCCATAAATATCCAAAAAAACAAATACATTTACCATATGACATATATCACCTATTAAGCTTAGATAACTTAGTAAGGTTCAAGTAATTGTCCTAGAAACACAGGTTGTGTCATATAAAGTATCAGATAAAACAAGATCAATCCTATAGCTCATCATAAGGGAATAAATCTACAAACTACTCAAGAATATACCCACATCCACTTTATGTCTTTCAAGTACACTAGTTATGCTTAAGGTTTCCTATACAAGTTATCTTAACTAGATGAATAATTTCTAGTACTTTTATTGAGAAAACTTCACCTATAAAATTAGTAATCACTTATCATATTGATATCCGTCATACTTAATAATAATATGGATATTTTGTAGATAGGAAAATCTTTGTTAGATCAATTATTTTTGTAAATACAAAGGTTTGTTATTGCTTTTAACACCTTTACCAGGCCAATATGTAGTTGCTTATAGTTATACAATTTACAAATATAAAAATATTATTATACAAATGTAAAAATATTATTTCGGTCAATCCACCAAGATTTTGCACTTCAACTAATTATTTTTTAAAACAAGGCACTTTTTTATCTACCTATCATGATCTATGCTCACGAATATTCCTAATCCTTCAAAATGAGGTCCTCAAACTAATTCATCACTTATAATTGGGTTTCATTTATCTACATAGTGGATGTGTATGTGAGAGTATATATACTAATAAGGACCTAGAAACAACGATTAGACCCCCAAAATATCCTATATAGTATTACTAGAACATGAACTCAATATTTACTAGTCCTTTCATTGACTACAATACATAGATATCTCATGATTTTTTGATATTTCATATAAAATAAAAGAATTACATATAAGTTTCATCTACTCTTATGTGACTTATTTTACATTAATTACATTTTTCAAATTTCCTTCTAAAAGGTAAACATTTTCCATGGTTAACTCATTCTAATTTAAATCTTTCAATATTTAAACTAATGATTTTTTATATGAAGAATGTCCCCCCATTTTATATTTTAGCTAACTTTGTTAGGTTTCACATGTTTTATCCATCATTAACTTCATTTGACAACCCAAAAATGTGAGGTGAGCAATTTTTTTCTATTCCCAATTCTATCTTTGTTTCCTCTTATTGTGTAACTATGTACACATTTTTTTATAACTATGCCTTATCTACATTTAAACTATCTAATGCCTATCACAAAATTCTCCCATTTGTATGGTGATTAATCATATTCTTAATTTATTTTCACTCTGATGGATATGTGATATACCAAATTGCATAATTGTGTATTACATTTTTATTTCCTATTAATATAGAGTTGCATAGAATGGTTTATATTTATATGTCCTAAATTTATAACATGCATCCTCTTGCAGATTTATTCTTGGTCAAATCAAGTAGTTCCAATACTCATGGAAACTACGTCTCCTAAATAAAGTTTTCTCAACAAGGTTCTTATGCCAATTGATACTTTTTTATAGATTTTACTATTGAACTTTAAGGTAACAAACTACTTAAGGTAGATTATATTAAGTGTCTTTAACCATCAAGATTACATTTAATTATTTGTAAATAGTGTTAAATGACCTCTTTTTTTTTCTTCTTTTTTTTAAAAAGTGGCTTTTATTATCACTAAACTTTATTAATTATATAAATTTTACAGTCTTGGTTCAAAGAGCACTGGTAGGAAAGAACCAAGAAAAGAAAACCTTTGGTCTTGCTCATGAAGAGAAAAATGTAAAAAACTATGTCTCCAAAACATATAAGGAGACAAAGAGAATTACATAGTTATAAACAGATGCAGAAACCCAACCCAAAGAGTACAACGAGATCAAAACCCACCCCATACATATGATAAGCATGATGATACAAGTAGAGGAAGCATCAAGGATACCCACCAAAAAATAATTTACATTATCTCAAGCTGACACTCAGACAGGCTAGAAGAGAAATCAACATCATCTTCAACTGGAGGAACACCAAGCGAGGGAGGAGGAGCTGCACCATCCATAGCAGGGGGAACAACCTATAATGGCTTGACAAAGAAGGGAGAGGAAGAGATAGATGCCATGACTACTAACAGAGGATGAATTCCTATAAAAACATCTAGTGCCATAGCCAAGAGATCTGATGAAACATGATCAACCAAAGCCTCAAATTCCAACAAAGTGTCATCATAATTCCCTGCAATAAGACCACATCTGACTACAAACAATAATTCTCCACACCAACCATTAGCAAGAAGCTCAGTAAGAGGAAGGAAACCACCATAAGGAAACGGACCAACATCAAAACTATAATTAAACAAAGCATAATCCACATCCCTAGCAGAATAGAAGGAGGGAAGAAAGAATAGGTCAGTGAGAGCCCAAACTAGAGGAGCATCCGAAAGAAGATCCATGCAAACATTAAAAAAACAAGAAGCCACCTCAGATAAAGAAATATTTGCATTTTCCACCAACCAAGATTTACCCACCACCTTCCGAATTGCATAATGAGCCTCTAGAAAACATAAATTAAGCAACCTGCCAAGCTTCTGATTGTTGAATACAAAAGAATCCCTGAAATGACAAACCTTGAGTGGCAATAAAATCCTAAACCACTGAGAAGGAGAAGTTGTCAACATAAAACCTAGAGTAATAAGTAGCAATGCATAAACAAAGCAAAAAATAGAAACCATAACTTGCCACTCAATCTCAAATCCATATATAACCATGCAAAGTAATCTAAACCTTCCACATGAGCCATCTCAAGGATAATCTTGAAATAAAAAATTATGTAATGTGCTCGGCCACCAACTTCTCAAATACAATATGCAAGATGCAGAACAACAAACATACACGTTGCAACCTCATGAAAAATCTAACAGAAAATGATGTGATATAACCATTACAACACCTAGCTCACCACAACACACAAACATACATGTCACAACAAACAAACATACACGTCACAACCCACATGGAAAACCAAAAGGGAATTGAGGCAAAATCTCAAGATACATAATACAATAAAAAACAAGATCACAATACATATTGGGAAGATCAGAAAATGATTACCTTTAAAATATAATATTCCTCAAATATAAATGTATATCGTACAGGAGAAGCACACAATTCACATCATCAAATGCTAGTACAACAATCCATCAATAAAACATAAGGCAACATGAGAACACATTGTATGATACCCTAACCTTACACACCTGATAGACCATAAGACAAACAACAATATAGCATTAAATATGAAGAACCCCACACAACTCCAAATTTCATCAAGAAAACACTCAGAAAAAACACAACACCCAGGCACCTTCCTCAATATTAGAACAAGACCACTACATACATTGACATGAAGAGGCAAGGCGAGTAGAAAGCTCCAACCAACCCCCCCCCCCCACCCAAATATATACAAGATCCTCTTCAAACCTCAAAATAGTGCCATCTCTATTAGATACGAGTCAAAAATAATTTAAGATAAACAGGGTTTTCATACTGGAACGAACAAGAATTAGTACCTCCCTCAATAATAAGCATAGTTGTTGCATAAATTGAAAAGGCAGTTGCCAAGTTTTGACATATTACCATCAATATTTTAACAAGGAAGGAAGATCCTTACCAGATACTTCCAAATATGCAGTTTTTTCTCTTCAATAGCTTTATTAGCCAGAAAATCAGCAATGTAATTAGCTTCCCTATAACAATGCCTAACATCATAAGAATTAATAAACTGTAACTAACATAAAATTATGTCCATTAAATACTAAAGCTGCCAAGAGTTGCATTTTCTATTAGAAATTGCAAGGAAAGTAATCATTGAGTCCCCTTCAATAACTATATCTCGAATATCAAGAGAAATCGCCATATCTAAACCAAATGATAAAGTCTGAAACTCGACATTATTATTAGTTACATCTGCAATACACTTACATGCATCTTTCACAATATTTGCCTCATGGTCAGTGATGAGCGCCCCAATACCAGATTTACCTGGGTTACCCCTTGAAGCCCCAACATAGTTCAATTTTAATTTAGCTCGAGGGGGAGGATGCCATTTAGCTTCTTTTCTTTTAATAGAAAAAGCAACACCCTTTGCCACAGAAGCATGAGAAGGTAACACCTTCAAAGGTTGTCATTTTCTAATGCTCCAACTATCTCAATGAGAAAAGGAGCAAAGATGCTCCAAATTATTATAAACATAAGACAAGGTTGTTTCAGAGATGGCCCTCACCAACCAAAACAAGAACACAGTCAAGGAAGATGATTTCTTTTTAAAAATTCTTTTATTTCTTTCTAACCAGATGTTCCAAATAAGTATTGAAGAGGAAATTACCCATAAACAAGAGTAAAAGGAAGAAGTATACAAAGAAGTCAAACTCTTGAAGAATGAGAGCAAGTCCGGACAAGGGGCAGCTGACCAACCCAACTTATGAAACAACCAATACAAACGTTCTGAAGTAAAGGAGCATTTAACAAAAGATGATCAAAAGTTTCCATAAAATAACCACACAACACACAAGGAAACACAACCGTGACTCCCAACCTATCCAATCTCATGCCAGATAGGACCCTATCCTGAACCCCAACCAAGCAAAAGCATTAGCTCTAGGTAAACAAGCAACATTCCAAAACAATCTAAAAGGCCATGATTGGTCTAACCCAGGAGAAAATAAAGACCTATACCCCTCTTTAACCGATTACAATCCAAAATTTGTCTTTGACCAAATCAGCTCATCTTCCACATTTTTAAACACAATTACTCTTTTACTCAATTCTACTACGTAAGCCTGTTTTAGCTTCATATCCACATGAAAAGACTCAATAGACTTCCAAACAACCACTGGAAAAGGACCTGAAGTATCAAGAAAGAAGTAATCAGCTACACATGAACCCCACTTCTCCTTCATAATGTGCAGTAAAGGGGTCCAATCCCTAATACCAAACAAAGAGGGATAACCATTCCACACCTCTTCCCAAAACCTAGCTTTCCTACCATTATGTATAAACTAAGAGAGATGTGGTAAAATAATAGGCCTACATTTAACCATGAAATTCCATAATGAAGACCACAAAGGAAGAGAGGAAGTAGTAAAAATCCTTTCCCTAGAACCATTCCCCAAATCCTTAGCCCTCATAAGAGAATCCCATTTAGAGTAGGGCTCCTTATATAGTTTTCAAACCAATTTGGCACCCAATGCTCTATTTTTCTTATCAATATCCCTAATACGAGAACCCCCCATGTCTTTCGGGAGACAAAACTTTTCCCAAGATAATAGTGGAATTCTCTTCCTACCTCGTTTATTATCATTCCACAAAAAATACCTCAAAAGAGATTGCAATTAAACTACATTCTTTTTAGGAGATTTCAAGACAAACATTAAATAAATAGGAAGTGCATTCAAAACTGATTTAATCAATAAAATCTTACCTAAAAAAGTGAGCCATTTATGGTTATAGGAAAAAAACCGAGAGGAGACAGATGAAACAATTTTTTCCCCAAAATTATGCTTTTTAGAACCAGCAAAAAAAGGAACCCTGAGGTATCTACAAGGAAAAACCCCAACCGCATAACCCCATAACTGAATAAGTCTAGATTGAACTAAGGGTTGAACATTCAAAAAGAAAACCTTAGATTTGCTACTATTAACCTTTTGACCCGAAAAAGAAGCATACCTCTCAATAATCCTCTGAATAACTCTAGCCTCCTAAATTTATGCATGTCCAAAAAGAAAAGTATCATTAGAAAAAAAACAATGAGAATGAGGAATCTGCATACCAGGAATTCTAATACCTTTCCATAGACTAGATGACCTAGTATACAGAATAGCCCTACTAAAAGCCTCTGCCAATATTATGAATAGAAAGGGAGATAAAGGATCCCCTTGCCTAAGCCCTCTAGATGAAGAGAAAAAACCACAAGGCGAACCATTAAGAAGTACTAAAAACCAAGTTGGAGAAATACATGAGTAAATCCATTTCATCCAACTATTCCCAAAACCAAATCTTTGTAAAATTGCCAAAAGAGAATCCCAATTCAATCTATCATAAGCCTTCATCATATCTAGCTTAAGAATCATAGCTAGAATTTTAAGGGGGGAAACAGAATGGAGTACTTCATGGGCTACAATAGCACCATCAAATATTTCCTTACCAGGGACAAAACCCCCCTGTTCCTCATATATGATTCTAGGAATAAGTTAAGAAAGTCTAACCGAGATAACTTTAGTAAAGATCTTATAAATTGTATTACATAAAGCTATATGCCAGAAATCCACAAAAGACTGAGGATTCTCAACCTTAGGGATAATTGCAATAAGAGTATTATTCATCTCTTTAAGAATTTATCTGTTTCTTCTGGATTCGTCTAGTGCAAGAAGAACATCATTCCCAACAAAATCCCGACATTTCTGAAAAAATAAAGTTGTAAAGCCATCTGACCTAGGAGCCTTCTCTGGAGTCATCGAGAAAACAACCTCTTTCAATTCATGGAGAGAGAAAGGAACCATTAACATGTTGTTATCCTCATCTGTAATGAGGCAAGGAACAAAATCAACAAAACTACCATCCAAATCCATAGGCTTAGCCAAAAGTAAAGATTTAAAAAATCTAATAGCTTCTAAAGCAATATCATTTCCATCCATTAACAACGAACCATTCAAATCTTGAATACAAGGAACTCTATTTTGTTGTCTCTTCAATTTAGTGGAGGAATGAAATAAGTTTGTATTCATGTCACCCTCAGCTAGCCACAAGTCTCTAGACTTTTGTCTCCAATAAGCCTCTTCTTGAGGTAGGACTTCCTTAAGTTGTCCTTGAAGGTCCTTATGATTATTAAAAATAAACAAATCCATTCCCTTACACATAACTATATCATTTAACTACTCAATTTCATTTTGTAACCAAGCCTTTTCAATAAAAATGTTTTTAAAGTGAGTTTTATTCCATACTCAAATTCTACCCTTAAAGAAAGCCATTTTTTTAACAATCCGGTACATCCTAGACCCAGTTATAAAAGGAGCAAACTTCCACAACCATTTCAAAAGAGGAAGGAAGGATTAATCCCTAAACCACATCAGCTCAAATTTATAAGGAAGTTTATGAGGAGCCCTATCTGTTGGGATCCAAGAATGCTGAGGTGGGCGGGGGGGGGGGGGGGGGGGGGGGTGAATCAGTGTTCTATCGGAATGGAGAATTTTAACCTTATTAATACAACAACTCAACAATTGGTAAACATAAAAGCATATAACAATAATCAACAATGCAACCACAAAGATAAACACCATAACACCATATATTTATACGTGGAAAATCTCAAAGAGAAAAAACCAGGGTGGGATTGGAGACTCACAATATCTATCCATTGATCAGATGAATAAATATTACAATAAGGGGCCTGCACATGCAGGAAGGCCAACAACCTAGAGAACACTACTCATCACAAAAGGAGTCTCACTGACTACAGAAAACTTCGGACACCAATCCGCAATGAAGATTGAATTGCAAGTATAGCATCTCCCATGCTCGAGTACTATTTTGGTTAAGCTCAATACCGAAGGCCTTAAACCTCTTCCAGAAAACCAATTCAATCACCTATGATTTCCCAAATCCTCTACATGAATAATTACAACATTTTTCACATAATCCCATACCATACATGATCTACTATGATCTACAAAGAGATCTTACATCATATTTATACCAACCCGGGACCTAAACAATTAGGTCGGCCACCTAAAAGATAATACAATAAATTAATAACGTAAACCTGCAATCTAATGAACAACCAAGTTGGCCTAAGGCCAAAACAACATAATCTAATCAATGAATCCAACTGATAACGCATCGGGAGCAACAACCCACACATTACATAAACCGGTCCATAACCTAGATAGCACAAAATAACCACTGGACCTATAATAGGTCTCCATAAGACAAATAAAACACCATGAACAAATGGAACACAAACATGATAACTATCAACCTCTGGATAACCTTCTGGAAGCCACACCAACATCACTTATCAGATTCAGCAAAAGATCTTTAATAAAGCTCTGCCGATGAAACCCTCACCGGTAACCAAAAGGCTTACTAGAACAAGTGATAGCTTTTGGATCATCAAATCCCAAACCAACTGAATAAACATATATCTGAGTAGCATGTATAGCAGATCTAAGCCAATTCCATAAGCCAAAGTATACCAGAGTATACCGGATCAACAACCAGAAACCAAACATTCTATCGAGACCAACCAGATACTAGTAAACAACCAAAGTAGCTAGTGTTGACATCAATGCAACACATAATCAATTCCTCCAAATTGCCAACAAACTCCCCCTTTGGCATTGATGGCAACAGTAGATGTGAAAAACATCGAAGTGTCAAGAAATACCAATCAAGTCTCCCCCAATGGAAGACAACCAACAATCTCCCACAACATGATATGACAATGAGGTTTTGAAAGAGATATTTGGTTTAGAACCAAACTCCCTCAATGGGATACAACCAATCTGAAATTTTGTTTCTCCTCCTTGTGCCAATCTTTCCCTTAAACTGATACCATTGTTAAGCTCTATATTTTACATAAATATCTCTCCTCCTAATGTATATAACTCCTTAAGTTTTTCACATCAATATCTCTCCCCCTTTGACATCAATGCCAAAGATCTGACATAAATATCAAAGCAAAATCATAAACCACTGAATCACAAGACTAACTACTCCCCCTGAGTAGTAGTATCATCACATCAATCTAGAATGAATAATAGCTCAGATAATGCATACCAAACTGATCCCAAATAGCATCACCCAGGTCTCTCCTGGAGGGGCAAAAAACCTCAACCAGTCTCACAAATTCTTAAAGGATTCCTCAAACCAATCTGACTTCATTTGCTTCCACCTACTCCAAAAAATTATACTTGATAGAAATACCTGATTCTTTGATATATCAATAGCAGCAGACTTATTACAATGAATAACTATTGGTCCATTGCAATGCACTTTTATGTCCTTTAACATTTACTTCATCCATAGAACCTGTGTACAGTTAGTAGCAGCAACAACATACTCAACTTTAGTAGTAGATAAGGAGGTACATGACTACTTCTGTTGATCCATGAAACAAGTTTATTTCCAAGAAAGAAAGCTTTACTGGATGAGCCTATCCGGTTACCTGTATCTCTAGCCTAATCCACATCTAAACATGCTCAAAGTTTAAAGTCATCATAAAACAAAAACCATACCAAAAAATCCTTGAAAATATTTGAAAAATCCTAGCTACCGGAGTAAGGATTCAACATAATCAATTCCTTCCTTCTAAGAAATCCATTGCAAACCAATCAAGCCTAGTTCCAATAACATCCAAGTCTATGTGTTGTCCTTTTCTAACTGATCCAATTCCTCTTCCATAGCTTGCATCCAACATTCATCCTTACAAGCTTTAATAACTAATGTCGGTACAATTAAAGAAATTAAGCCTACCTCATCAGCTGCCAACCTTCTTCTTGTCCAATTATTTGATCTTCTGAATGATTTAGCCTTACATACCTAGGAATCTTCTAACTCTCTATTCCTCTTCCCTGATCTTCAGTTACTATTAAATTTTTGATACTGTCGAAGTAACTGGTTCAACATTCTATTCTGGTAAAGGTGTTACTGGTTCAGTTAAGACCATTTCCACTATTGGTTCTTGCTCATAAATTCTGATTTGTCTTCTATTGAGCTCATCCACCTTGACATTAGCACTCTCCACAATTCTCTGCAATCTTTTATTATAACATCTATATTCTTTCCTTTCATTAGAATAACCAAGAAATATTCCTTCATTACATCTAGGATCAAACTTCCAATGAAATCATCTCACTTGATACAATATTTACTACCAAAGATTCTGAAATACTTAATTGTAGATGTATAACCAAACCATAACTCATAAAGTGACTTACCAGTAAACCAAATTAGATTCAAGATCCAACAAATCTTTTTTGGTTAACCTTCAAACTGACTTCCAAAGATCTGAAATGGGCTTTCAAACCACTACCAGGGGCAATGCAAGATATGTCATCAATTTGCCTCCCCCTAAGGCAAATGCCTTAGTTACCAGATGAGTTTCCTACCGGTGCAGGAACATTTTGCTTTGCCAGTTGAGTAACCGGGGTATATCCTTTAGCCAAATGAATATCTGGGGCAATTGATTCTATTGGTTGAGCCTCAGACTTCATAACCTACTTCTTCTCATACTCCTTCCAAGTGTCATCAACCTTCTGCTTTCCCTTCTCATTAGATTTATCACTTCCTGTCGATAGGTTCTTGCTTCTGCAAAATTTAGCAATATGTCCTACTTTGTTGCATGCATAACAAGTGACATTATTCTTCTAAATTGCTTTACTGTAACCTTGACCATTCCTTGACCTACATTGATCACCCATATGTCCAAACTTTCCACATGCATGACATTTCACATTCATTCTATAATCTTTTGTCATATGATCATACTTCTTACAATTTGAACACTGACCGGGAACTACATTATTATTCTGATTTTCTCTATTTCTACAATGCCTAGCCATATGACCAAATATATTGCAAACAAAGCATCTACTATTAAATTTATGTGCATTGGGTTTCCTTACCAGTGACCTCTGATTTTGGTTGACAATCTGATCTTCATTTGCAGTACCAGAGCTTTATCCATGCTCAAATCCAAGACCTCTAGTGTCTCCAGTGTCCCTTTGATCCTTCAATAGTTCATCAAGCTTAGCAGAACTAACCTTGAAATTATCTTTGTATTCATTTGCAATAGTCAGATCGTCTCTTAGGATTGTTACCATTCTTTCCAATTCTTTTTGATTGTTCTGTGATTGCACCAATTCAGTTCTCAACACATCATTCTCATGAACCAACCGGATGCATTCCTTAGAACTATCTTTCAGAGATATAGCAAGATTTTCTTCATTCTTCTTCCGGTCTTCAATCTCCTTTGACATCCTCAAAGTTAGAGCTTTCATTTCATTCTTCATGACCATATTCTCCTGTCTCAGCTTCTAACACTATTCATTAAGGGAATCCTTCTCTTCATCATCCTGATTTTGCAAAAGTTCCTTCCTCCTAGCTTGAATAGATGACAACCTTTCTTATAGGATAAGAATGAATCCCTTTGCAAAATTTAATTTATCTTGTAACTTCAAGTTCCTCAATCTTTCAATATCATAGTCTTCAAGTGCTACTTGAAGTTCCTTCCTTAAACTTATCTCCATAGATTTTGGATACAGGATCTTCCTCAAGTTGTTAGACTTGCTCCGAGGCACCAGGCTCTGATACCAATTATTGGGATCCAAGAACACTGAGAGGGGAGGGGTTGAATTGGTGTTCTACCCGAATGGAGAATTTTAACCTTATTAATACAACAACTCAGCAACCAGTAAACAAAAAAGCATTTAACAATAAGCAACAATGCAACCACAAAGATAAACACTATAACACCATAGATTTATACGTTCAAAACCTCAAAGAGGAAAAACCATGGTGGGATTGGAGACCCACAATATCTATCCACTGATCAAATGAATAAATATTACAATAAGGGGCCATCACATGCAAGAAGGCCAACAACCTAGAACACACTTCTCATCACAAAAGGAGTCTCACTGACTACAAAAAACATCAGACAACAATCCAGAATGAAGATTGAATTGCAAGTATAGCATCTCCCATGCCTGAGTATAATTATGGTTAAGCTCAATACCAGAGGCCTTAAACCTCTTCCACAAACCCAATTTAATCACCTATGATCGACCAAATCCTCTGCATTAATTATTACAACATTGTTTGTGTATTCCCATACCATACATGATCTACTATGATCTACAAAGAGATCTTACATCATATTTATACCAACCCAGGACCTAAACAATTAGGTTGGCCACCTAAAAGATAATACAATAAATTCATAACTTAAACTTGCAATCTAATGATCAACCAAGTCGACCTAAGGGCGAAACAACATAATCCAATCAATGAATCCAACTGGTAATGCATCAGGAGCAACAACCCACACATTACATAAACCAGTCCATAACCTAGATAGCACAAAATAACCATCGAACCTATAATAGGTATCCATAAGCCAAATGAAATGCCACAAACAATTGAAACACAAACATGATAACCGTCGACATCTGGATAACCTTCTAGAAGTCTCACCAACACCACTTATTGAATTCGGCAAAAGATCTTCAACAAAGCTCCGCCGGTGAAACCCTCACCGGTAACCAAAAGGCTTACTAGAACAAGTGATAGCTTTTAGATCATCAAATCCTGAACCAACTGAATGAACATATATATGAGTAGCATGAATAGAATATCTAAGCCAAAGCATACCAAAGTATACCGGATCAACAACCAGAAACCAAACATCCTACTGGGACCAACCAGATACCGGTAAACAACCAAAGTAGCTAGTGTTGACATCAATGACAAAGATCAATGCAACACATAATCAATTCCTGCAAATTGCCAACACTATTTTCAAGGATTGTAAACAAAATGAGAAAGTGATCAGATCTAGGATTAGGCAAAACAATAGCAAAAGTCTCCAAATTAGAGGAAAACCAATTCTCAGAAATAAGAAAATGATCCAATCATTTAGTGATCTGCAAGAAATCCTTTCTCATATTAGTCCATGTAAAAGGGTTGTTTTGTGTTTTACAATCAATCAAATTTAATTTATGAATAAAAGAGATAAAGTCCCTCATAATGCGCTTATTGGGAATAATTCCCCTAGATTTCTCATCATCACTAACAATAGCATTGAAATCTCTCCCAAATATCATGATCTGATTACAAAGAGGGGCAAAAACTAGAGTCAGTTGATCCCAAATAATTTTCTTATCTAGAATTCCCAAAGGCCCATATACATTAAACAACCAGAATTAAATCTCAGATGATCTACTCTTAACTAGACCCAACATCCAATTAATAGAAGCATATACCAAAGAGAAATCAACAATATAATCATTCCAAAGAAAAGCAAGCCCCCTCAAGGCCCCCAAGGAAGGAGCACCATAGAATTTATAAGACCTCCAAGAAGCAAAGAAACTCTTAGTAGAAGCCACATTTAACTTAGTTTCGTGAAGCATAAGCACATCCCACTTCATCAAATCCAATTGAGATTTAATGAAGCATTTCTTGTTAGGGGCATTTAAGCCCCTAACATTCCAATATACGACCCTCATTATCCTCGAGGGGATGCGAAGACTCCCCTCTTCATCTTAGAATTACCCTGACAAATTTT
Organism: Cryptomeria japonica; assembly: GCF_030272615.1. Taxonomy (NCBI): domain Eukaryota; kingdom Viridiplantae; phylum Streptophyta; class Pinopsida; order Cupressales; family Cupressaceae; genus Cryptomeria; species Cryptomeria japonica. The sequence goes on from NC_081410.1 coordinate 393,186,515, forward strand.
TCCCTCAGCAAAGTCCACTTGTAAATTCCTCTTTATAGCTACAAACCTAGTAAAATGTGGGCTAAAGTTTTTATCCTTTCTCTTATTTTCACTTATAGAAGGAGAAACTAAAGTGGACTGAATACCAGCATCAATCTCTTGTTGAGTCTTAACCTTTTTTGGCTTTCTACCCCTCCTATAAGGAGAAGTAAATGGAGGTGAAAACGGAGATTGGACTGGAGGAAGATTACCCTTAATGTCCACCGGAGGCAAAACTTCATTCACATTCTCCTTCTCAGGAGAAATAATTTAAAAGGGATTTCAAGAAGGCCCTTCTTCTTTCCCTCACAAGATCTCATTAAGCATATTCCCACATGGATTAAATTGCCAAATTTACCATATGAATTCATGGATCTTGACATTCTGCAGAAATTAGGGGATTCATTTGGTAAATTTTTGTTTTCTCATTCGGTGATGGAGGAAGGGGTTGTCACTGTTAAAATATGTGTGTTAATTAAGCCAAACTCTTCCCTTCCTCGATATTGCAATTTGACTTTGATTGATGGTATTTGGCACCAGGATATTGTTAATGACTCTGATTGGTTTGTTAAGACCATTGTTGTTATTGATGCTCCTCTCCTTTTGGATACGAAAAATAGGTCTTTGGATGTGTCTGATCCTTTATTGCTTTGTCAACGTGGGAAAAAAAATTTCACTTAGTAATTTCAAGTTTTTAAGGATTAAGAAAGAATATTTATGTCATTTGAATCCTTATCCAAAAAATATACCTATCAACCACATGGTAATTCGCAACACTAAAATGGATTCAAATCATGCATATTCATTCTTTAATGATAAGATGAAAAGATAATATAAAAGAGTCAGTTGTCCATAAGCACATCTTACAAACATATGGATTCTTTTGGGCATACTAAACTATAGGTACGTATCTTCATAGTTAGATTAATTATCATAAATGTAAAAGGTTGCACTTTCAATATTAAAACCTTCCTATAGATTAAGGGAAGAGATCTATAAATTACTCAAGAATACAACCATATCCATTTTATGTCTTTCAAGTATAGTAGTTATGCTTAAGGTTAACTATACCAAATTATCTTAACTAGATGAATAGTTGTAGTATCTTGATTGAGATAACCTCACCTTAAGAATTAGAAATTACTTATCATATCTTTACATCCCTTGTACTTAATAATAATATGGATATTTCACAAACATGCATTTATCATTGTTAGATAAATCCTTTCATAAATACAAGGGTTAACTATCATTTCTAGCACCTTTAGTAGGATAATATGTAGTTAGCTACAGTTATTCAATTTAAAAATACAAAATTACAATTTTGGTTATGTTGGCAATTGACACTCATCCGGTGATTTCAGGTGACTTCTAGTGGTTGATTGTTTGTTTAGGGTTGTCATTGATGGAAAATATTCATGGTGGTTTGATCCAGTAGTTGTGATTTATCTTATACGGAAGTTGGTGTTAACCGGTAGCCAGTTAACCGACAAAATAAGGTAAAATGGGGTATTTTGGTAACGTGTTGATTTGGAATGATTTCTGATGATTGTACTGTTTTTGGTGATTTTTTTTGTGATCTCAGTGATATAGAAGACCTTTAGGAAGTGTATGGTTATAATCTTTTGGTCCGGTGCTATGTTTTGTTCAGGATTGAAGTCGACTTTAAGCTACGTGTTACATCTCTTGAAGCCGACTTGAAGGAGATTGATTTTGTGTTATGACCGGATATATAAAATTGATTTGGCGATTGATTTTCGGTATATTAGAGATGTGGTGATCTGTTTTGGTGTGATTGAGAGAGTTTCGCATGCGCATTTTATTTTCAGACCAACCAGTAGCTGACTGAGACATAAATTGAGTATTCAGTAGAGTAGAGATAATCAATGATTCTGAGCTTAACTGGAACTCATTTTTGCATTGTCAGATGTTGTTTAAGAGTTCATTTCATTGCACTTTCTCATTGTAATCAAAATTGTAAGTCAGTGAGACTTCCCTGAGGGTTTTAGCCCTTCGGGCAACTTTATTTGAACAGTGAGCTCTAGGCAATGAGCCTAAATGCAAGTGCATTCCCCATCTATATAATATTTGTGTACTTCTTGCCATAGTATATGAATATTGTGGGTTCCAACCCCACCATGGTTTTTCCCTTTTCGAGTTTCCACGTAAAATTTTTTGGTGTTGTGGATTTATCCATTTTTTGTTTCATGTTTATGTTCTTTTCTATTATGCTTTATAAAGAATAAGTTTATGGTTTTAACTTATGATAGATCACTGATTCACCCCCCCCCTCTCTCAGTGATATCTAACTCTAACAATTGGTATCAGAGCCTAATTCCTCTAAGGAAGCTTAACTGCTTGAGGAAGATTTGGGAGATTGATTCAATAGATTTCGGATTTTAGAGAACCCAATGTAGCACTTGAGGATCTTAATGCAGCTAGAAGTGAGGTCTATACCTTGAAGAAGAACCTAAATGTTGTTGATGAATTCATTAGTGAACTGAAGGATCAAGCAAGTATCTGCAAAGAAAAGAGGAAGGAATTAATGGACAAGTTGAAGGAGAAAGAAGATCATATCATGGAATACCAGGCCAAAGATGATGAGGTTAAAAATCTTGAGAGAGAGAATTCTACTTTGAAGAATGAGATGCAATCCATTATGATGAGACTGACTAAGGAAATTGAGGACCAGAAGAAGAATGAAGAGAATTTGGCACAATCATTGAAGGAAAGAGTTGATGAATGCTTCAAGCTTACCTATGAGAATGATTAGTCGAAGCTTGAGTTGATTCAATCAAGAACTAATGGTCAAGAACTTGAAGGATAGGTTGTTACCTTGAGGGATGAACTTGCTATTGACAATGAATACAAAGACAAATTCAAAGCTAGTTCATCAAGACTTGATGAGATGCTGGAAAGTCAGAGACATGGAAAGGATATGCGAGGTCTAGGACTTGAGAAAGATGAATCCTCTAGATCTGGACAAGGCAATGCTAAACCTAATTAGAAGAAGACCAAGAATCCTCTGGTAAGATAGCCTAATGCTCATAAATTCAATGGTAGATGTTTTAATTGCAATAAATTTGGTTATATGGTGAGTCAGTGCAGAAGTATGATGAATAGTGGAATGATGAACAACATGAATAATGTTTCTACCTTTACTAGTCAGTGTTTCATATGTAATAATTTTGGACACAAGTCAAATGTGTGTAGAGCAGTAATAAATAACTTTTAAAACAACAGATGCTATGCTTGTGGAATGTTTGGACATATTTCTAAACAATGCAAATCAAGACAAAATCAAATGAACTTCAGGCCTATGAAGAATAATGTTGTTTGCCAAGCATGCAATAAAACTGATCACATTGCAAAGTACTACAGAAGCAAGAACAATTCTTCGGTAGACAAGAACAAATTAGATCAGAAGGGAAAATCAAAAGTAGAAGAGATCAGAGAGAGACATGAGAAGATGTGGGTGAGAAAGGATGAATCCAAAGCTGATAATGGGTGCAAGATCTTCAACCGGTAACTAGGGTTTTATGCCTTAGGGGGAGATTTTCATGCAGATTCCAAGAACCCCCTCTTTGGTGGTCTGCAATTGATTCCGAAAGGTTACAAAAGGAGTGAATCATATGTGTAGATGATATTTGAAAGTTTTTAAAGGATTTTGTGCTCCAGTATGGAATTTCATGAATATTATGATAACCGGTTGCTGCATTTATTATAGTGAAAAATTAGGTTTTCAAAAGATAAAAGTGCATTTGAAGTCTTCATTCGGCACAATGCGATCAAGAGAGTAAGAGAAGAGCAAGAGAAAGAAATTTGGTGATCTTAATAGCAATTTCAGTGACTTCCAAGTGAATTCTAATGCCCGGTTGTGAAGCGAGGTACTTATCTATTCAAATTTTTAGTTTTTCGTAAACCCTAGAATTCAAAATGGCTTCAATTTCTGGCATTGTGAATCCTTTGGTGATTGAGATCAAGGATAGGGCTCATCCAATCTTCAAGAAACATCCATTCAAATTGGTCAACGATGATCCGATAGGTGCATTTTCATCTGTGCCCTACGACGTGCTACACAACAGGGATATCGGGGCCTACATTCACTGTAACCTTGAAGAGCTTGGGAATGCTGATATGTTGGACCTTTATAACAAGCATTTGGCTGACGATTTGGAGAATCTCAAACTTTAATATAAGGAGCTACATGATAATGGTTTCTCTTAGGTCATACATTTCTCGTTGTTTGATGAGGCAGAGTGGATCAACTACATCTTGAGCCGCGTGTATGATGAATTCATATGGCTTGATAGACCCCACAAAATTACCAAGCAGGCAATCCATGTTGTAACTGGTTTGGTTAAAACCGGTGAGGTACCCAGTCTGAGAAAGGTTTCAAATGACACTATCATAGCTACCACTAGAGAAAAGTTCAATAGCAGAGCCATGAATGTAAATGATATTTTAGAGGATGATGTGAAGTTTGTTGGCAATTGACACTCATTGGAATCATATGTTGTCATTGATGGAAACAAGATTCTATTGAAGCAATATACAAGCATATACCGACATTTGGAGGCATACACCGACGAATACCAGCATTAAGTATTCAGGGTCATCATCGGCATGAACATCTAGCATTTCAATGAAGCTGACATTAGTCTGGATCCGAAAGGTTTCATTGTAAAATTATTTTATAATTGTTGTATTAGGCCGACATTGAATATCTTTTGTATTGTAAGCCGGCATAAGGCATATTATTTATAAGGGTATATAAGTCAGTCTGTTAGGTCATTTTGAAGATAGTGATATAGGAGAATAATAGAAAAATTGTGTGATGCAAAGGATATGTATGAAGGTAATTTTGTATGCGAATGTAATATCATGCTATGATTAGTAGATGGTTGTAACGAATTCCTGGAGGAAGGGGAGATACCGGTAGAAGGTTTAGGGTTTATGAAATGGTACTGAACAGAGCTTTAACTAAAACTCTTTTTGGCATTGCAGATGCATTTTGTGAGTTCACCAGTACTGTTTCATTTCAGCAAAAGCTTGTAGTCAGTGAGACTCTTTTGTGTTGATTAGTGTGCTCTAGGTAGTGTGCCTTCCTGCATGTGCAGGCCCCCATGCTATGTAATATCTTTCATATGGCCAATGAATTGATATTATGGATCACAAATCCCACCATGGTTTTTCCTCTTTGAGGTTTTCCATGTATAAATTATGTGTGTTATGGTGTTCATTCATGTGGCTAGTTTATTTGGTTCATGTTATATGTTTCTTCATTTACCGGTTTATATGTGTATGTTATAAAAGGATAAAATCTTGTGTTACCGGCAGAACACTGATTCACCCCCCCCCCTCTCAATGTTCTTGGGTTCATTGTATTCCAACAATTGGTATCAGAGCTTGGTACCTCAAAGGAAGTTTAACAACTTGAGGAAGATCTTGAAACAGGAATCATTGAACATGGCTATGGAGAAGCAACTTGAGATGACACTTGAGGATTATGATGCTGAAAGGATGAAGAACTTGAAACTACAAGATTAATTGAATTTTTCTAATGAATTCATTCTTAGTTTGCAAGAAAGGCTATCATTAGCTCAAGCTAAGAGAAAGGAACTTTTGCAAAACCAAGACGATGAAGAGAAAAATGCACTTATGGAACAATGTCAGAAACTGAGTCAAGAAAACATGCTCATGAAGAATGAAATGCAAGACCTGACTATGAGGTTATCAAAAGATATTGAGAATAGAAAGAAGAAGGAAGAAAATCTTGTTATATCTCTGAAGAACAAATTTGATGAATGTGGCAGATTGACTCATGAGAATAATCTATTTGACTACTGCAAGTGAGTATAAAGAAAAATTTAGGATTGGTGTTGCACAATTGGATGATTTATTGAAAAGATAAAGGCAGAGTGAAGATTCTAGAGGACTTGGGTTTGTACAAGGTGAAAGCTCTGATACTGCAAATGAAGATCAGACAACCGATATGCAAAACTCGTTAGACTAGAGGAAACTGGTAAGGCATTCTAACGCTTAAAAATTCAATGGTAGATGTTTAGTTTGCAATAAATTTGGACATATGGCTAGACAATGTAGAAATAGAGAAAATCAAAACTACAATTCAGTTCCTGGTCAATACACAAATTGCAAGAGATATGGTCATCTTCAGAAGATTGCAGAATGAATGTTAAATGTCATACATGTGGAAAGTTTGGTTATTTGGCTAATCAATGTAGGTCAAGGAATGATACTGGATATGTCAAATCAATTCAAAAGAACAATATTACATGTTATGCATGCAAAAAAATAGGTCATATTGCTAGGTACTGCAGAAGCAAGTCTACACCGGTTAACAATGATAAAGAAAATGAGAAAGGAAAGAAGAAGGTAGATGAATACAACAAGATCACACCAAGAGATGAGTTAGAGAATCTGAAGAACCAAGTGGAGATGCAACTACACTGGTAACTACAATTGTAACTCCACTGGTAGACTAGAGCATTCCTGCACCGATAGGAAATTCAATTGGTAACTGAGGCATACGACTTAGGGGTTAATAAATTCATTACAAATCTTGCATATTCCCCAAAAGAGATCTGGATTAGATTTGGAGAGTGGTATTAATCATTGATGGAGGTTTACCCGGCATAAAACTGTGGAACCAAAATCTAGTAGGGCACATCGCTAAGCATTTATGACAGTGATGAATTAGGGTTTACTCACTGATAAAAATGGAAAATAGACTCATTTTCACTCACCTAGCACTCAAGCAAACTAGAGCAAAGCAAAGGAAAATCATAGGTGATCAAGAGCAGGTAAAGGCATTCCAAAGAATTTCCAGCAGTCATTTGAGAAGTAAACAAAACCCTTCAACCGATGACTATTATCCAGGTATTTCTTTGAAATGGCATCTGGATCATCATTTGCTCCTACTTTTATTGCAAATCCCACTATTGTTGAGGTCCAGGATAGGCTTAGGCCTATTTTCAAGGAAGTTCCCCAGATTGCTATGAAGGAAGATTCTACTAACGCATTTTTTAGGGTTTTCGATGGCATGGTTTATGTAGAAGATGTTAGAGCCTATATTCACTGCACCTTGGAGGATTTGGGCACTAAGGAAATCAAGGGGATGTATCAATCTGTGATATTAGGTAGCTTCAAAACAATCAAACTAGAATATCAAATTATTGAGGATCTAGGGTTAACCAGAATCCTGTACGTTCTGGAATTCAAGGATGAAGTGTTTAGATATGTTCTAAGAAGGGTTCATAATGAATTTATCTAGCTATACCGGCCCCACATGATTACCAAAGAATCTATTCAAGCAGTCATCGACTTACCTATAGTTGGACAGGAACCAGGAAAGAAGATTTCCACCACTGCGGTTGACAATCTCACCAGCGCAACCCATGATCGAAGATCTATGAGGGTCAGCACCATCAAAGACACTGATGTGAAATTTTCCAGCATGATAATCAGCTACAAGGTAACTCAATCAAGTTGATTGATCTTTGTTGCTAGTTCCTACATCCATGTTGCTTATCAGATGATAAAGAATAATGAGAAGTATGATTTGTGTGAATGGTTGAGAAGTGATTTAATGATTAATCTTGGAAAAATTAAAGGGGTTAAGAAAGGAACATTTAGGTTTGGCAATCTTATTGTTTGTTTGATGTTATACTTCATGAATGAGCTACCGGGTTTGGGAAAGAAGCGTTGAGCTCATGACATACCAGTAGGTATGTAAATCAAAGAAGCAATCACTGGTCTTGGTAGTAATAGGGATGAGAAGCTATGGGGCTATTTCAAAACCTTTCAGGAAAACATGAGACTGAGGGAAAGAATTTCCAAGTACATTGTGGAGAAATACTCCACTGATATCTTCTTTATGGTTAAAACAGATGAGACATTGATGGAAGCAGTGGAACCCAGAACTATATGGGTTACTGAATTAGGTTATGAGGTAGATGAACACATTTTGGAGTTATATGCTAAAATGTTGATTGATGCTCCTTTGGATGATAAGGTTGAACACTTTGACACTGCACAGGAAAAGACTTTTGAAGTTAAAACTAGTTTCAACTGGAAAAGAAGAGAAAAGAAGATAGATAAAATGTTTGCATTTGTTCAGGATGTAATGCATGGGATAGATACAAAACTAGGTTCTGGATCTAAACAGGTAGATCAACTGGCAATAGAAAGTGCTCCTAAGGTGAAGAATCTTGAGACTTTCATTTCTTCTATTACTTATGATTTTGATCCAGAGGATAATCAACCTCTTGCATTCAAAAGGGTACAAAGGAAGAAAGATGACAAGCCTCCGGTAGAGGAGAAGAAGGTGGAACCAAGGAGGAAGTTAGTTAGAAAGGTAACAACTACACCCACACCTCCGGCAAGGAAACCTACTCAGAAGAGGCAGCCTGCTCCATCCGCTCCTGTAACTCCTAGCAAGAAGAAAAAGAGTGATGAAGTGACTGAATCTGGTAAAATAACTCACGTTGAGTTAATTGATGAGATAAATAAAGATGGAATGTTGAAAAATGTGTCAAAATTCTATGAAGATTTAGAAGATAATGAGAAAAATGAAATAGAAGAAGCAATCTTGTTATATCTAGACATATATAAGAAGGCTTTGGTAGAGATTTTGAAGGAAATTCCCTTATCATTGTACAATAAGTTAGATGCAATTAGGAGGGACAAAGAAATGAAAGAAGTTGAACTTGTGAATATGTGTGGCTCTATAAATAATGAGGAAATGAAAAGATGTATAAATGTTGCTAATAGAATAGTCTTTAGCAGCAAAACCCGGAAAATAGGTCTAATGATGGGTAGAGTAAATGAGATAGTAAATGAGACTAGAGATGGTTGGACCAAATTCTTCCAAAAGAATCTTTATTTTGTCACCTCTCAAGAAGAATTTGCTAAGGCAACTGCTCCCACCATTCCGGACAAATCTAAAGGGAAATAAATTTTGGAAAGTTGAGTTCAAATTTTGAGTGAACTGACAGTTAAACCCAAAACAGATGAGAGTGTACAAACTAAACTAGCAGAGACTACATTTGTATAGTCTAGGCAAGATAATATAGATAATGTACAAGTTACAAATAATATTATGGATAATACTCCACCGACAGTAACTGATACTGCACCAAGTGGTGAAGCCACTGGTGCATTAGAGGAGGAGAAAAGAGATTCACCGACAGAGGATAAGGAAGATAAGGAAAAACAGATTGAACCGGCAGTAGTTTCCAGAACAAAACCTTTGGCAATTAACACTTCTCAAGTTGAGAAGAAATCAATTACAGAGATGAGTCCCATAGAGCTAATGAAGGATAGATCTATAGACAAAGGAATAATAGATCAATCAATAATAGTTTTGCATAGATTGATTCCTGATTGTATGATTGAAAATGAAGCAAGCCCTTCCAGCAAGCTTAAGGTATTAACAGAACACATATCTAAAAACTTTCAATCATTGCAGCAGATTTCAGACAAGAAAGAACTTTGTGAGATTTTGCCAAGATCTAGAGGCAATGGAAAGAACAAATAAGAGAGAACAAAATAGATGATAGAAATAAACTGTATTCTATCAGGAAAATACTGATCAACTGGACCATTACATGTTGTTCAATGATTGCTTGTACAAACAATGTAGATGAGCTTTCTTATATAGGCAATGCTATATGGATATGTGAGCACACAAATATGATATGTGGCTCAATAAGAAACAAGGGTAGTTAGGAGAAACAATAAAATATTCCACATGAGGTGGATCACCCACTAAAGGTGGAATTATCACTCCACAATAAGTGGATATGATAAAGTAGTAACAAGACCAACACCATAAAAGGTGGAAATTCTACTACACATGCTATCCTAATGTGGCACAAACACCCAAGTGTCTCATACCCAAACTACTATTAAATGCATGTACCTAAGTAAACTTAAGTAAGGTGTATTAATATCCAAGATGAATAATTATTTACACCAACACACTTGAAAGATTTACTCTGGCCAAGAAAGAAGCTTTTGACCAGATTATTGAAACAGAGAAGAGGAAGGTTCAAGAGAAACTTGTACTCATTGAAAATTCTTTGAAACAATGTACTAACATCTACAGGGTCTATTGTAATATACAAATTCTTACAGCTAATGTAGATCAAAGGTTAAAGGAATTACATAAAAAGATAGCTAATATTGTTAATTCTTTTGATGGACTAACTTTAATTACAACTTCCATTGATGGACAAATTTTGATTTTGGAGAACCAAGTTTTTTCTTTTGAAAAGGAAAGAGACAAGATCATTTAGAGAGAAAGAAGTCTTAGAGGTTTGGTGAGTCCAAGATTGGATTCACTTGGTGTACATAAGAGGGAATGTATGGATATGCTTGCAAATCCCACACTAGTAGAAGTCACTGAGAAAGAAACAGTAGCACATTTATTGAGTGGACTTGTATCTATATCTAAAACCTTCAAAACCGGTTGGGATACCTATGTACAGTCGCTAGAGAAGGCTTACTTGGAAATTTTGAGATTCGTCAAGCTCTGGTAAAATAATCTGTAATTAATCTTTAATTTTTTCACCGGCCTTTGGAATTGATGCCAAAGGGGGAGTATATGTATGTGAAAAATATGTATGTAATCCTAAGGGGAGGATAGATAGAGTATATTGCTGACAGGGTCAATCAGCTCAGGGGGACCATGATTCATTTTTTAGTTGAACCGACAAGGAATCCATTTTCACATGAGTGTTGCCATGAATGCCAAAGGGGGAGATTGTTGGCAATTGACACTCATTGGAATCATATGTTGTCATTGATGGCAACAAGATTCTATTTAAGGCATATACAAGCATATACCGACATATACTAGCATTTGGAGGCATACACCAACGAATACCAGCATTAAGTATTCAGGGCCATCACCGACACTAGCACCAACATCGGCACCAGCATCCAGCATTTAAGTGAAGCCAACATTAGTCTGGATCCGAAAGGTTTTATTGTAAAATCATTTTGTAATTGTTGTATTCGGTCGACATTGAATATCTTTTGTATTGTAAGCCAGCATAAGGTATATTGTTTGTAAGGGTATATAAGTCAGTTTGTTAGGTCATTTTGAAGATAGTGATATAGGAGAATAATAGCATAACTGTAAGATGCAAAGGATATGTATGAAGGTTATTTTGTATTTGAATGTAATATCATTCTATGATCAGTAGATGGTTGTAAAGCATTCTTAGAGGAAGAGGAGATACTGGTAGAAGGTTCAGGGTTTATGAACTAGTACTGAACAGAGCTTTAACTGGAACTCTTTTTGGCATTACAAATACATTTTGTGAGTTCACCAATACTGTTTTATTTCAGAAGAATCTTGTAGTCAGTGAGACTCTTTTGTGTTGAGTAGTGTGCTCTAGGCAGTGTGCCTTCCTGCATGTCAGGCCCTCATGCTATGTAATAACTTTCATATGGCTAGTGAATTGATAGTGTGGGTCACAAATCCCATCATGGTTTTTCCTCTTTGAGGTTTTCCACGTATAAATGTTGTGTGTTATGATGTTCCTTCATGTGATTGGTTTATTTGGTTCATGTTATATGTTTCTTCATTTACCAATTTATATGTGTATGTTATAAAAGGCTAAAATCTTGTGTTACTGGTAGAACACTAAATCAACCCCCCCCTTCTCAGTGTTCTTGGGTTTATTGTATTCCAACAAAGTTTGTTTCTATGGTGGTCGGTTATAAGGTCTATTTGTGCAACTAGTACAACTCTATCTCTGGTATCGCCATCTACTCCGCATATTAGATGCTTAAAGAATACAAGAGGTAGGACCTATGCACGACACTTTTGAATGAGTTATTGAACAATCTAAAGAAGATAAAGCACAAAAAAAAAGCATAATTTTAAATATGGTACACTCCTTATTTGCCTGACACTATACTTCTTGCAAGAGATACCCAGTGTAAATGGCAAGGTCCAATGGGCCTATGATAGACTGGTGGCCATGCAGATTAAGGAAGGTTTGTGGGGAATTGGTGATGCTACTATGAGGATATCTACCCTTTGGGGTTACTTCAAAACCTTCCAAGCCTCAATTAGTAACAAGGAAAGGATTCCTAAGGAGGTGGTATAGAAGTATGAGAAAACCATTTGCTTCATGGTGGACAAGGATCAATATTTGATGGAAGCAGTGGAGCCCTAGATTGTCTGGATTATACCCATGAGGTATGAAGTTGACTCCATTGCACTTGAATCTTATGCACAACATCTCCTGAGTCAACCAATGGATCCCAAGGAAGGGATATTTGGGACATTTAAGGAGAAAGATCTTAGTTTGCACCAACAATTTACTACCCCGCCCAGAAGAGAAAGGTAACCAAGATAGCAGAAGAAGTATCTTCTCAAATGGGCTTCACCAAGGAGGAGGTGAAGAAGGCCAAAGAGAAATATGCTCAGAAGGAGGCAACTAAGTATGCTCCTGCTCTAGTGGCACAGCCTGTAAAGCCTACCCCATCTGGAAAAGGTGTGCTGAAACAAAAAGAAAAAACTAAAAGAACTTATGTTATTGTATCTTTGGTGGCCTCAGAAATAGAATCTGAGGAAGAGGTAGGAAGAGCAAATAAAAAGGGAGAATTTTTTAGGATGGTGAGAAAGCCTCAATCTGGGGGAGCTTAGCTCAACAAAAAGGCCAAGTCAGATCCTACTCCCTTTGGAAGACCTCAAAGAAGCAGACAGGTCAAAAGTCAGTTGGACAAGGACCTTGAATCTGGTAATATAGAAGGTAAGTATACAATAATTCCTCCACTATGAGCAGATCAATTGATTGATGAGATATTAGTGGATGGGAATTTGAAGAATATTCAAGAAAATTTTGACAATTTTGATGATGGTGATCAGAGAAAAGTTGAGGAAGCGGTAGTATTGTATTTACATAATTTTAGTAAGACATTGATTGAGTTAGAGAAGTCTATTCCAAAGGACATGTACAATATTATAGATGCTAGAAGGATGAATGCAAGTAAAATGGATAGAGAGATGAAAGATAGAGAACTTGTGAATATATGTACATGTATAACTCATGATAAAGTTAATGGATTGATTGAAGAAGCCAATAAAAGAAATTCAGAAGCAAAAACAGATTAAACAAGTTAATGATTGGTAATGTTGAGGAGGTGAGAAAAGAGACAGAAGAAATTTGGGAGAAGATCATTCAGAATGACCCTTTGTATAAAGATGCCCTTAAATCATCTCAGTCGGAAGACAAGCAAGGTGATTATGAAAATTAGAAGGTTGAAACTTAGTTTGAGGATCAGTCGGAAGACCAAGGTAACATCACAGTTGATGTTGAGACCAGTGACAATCCTCCAATGACTGACAACACTACAACCCCTGAGATTCAACAAAAGAATGTTGATTCAAGAAAAGATAAGACAACTAAGGTGGATAGAGGCAAAGGCATTACTGATCTAGCAATTGCCACTCCTCTAGTAATAGGGATTCCACCCCAGATCAATCTTGATGGGTTAGTTGATCTTGGCAAGTTATCTCTTGCAGAGAAGCTTATGCTTGTTGTTGCAGTCCAAGCTCAAGCTAGCCAAGACCTGGTGAAATCTGAAATCGAAGATAAAAAAGTTAATTTTGATGTCCATTGATGTCTTGTAGAAGGTGGCTACAAATGTACAACTAGATTCAAATAACAACCCCTCTGATAAATTGATTCAATTGATTAACAATGTAAATAACAATTTTGATTCTTTGGAAAAGACGTGTACTCAAAAGGTTTTGGATAGATTCAAGGAAGTTAGAAATCAGACATTCTTGAAGATGATTGAGGATGACAGGCTGACATTGAATAAGAGGCTACAGACCATTTATGACACATTGTCAAAAGTCGGTAAACTATACAAATCTTGTCTCATTTTGCCCAAATTTATTATTGATATTGATAAGAAACTAAATGACTGCCAGGGCAAGCTAGCAAGTATCTCACATTCATTTGATTCTAATGTATCACTAACCAAGAGCATTGAAGGACAAATTATAGCTTTGGATGATCAGATGTCTGGTTTTCAAGATGATAAGGACAAAATTTTGAGGAAAGTAGGTGAACTTTAGAACCTCATTTTTTTTCGGATAGATACTGTGCTAAGAAATAAAGTGGATTGTACGAAGGAAATGGCCTGGCCTGTCCCATCAAACTTAAGAGAATTAGAAATTAATGCCACTATATTCAATACATTTATTACAATTTTGGATAACCTAGAGAGTGGGTGGGAAACTCACTTGGGATTTTTGAAGAATATTTGTGCTAACTTATTCAAATATTTTTAAAGTATTCATTTGTATATCAGTTTTGGGGAGCATCCCATCTTTGGCATTGTTGTCAAAGGGGCAGAGATGAGGTAAAAAATGTAAATAGAGTGTACAATATGGTGGTGTAGATTCTTAGATTGTTGATCTAAGGGAGAGCCTTAGATTTCTTTTATTCTTTCCTCCAGTGAACAGGTTTCTTTCACAGGTTTCAACACTTAGCCATTTTTCACAAGTGTTGCCATCAATGCCAAAAGGGGAGATTGTTGGCAATTGACACTCATCCAGTGGTTTCAGGTGACTTCCGATGGTTGATTGTTTGTTTAGGGTTGTCATTGATGGAAAATATTTGTGGTGGTTTGATCTGACAGTTGTGATTTATCTTATCCAGAAGTTGGTGTTAACCAGTAGCCAGTTAACCGACAAAACCAGGTAAAATAGGGTATTTTGGTAATGTGCTGGTTTGGAATGATTTCTGATGATTGTGGTGTTTTTTGGTGATTGTTTTTGTGATCTCGCTGATATGGAAGACCTTTAGGAAGCACATGGTTATAATATTTTTGTCTGGTGCTATGTTTTGTTCAAGATTGAAGTTGACTTTTAAGCTACACGTTATATCTCTTGAAGCCGACTTCAAGGAGATTGCTTTTTGTGTTATGACCGGATATATAAGATCAATTTGGCGATTGATTTTTGGTATGTTAGAGATGTAGTGATCTGTTTTGGTGCGATTGAGCACAGTTTCACATGCGCATTTTTTTCAGACCAACTGATAGCTGATTGAGACAGAAACAGAGTATTCAACAAAGCAGAGATAGTCAATGATTCTAATCTTAACCAGAACTCATTTTTGCATTGTCAGATGATGTTTAAGAGTTCATTTCATTGTACTTTCTCATTATAATCAAAATTGTAAGTCAGTGAGACTTCCCTAAGGGTTGTAGCCCTCCGAACAACTTTGTTTGAGCAGTGAGCTCTAGGAAGTGACCCTGAATGCAAGTGCATTCCCCATCTATGTAATATTTAAGTACTTGTCGCCATAGTATATGAATATTATGGGTTCCAGCCCCACTATGGTTTTTCCCTTTCCGGGTTTCCACGTAAAAATTTTGGTGTTGTGGATTTGTGCATTTCTTGTTTCATGTTTATGTTCTTTTATGTTATGCTTTGTTAACCGGTGGATAAAGAATAAGTTTGTGGTTTTAACTTCCGATAGATCATTGATTCACCCCCCCCACTCTTAGTGGTCTCTGATTCTAATAGGCTAATCCACTAGGATTTGCACCTCAACTAACACCTTAGAGAATTACTTGATTTATTATTTGCATCAAGAAAGGAAATCATTTAATTACTTTTCAACACAAGGCACATTGATATTTACCGATCATGATCTATACTTATAAATATTTATGATCCTTCAACATGAGATGCAAGTAATGTAACTTTCAAAATAATTCATCACTTAAGATGGGATATCATGTATCTATATAGTGGATGTGTTTATAATATTATATACACTTGCAACAATAATAAACCCCCAATATGCCCTGTATATAATTCCCAAATCTCTTGAAGATTGTTGATAGCATGAGCTTGTATGGTTGTCATTGATGTAAACCTAGTTATTCGGATGGATGTTGGTCCATATACACTTTTGGTTGTTGCAGAATTATGTTTTATGTTGTAGTTAATGCTTTTGGTTAGTTGTCTCATCCTATAGCTAGGGTGGTCCAAAAAGATTTTGGTGCCCTCTCGATATGTTGCTAATTGTGTTGCAATTTAGTGAATCATATTCTTTTGGTCTGGATGTGTTGGAAGATGTGCTGAGATGTTATTTTGGGTCTCACCATGGCGTGTGGATATTTGCATTAAGTATTTTGCATCAGAAGAGGTTTTGTGGCCGACTAGTTGTTATTTCTACATGTTACATTCGGTAATAGCTTTGGAATATGTGTTAGCATGTGTAGATTGTTGGATGAATCATGAAAGGATCTATTGTAATATATTTTGGTTCCCTCTTTCTCCTAGAGTGGACTGATTCAAGTATTATAGGTCCAGGTGGCTTATTTTATATAATATTGCTTATTCTATTTTGGTCGACCCTTAATTGGGATTTCAATTTTGTATCTTATATTTAAGATGTGTAGATGGATGAATTCTAGTGTGGATGAGAAATGAATTGTGTGAGAAGTGTATGTGAATGATTTACAAGAAGATTTGAGTTTGTAGTGATGAAAAAGTTAATTTGAGAATAGCTTTGAAGGTAATATATTTTGCAAGATAATGAATATTATCAGAGATGTTTGCCATGATGTTGGTTGTTTGATCTAGTTGTTCAAGGAAAATTTAATTTTTAGGAGAATCCTTCTCAATTTCAATTCAACTATTTTATTCATTATTAACTGATAGTGAGTCCTTCAACAATAGTTTGTATCTTGTCTTGAAGAAGTGATCTTCAACTGAGCAACTCATATTTGTATCTTGCCTAAGGTTGTGCACCTTAGTTTTGCAAACCCTTTAGGTGTGGTGCTCCTTGGCAGTAAGCCTAAAACGTTGTAAACATTGTTATTCATATTGAGAGTTATATTCTCACCATTTTTTTATATGTTTGGTTTTTCCATGTAAATGTGATGTTCATGTGTTGATGTATGATGCTTATATGTTGATGGTTGATGTGCTATGGCTAAGTAAGTTGATGTTGTTTATTAATAATTCATTTTGAAGTTGTGTACTAATTCACCCCCCCTCTCATTCCAATTGAGTGTTCAACAATTGGTATTAGAGCAAGGTTCCTCTTTAGAAATCCTAACCACTTGAGGTACATCTAGAGATGGAATAGGACATTCATGTTTAAGTATCGATGCTTGATGGAAGGAAAGAATGGAGTCTTATTGGAAGATTTTTAGAATGGAATCTAGGAGATTATTCAGACATGTTATTGATGCCCTTCAAATGGATCAACTTTGGATGAAATTAAGGCTCAAGAGACAAATGAAAAAGATAG
This sequence comes from Cryptomeria japonica, assembly GCF_030272615.1. Lineage (NCBI taxonomy): Eukaryota > Viridiplantae > Streptophyta > Pinopsida > Cupressales > Cupressaceae > Cryptomeria > Cryptomeria japonica. Next base: position 393,203,857 of record NC_081410.1, read on the forward strand.
AACAATATTTATCAACTCTTAGTGATGAAGTATTTGGCACAGCTAAAGGAATGAAAGAAGCTAAGGGAATTTGAAACAAATTTTGCATTTGAAGGTTATTTGAAGACCTAGCAAGTAAGACTTTTGAACCTAAAGAAAAATCCAAAGGTTTTAAAATGGCTGATGATGAAAGTGTTGAGGGTTCATTCATAGAGTAAATGATACCATGGAGGATATCTAAGCTATTGGTGGAGTGCTAGAAGAAAGTGATTCCATCAAAAAGATCTTGTTTACATTGAGCAAACCCTACAAACTAAAGAAGTGTGAAATTGAAAAATGTCATGATCTGAATAACTACACAATTAATTAGTTTATCAGAACATTATCTATTTATGAAATTTAAGAGATGGAAGATATAAAATCATATCAAAGAGAAGTTGCATTTAATGTTTCAAGGATATCAGGAGATGAACTAGAAATAAGTGAGAACCTCTATATGAGAGTGAAGCAAACTTTGTAAGAAGAATGAAGAGAGGATTTAAAAAGTAAAAAGGTATGTTTCTCTTGAAATGCATTAATTATGGAAGAATTGTTCATTATGATTCTAAATATATATACAAAGAAGACTACAGAAAATTTGATGATGATGAAAAGAAAAGTAGATATAGAAGACATGATTTTAAGAAAAGAACAAATGATAGAGATAAAGGGGGAAAAAATTCTCTATGGAGGCACATTCATCTAAAGAAGAAGATGTTGAATCTACTCGAATGAAGAATATTTATTCCTATCTATAGAAGGGAAGAATCATGATAGGTCCAGAAGACCGAAAGAGAAGACTACATTGCATGCTAAAGTTGAACTAAGATCATGGATAATTGATTCTGGATGCTTGAATCACATAATCAGAGACAAAGACAAGTTTATCACTCTAAAGAAGTATGATGGTGGATAAGTGAAATTTGTAGGAGAGGAAGTTGCAGCGATTTGTGGAATAGGAAGTATCTCGATTGATGGTAAGTATAAAACTAATGGTGTTTATTATGTAGAAGGTTTAAGACATAGTTTATTTAGTGTTAATCAAATATGCAACAGAGGTTATTAAGTTGTGTTCAACGATACCAAATGTATGATAAGAAAAGTAAAAACTATAAATTTGGTAGCATAAGGAATTAGGACAAGTGGAAATGTTTATTATATAAAGGATAAAAGTGGAAATAGATTTTATATGAATCAGAGAAATGAATGTTGTTATGGCATAAGAGGATGAGTCATGTTAGCTTTGATAACATGATAAATATCGGTAACTTTAAGATGATAAGAGATTTACTAAATATTATCAAGCCTATTGAATTTGTGTGTAGGGAATGTCAATTGGGGAAGCAAACAAAGAGAAGTTTCAAGAATAAGGATTATTCTATGACATATCCATTGGATATAATTCATACAGATCTATGTGGTCCTACAAGGACAAGTGGACCTAATGGTGAAATATATTTTATGTTACTCATTGATGATTATTCTAGAATGACATGGGTTACATTTTTGAGAGAAAATTTTGAATCTTTTGAAATATATAAACTTTTCAAGTGAATGATAGAAAATAAAGTTGATGCTTAAATCAAGTGTTTGAGATCTAATAGATATGGAGAATTTATTTCAAATGAGTTTTAAATTTTTTGTAAGGAATATGGTATTAGGAGACATATTTTTACTTCGAAAAACCCTAAATAGAATGGTGTGATAGAAAGGAAGAATAGAAATATTATTAAGATGACTAGAATTATGATGAAAGATGCTAACTTGGATAATGTGTACTAGAAAGAAGTTGTGCATACTATATTGTTTACATTCTTAAGAGGTTTCAAATAAGAGTAAATCATACTAAGACACCTTATTAGTTGTGGTATGGAAGACTACCTACTGTGAAATATTTCATAATCTTTGAGAGTAAGTGCTATATCAAGAAAGATGAGAATGACCTTAAAAAGTTTGATAGAAGAGTAGATGAAGGAATATTCTTGGGATATGCTATGAATAGAAAAGCCTACCGATGTTACAACAAGAGATTAAGAAAGATAGTGGAGAGTACCAATGTGAAGGTATGCGAGGTATGTAATCAAATTGTCCCTGAACCTATTCAAGAGATCAAATTTGAGATTATTTTGCCTACTGTAGAAGAATAGATAGATCCAAAAAGAAAAAATGAAGAAAAATAAGATGAATATAAAGAAGAAGGTTGTAGCTATTCTGGCTCCAAAAAATGCACTATCGTACACCGATAACTTTTGTATTATAATATAGTGGGGGACAACGAGCAACACTTATGTTGAGCTTCATAGCCATTCTATGCCTACTCTATAGTTTTTGTCTGTGCATAATATGAAAGTTCTTGGTTGTACGATAGTGCAGTTTTGGATCCAGATTAGGGATGTCCAAAGAAGAACTAAAGCAAGCAATCAAGACCTCAAAATATGTGTAGATAAATAATTCAAAAGATTAGATAATCGGAAACAAGAACAAAGGCATTTAGACAAGAAGAAGTGTTACAAAGGTAAATAAGAAAACTAATTATTATTTTCTTTCACTCATTGAACCTAAATCATATGAAGAAGTAAACAAAGAAGAAATTTGGGTAAAAGAAATGGATGAAGAATCGAATCAGATATAGAAGAATCAGGCTTGGGAGCTAGTACCTAGATCGATCAATAAAAATATGATAGGAACTAAGTGGGTGTTCTGAAACAAACTGAACGAACAAGGATAAGTCATAAGGAACAAGGTAATATTGTTATGTAAAGGCTATTTTTGTGTAGAAGATATTGATTTTAAAGAAAAAATTTCTCTTGTTGCTAGGATGGAAGCTATTAAAATGTTCCCTTCTTCTTTAGCCTACAAGAACTTAGAGTATATCAAATGGATGTTAAGTTAGCATTTTTTGAATGGAGAACTAGAAGAAGTGTACATTGAACAACTAGATTGATTTAGATTGTTAGAAGATTTGAAAATGGTTTGTAGATTAAAGAAGGTATTGTATGGACTCAAATAAGAACCTAGAGCATGGTATGCAAGATTGGACAGATATTTGTTACAACAAAACTTCAGGAAAGGAACCATAGACAACAATATTTATTTCAAGGTTGAAGGCATTAAGTTATTGATTGTTGTTTATGTGGATGACATTATCTTTGCCGGAAGTGGTGGATTGTGTAAATAATTTTTAGAAGAGATGCAGAAAGAATTTGAGATGTCTATGTTCAAGGAGATGTCATATTGTCTTTGTCTTCAAGTTATGATGGACTCATTATTTCTCAAGCTAAGCATGTTAAAGAGATATTAAATAAGTTTGATATGGACAGTTGTAAACCTATTACTATCCCTTTATTTGTTGGATGCAAATTAGGAAAAGATGATACATCTCTAGATGTTGATAAGAAGTACAAATTTATGATTGGAGGACTATTATATCTCATCGCTTCTAGATTAGATATTATGCAAGTTGAATGTTTGGTTGTAAGATTTCAAGATAGTTCTACTGTCACATGGATTTTCACCTAAGAGCTGAGCTAAAAGATCAGCAATCCCATGAAATATGGGAACATCCTCGAGCCTATGGGTTTCTCATTGTGAGGATGAACCTCCAGATTAAGGGTTGGCTCCCTTTTGATATCCTAAAACTACTAATTTTGACTAAGGGAAAAGGATAGGGAGAATGCACATGATAATGAAACACTAAACTAATAGGTGATATACCAATGAAATGAAGAGACTTTTTTGCAATTGAAGTCACTAAATACTCAACTAATGGAGCTACCTTATCTCACAACTCAATTACACATGTTTACAAACATGATTCTTATGAAAGGTTTGAGTTTTTAGATGTATGTTTGAAAGAAAACAATGTTGTTTTCATAACTAAATATGCTGAAACATGAATCACAATAAAATACTTGCACCATAAATTCTCTTATTGTGCTAAACATTGAAGGAACTAAGACAAAAATAAAGGATTTTATTAAAAACCACAAAATCTTTATCGAAATGCTCACAAATAACACTTAAACAAGAATATTTCAGGAGGAAGTTATTGGCAAGAGACACTGCACAAGTCATCTAGTGTTGTCATTGATGGCAACCCAAGTTAGTTATTCCATCCGAAGTATATGATATGATCCTACCAGAAGTCAAAATGAAGATTTGGTTAAGTCCGGTGAAATAGAGCAAAGCATCCGACATAGTGTAGTATTTTGGATGGAATTTCATTTCTATTGAATATTTTGTGTTGTGGAAATAGAGGAAGATATTTAGATGTGTAGAGTACCTTATTCCATAATTTTAGTCTCTAGTGATGATTGTTGTGTGAGTTAGAAGATCCGGTGTACAAGTTTTGGGTTGAACAATGTGGTATGGCTGACTTGGATAGTTCATCGTTGTGTGGAATTGATAAGTAATTTTTGTGATTATTTTTTCGATCAATTATATTTAACCAACATTTGGGAAGTATGTGGATAATTCTTTTTGGTCCGCATATGCATCGGAGTTTGGATTGAGCCGACTATGTATGCATATTTCATTATTTGTATAGTGTTCTTGAAGTCGACATGTAAAAGACCTAATTTCATGTTGCGGATATATAAGGCCGATGGACATGATCATTTTGAATATTGGTGGGTGTGTGGAAAGTGTTTCTGATCGATTGTGTGTAGTTTCACATGTGCAAGTGAAGGATTTGTGCTATAGAATATTGCTAAATAGTTGAACAGAGTAGTGTGAGATTAAGTGTTGTGTGCTTAACCAAAACTGTACTTTGGCATTTTTAGATGTTGTTTTTTAGTTGAGACATTCCAATTATATTTTTTTTAAGATATTATAATACAATGAGTCTTCCTTGGGTTGTAGCCCTTGATATCTTGAGCAGTGAGCTCTAGGTAGTGTGCTTGAATGCATGTGCATTCCCAATGTAATATTTCTATACTTTTGCAGAGTATATTTATATTGTGGATCCCTCCCCATTGTGGTTTTTCCCTTAACTAGGTTTCCACATATAAAAATCTTGGTGTTATGGTGTTGTGGATATTTACTTTGTGTTTTCATCTCTTTTGTTGATTTGATTTAAGTGCTTGAAGGATCAATTTAATAAGGTTAAAAATTGCAAAACATTGATTCACCCCCCCACCTCTCAGTGTTTGTTGATTCCAACAATTGGTATCAGAGCCTAGTCCCTAGGAAGAAGTTTAACAGCTTGAGGAAGATCTGAGAAGGTGTTTCAATGGATTCTGATAATCTTCAACATCATCTTCTTGTTGCACTCAATGATCTTGATCAATCAAAAGTTGAAGTTTGGGAACTACAAGGGAACCTTAAAGATGCTAAGAACTTCATTCTATCATTGAAAGATCAACTAAACAAGTAAAGAGAAAAGAGAAAGGAAATGTTTTACAAGATAAAAGAGAAGGAAAGAAAATGCAAGGAAGATGATCATCTAAATCAAGCCCAAAAGGAGAAATCAAAAGAATGTCAGAAACTTGCAAAAGAAAAGGCGGCCTTGAAGCATGAGATGGAATCTATAGTAATTGGGTTAACAAAGGAGATTGAAGGGAGGAAGAAAAGTGAAGAGAATCTTGCTTTGTTACTGAAAGATAAATCTGATGAATATTGCAGACTTGATTGTGAGAATGGCCAATTGAAGCTTGACCTGCAAGTATCTAGAAATCATAAGGAAGAGATTGGAAAGAAAATTCATCTTCTTAGATGTAATCTTGTAGCTGAAAATGAGTACAAGGAAAAGTTCAAGGTCAGTTCAGCCAAACTTAATGAGATGCTTGAAAGAAAGAAGGATGCACATGACAGAAGAGGTCTTCGATTTGAGAAAGGTGAAAGCTTTGGATCTAGTCAAAGAAATCTTGTCTAAAGATCAAAAGAACAAAGCTAAAAGGTCTCTGGTAAGGCAACCTAATGCTCATAAGTTCAATGGTAACTATTTTGTTTGCAATAAATTTGGTCATATGGTTAGTCAATGCAGAAATAGAATGAATGAGAATGGTCCATCTTTCTCTGGTCATTGTTTCAAATGCAACAAGTATGGACATAAGTCGAATACATAAGTATGATTAATAACTTTCCAAATAGAAGGAATGTCATATGTTATGCATGTGGTAGGTTTGGACATGTTGCTAATCAGTGCAGATCAAGAGGAAATCAAGGGAATTTCAGGCCTAGACAAGGAAGTGTTGTATGCTACAATTGAAACAAATCCGGTCACATTGCAAGATTCTGCAGAAGCAGAAATGTGAATAGGAATGGCTTGGCAACAAGAACAAGAATGTGCTAGCAAAAAATAAAGGTAAAGTGAAATTGGATGAGATTTGAGATCAAATGAAGAAAACATGGGTGATGTAGGGAATGGATCCGCACCTGAATCCGATGCTATAAATTCCTCTGGGATTTGAATTAAGGTCTCCGGCCTAGGGGGAGTTTTCATGAAAATCTTATGCACCCCTATAGAAGATGGTACCTAAATTTGGTAGGTTGGCAGATGATGTGTTAGGGTATTGCAAATGATGTGAGATGATCTTCAAAATATTTTGAGATAAATTAGAGATCCTCAGGAGATTTCCTGTTAGTTGTCTGTGTATGCAGGGTATCCAAAAGAATTAGGGAAAAGTGCATTTATTACACCAAAAATTTAGATATGTGGATGATAATAAGGAGACTTAACTCTTTTATTTGTCACTTTACATTCAAAGAGAAGAGGTCTGGAGTGCTCTACAAGAATATTTTTAAGGAAGATCAAAGCATGAAAGAGATTTCCCAAATGAAAACCTAATCCAATGGTTGAGGTATTTATTGGTGAAATTTTTCAAGTTTGAAATTTCTGAAATGGCTACTTCTAGTATGGTGACTCCACAAGATATTACTGAGAGAGCTCAGCCAAATTTCAAGAAACACCCATTTATTTTTGTCAAAGATGATCTGAAAAGTGCATTTTCATTGGTTCCATATGGTGTTCTGCATATCAATGACATTAGGGTTTACACTCATTCCAACCTCGAGGAGTTGGGAATCTCTTATTTGTTGAATCTCTACAATAAGCAGTTGATTGATGAGAATTTTAGGCTAAAACTAGAATCTAAAGTATTGGAGGAAAAAGGTTTTGTGCAATTCATCAATTTTTTGTTGTTTGATGAACACGAGTGGGTTCGGTATGTGCTCAATAGAATACATGATGAGTTTATGTGGTTGAATAAACCATTCAAGATTACCAAGAATGCCATTAGGGTCATAACTAGTTTGTGCTCAACCTCTGATCTGCCCTCATTGAAGTTTGTGAAGAATCAAATTGTCATAGAGGCAACTAGATCAAAATTAAATAAAAGAGCCATGACAATCAATGACATTCTAGAGTATGATGTTAGATTTGTTTCCATAGTGATTGGGTATAAGATCTATAGCTTCAACTAGGGAAATTTTGTATTTGACACCACCATATATGCAACTTATGAGATGATCTAGGAGAACAAAAAGTATGACCTATGTGAGTTGCTCTGGAGTGAGCTGATGAAGAACTTGCCCAAGATCAAACAAGAAACTGTAGACACCTAAAATTAATATTTAATTAATTTAAGCCTATCAACATAATTAATTAACTTAATTGTGTTATCCTTATTCCTCTCAGAATCAATTAAATCTAATTTAATTAATCCTGTCACTGTTGTCTAATAATTAATTTATCAAATAAATAAATTATTCCCCTATTCTTCTAAAGTCATCTCAATAATGATTTCCTCTAAATCCACTTAGTTAATTAATTTTAATTAATTAACCTAGTCATGTGATTCCTACAAATCACTTTTCCTAATCCCACTCAACCTAATTAATCCTTCTAGAATCTCTCATAATCATGCTTATCATTATTCTCCAGTTTTTAATTCCCACTCATGTCACGTCAACATTGAGCCTCTCAAAGAAATTCAAATTTATTTGAATCCCTCAATGCATCCTTATTTTGGAATTTTTAATTCCTCAAGTTTGAAATTTAAATTTCTCCCCCTTTTCCAAAGGAATTTTATATTCCTGTTTATTTTCCCAAGGCACCCTTAATCCATGCCTTCTATCTAAAATCAATCTCAACCCTTCATAATCAAATCAATCTTGGCCCTCCATTGGTCTCCTCCAATCTATAAATTGGAGCATATTATCCTCACAAATGGATTGACTTCTCATGCATTGTCATGCTGCTCTATTCTCCTCTCTTCTTTCTTCAATCTATCAAATCCTTAATCCATCTTCCTAATCCAATTCAATCCAATTAAAATATAACCTATTCCAATCCAAATCCAATCCAATCCAACTAATCCAATCCAATCAAATCCAAATCCAATCAAGTCCTAATCCAAGGACTCATCCAATTCCAATCCAAATCAAATTTAATCCAATCAAACCAAGTCCATCCAAATCAAATCCAATTCAATCCAAATCAAATCCAATCAAATCCAATCTAATGCAATTCAATCCAATCCATTCAATCAATCAATCATCCAATCAAACCAAGTCCTAATCCATGGACCAAATCCAATCAAGTCCTAATCCAAAGACCCAATCAAATCAAGTCCTAATCCAAGGACCAAATCCAATCAAGTCCTAATCTAAGGACCCAATAAAATCAATTCCTAATCCAAGGACCAATCCAATCCATTCAATCAATCATACAATCCAATCAAATCAATTCCTAATCCGAGGACCATTCCAATCCAATCAAGTCCTAATCCAAGGACCAATACAATCAAATTAATTCCAATCCAAATCAAAACCCAATTAAAATCTAATAAAATCTAATCCCTCGTCATTCCAAGCCAAGTCCTAATCCTTATCTTCATTTAATATCATCTTCATAATCCTTCCCATCCAAAACATATCCATCCAATTTCAATCTATTCCTTCACTCTCAACATGACTACCCATAACTTGAAAGATTGGTATGAGAAGATGCTCACAGAAATTCACGAACCTTCCTACCAAGTTAATCCCATTATCTCCCACTCGTCTATCATACCTTCATCCATCCCATCTCAACACATTTCATCCAATCTCAATCTATACCATATCTATTATCCTTCCTCTACCTTTGACAAGGGAAATCCATCTTATTCCCCATCCATATCTCCATCTTATTCCCCATCCATATCTCCATATTATCCCTCATCCACATACTCCTCTAATCCAATATGTATACCTCCATCTCCCCCCCCCCACCTACATCTCAACCCCCTTCCTTCTACAATACATTCATTACCTCTACTCCCCATCCAAATCCTTTACTCCATAGTCCTCTAATCATTAATCCTAATTCTCCAATCCATTATCCTAATCCTCCATCCAATCCCAATCCTAATCCTAATCCTCCATCCAATTTGAATTCTCCATCTAATCCCAATCCTCCAAAATCCATTTTGTCCAAGTCCTCCAAATCCATCATCCATAATCTTATCCAAGATATTCTAGCAAAGGAGACAAAACCCTCACCTCAAAACAAAGTGGCCAATCCTCCTCAAGTCCTCCATCCACCCCAATCACCTCCACCTCAAAACAAATCCCAATCCTCCACACTTCATGATACCATCATTCCTCCATCCACCCAAGTTGAAGCTTCCATACTCTCCTCCATCACACAATCCCCACAATTCCAAACATGCCAAAAGCTTGTTCCAAAGCATGCTAGCATAGAAACCTCTCCATCTCATGATGCATCTCCCTCCACTCCATCTAATGATCCTATTCCCTCCACTTCCTCTCATGATCATATTATTCCTCTATCATTGCATGATCCTCTTCCACCTCATGATCCAATCACCCCTCCCACTCCATCTCATGATACCCTCCCTAGTCAAGATCAATTTATCCCTTCATCTCCATGTCATGATCCCAATCCATCTAAAGATCCTAATCTTCCTTCCACATCTCATCCCCCTCAAAATGGACTCTCCTCTTATTTCCAAAATAATAAGGGTCCTCAAGATAATGCTCAAGATGTTGGTACATCTTCTATTCCCCCTAAATCTCGCTATCCCTCATCTTCCTTATCCATTTTGGGACCCTATGTTCCAAAGTTAAACCCTTCATTCCTTCCATCCATTTTGGGCCCCTATGTTCTGATGCTAAATCATCCATCCTTTCCATCCATATTGGGTCCTTACATCCCTCCATCCACCACTCCATCACCTCAAATAAGCCCTAAGAAAGATCAACAAAGGCACACATCATTGAATGCCTCCCAACACTCTCCTTCCACCATCCCACCATCCATAAAATCCATCAATCCTTCATCCTCATGCACCCATACCATTGCTATTGGAAGCAATTTGGATGCCCAATCTAAAAAGCATAAAGCTCAAAATCCACAAAAATCAAGGATCAACATGTCCCCTCAAAATGACATTCTCAAAAGAAAAATGTGATCCAAAAGAAAGAAAAATCAAAAAGGCCACAAAGGCCCCAAAAGAAAAAATCAAAAACTATGTGGATTCCCAAAGAAGCAATGCATCCCAAAGTAAAATCAAAATTGGCTTCCAAACTTGCTAATCCAAAAGCTCCATCCATTCATAAGTCCTCCAATCCTCCATCTAACACTCCTTCATCTTCAAAATCCATTTTGGGTCCTTATGTCCCAAAATCCACCATCCCAACCCCATCATTCCCTTCCTCTATTTTGGGTTCTCATTTCCCAAAATCCACATATAATCCAAAATTCTCTCCTCCACTACTCCACCACCCTTCAAGGTGTGTGCCAATGTTGATCTTCCACAAATTCTTCAAAACCCCATCCATTATTCACCATCCATTTTTCACAATCCCATTCCGTTAGTCCAATCCTTTCAAAATCCTTATCTTCCATCCCCTATCCATTTCATCTCCCCAATTATTGTTACCAACATCTATGAGCATACCTCCACTTCAAAGAAATACTAAGGGATATCATCTATGGAACAAGATGCTTGATTCCCCCCTTCCTTCTTCACGCATCCACTATCTTCCATATCCACTCATCCTTATCCTTCTCCATCCAAACTATTCCAAAAATTCACAAATTCAAAAAAAACAAAAATTCAAGAAAAATACAAAAAAATAATAAAACCAGAAAAAAGTAAAGAAAAATCATTTCATCCAATGGTGAAAACCACTTCTTGTGGCACCTTGGGTAAGTACCATGATGAAAACTTGGCAAACAAGTGTCATGTGTAATTCCCTCATCCCCTTGCACTCTACACTTGGGGGCAAGATTCATCCACACAATCCTCCCATCCATTTACATAATATCTAAGTCCATTCTCCTTTCCTATCTTTGATCTTGACTATCCTATTCATATCCTCCATCTCATATTCCTCATCCTATCAAAATGAATCCTACATTCCTATCTTTCATCTTGATCATATAAGAGGCAAAACAATGTATATGAATGCATGCTTTGGATCACATAAGCCTTAATCCTCTACCATCCATATTCATTACACTTTATCCTCCCATCTCATCCATATTTATTCACCATCCTTACATCCTTAATTCCACTACCGCTAGTTTGGGGCATTGCACTCCTTTGCAGCATAGTCTTTAGGTCTCCATCACCCTACCCTCCATCCTTTATTCCTCCATACCTTATCCATATCCATCCACTCCATCCATATGTCTCCTATCTAAACAATAACTCCCTTCTTCCATTCATCCATCCTCTTACCCACCCATTGGTTCTCCCTTGTCATTGGTTCCATTCAATCAAATCCTATCCACCAATCCATCCCATCCAATCCAATTTATAATCTAATCCTATCTTATCCAATCATATTCTCCATCCCTTCCAATTCAATCATTAATCCCACCCTCAATCCAATCCTATTCAATCATCCATCCCCCTTTTTCATCCTATCTAATCATTTATCCTTCTTCTAATCCTATCCAATCCATCAAACTGAGCTTTCCCCATCTATCTGAGCTTGCTTTGACTTGTGTCTAATCCAAGCACCCATCCACCCTTTGCTAATCAAATCCAGGAAACAATCCTCTCATTTGCAGATCTTGCACATCCAACTTGTCTTTTGTCATCCATCAATCAATCCATCACCTTGCCCATCGGGATGCATCCTTCCTTAGTCTGGCAACTTATCCAAATCCATGTCCTACTCTTGGAAAGAGATATTAGTTGGTCTTGTGCATGTTGTTTGCATGCTTAAGCTTTTTGCTTTGTTTTCATCTTGTGTCCCAGGACTATACTTGTTTAGGACTGCCTTAATCATCCTATATCTTGGTATCTTTTGGCTGGTGTATAATAAGGCATGGTTTTCATGGTATGGTGTGTTTGAAGGTCCTCCTTGTATGAACCGAGAATCCTGCATTAGTGTTTATCAACACTTGCATGATTTTGTGCAAGGAATTCCTGTTTGACTGAGTGTCAGTCCACACCTCAAATTTTCATATCATCCTGGTTCTTATAATAAGTGGTGAAGACTATCCATGGAAATATCAAATCGAGGTTTACTCTCTATACTTGCTCAACAAGAAATCCAATCCATTTATCCTTTGTTTGTCTCATTTCATTCACAACACTCCAACTCATCCTACTTCCCTCTTTCATTATCTTCATCCTTTCATCACTTATTCTTCTAATTCCTTTTGAGAGCACACTCGTGTTCTTCGAACCCGCATGTCCTCTCGAGGGGGCATACCACTGCTTCCTCCTCATCCTTCCTCCTCATCATTCTTCCTCATCTCATGACTGTGGCATCATGCTACTAGTCCTTATCCTTTTCTTCATCTCATGACTAGAGCATCATGCTACTAGTCCTTATCCTTTCCTTCCACTATGTTTTATTCTTCTTTGATATAACATCATTTCACGATGCTATATCAAAGAGAGGCAAAATATAGACACCTAAAATTAATATTTAATTAATTTAAGCCTATCGACATAATTAATTAACTTAATTTTGTTATCCTTATTCCTCTCATAATCAATTAAATCTAATTTAATTAATCCTCTCACTATTGTCCAATAATTAATTTATCAAATAAATTAATTATTCCCCTATTCTTCTAAAGTCATCTCAATAATTATTTCCTCTAAATCCACTTAGTTAATTAATTTTAATTAATTAACCTAGCTATGTGATTCCTACAAATCACTTTTCCTAATCCCACTCAACCTAATTAATCCTTCTATAATCTCTCATAATCATTCTTATCATTATTCTCCAATTTTTAATTCCCACTCATGTCACATCAACATTGAGCCTCTCAAAGAAATTCAAAATTTTTAATTCCTCAAGTTTGAAATTTAAATTTCTCCCCCCTTTTCCAAAGGAATTTTATATTCCTGTTTATTTTCCCAAGGCACCCTTAATCCATGCCTTCTATCTAAAATCAATCTTAGCCCTTCATAATCAAATCAATCTTGGCCCTCCATTGGTCTCCTCCAATCTATAAATTGGAGCATATTATCCTCACAAATGGATTGACTTCTCATGCATTGTCATGTTGCTCTATTCTCCTCTCTTCTTTCTTCAATCTATTGAATCCTTAATCCATCACTCAAATCCTTAATCCATCATTCAAATCCAATCCTATAAAATCCTGCAATCCATCTTGTTGAGTACAAAGGAGAGCATTCCACATCACAAGCAATCAAAGGAGCACATCATGTGGAGCATCATCAAGGGGCACCTTCACTTCATCAAGCTCAATCCAAAGGAGAAGGTAAAATAGCAAGGTGAAATGGTCCCTTTATGTTTTTAGCATTTTCATGTTTATTTCATTATGCTTTGATCACTTTGACCTTCTAATCCATTTTCCCCTCTTCAGAAACATCCATTCAAATATGGAACTTTGATCTTGTGCTTGTTCTTCTACTTAATGAATGAAGTTTTGGGAGTTGGTCAAGTCCAATGAGCATATGACAGACTTGTGGCAGAGCAGATCAGAGAACTATTATACAAGATTGGTGATGTTAAAGTCCGGAAGACCACTCTCTGGGGTTACTTCAAAAAATTTCAAAGTACAATGCAGAAAAGGGGGTGAATCCCTAAGTCTATAGTTGACAAGTATCAAGACATAATTTGCTTCATGGTGGATACTAATCAATGCCTGATGGAGGCAGTGGAACCTAGAACATATTGGATCATGCCCATGGGGTATGAAGTTGAAGAGGAAATTCTTGAGTTATATGCTCAACATTTGTTAAGCAAGTTGGTGGACATCTCTGAGGAGAGATTTGGGACTTATGCTAAGAAGAGATTGAAACTGCATAGTTAGTTCAAGAAAATGGAATTGGTAGGGAAAGTAAGAAAGGAGGTAGAAGCATATGTAGAGAGAATTGAGATCACTAAGGAGGTTGTTCGAGAAGTAAGGAAAAGGAACATACTATCTGCATAGGATCCTGTCAAGGAGAGGAAGGCTAAATCGAAAGTCTCTTCTCCCAAGCCAAAGCAAACAAGGAGCTATGCACCCTCCTTCAGTCCTCGGAAGCTTGCAAGATCTCCAAAACTTGAAGCCAAATCATTCGGTGGTAAAGGTAAGAGGAAGAAAGTAAAAGGGAACAAGAGTATGTTGTTGTCCCCGATGATGAGGAGACAAAATCAGATGAAGTTGTTAAAGAAATTAAGAATTATGATAAATTTGATGAAGTTGGTCAAAGGACTTTGGAAGAAGCCACTATAATATACCTGAATAAATTCAATAAGACTCTATAGAAATAATGTCTGAAGTCCCCAAGAGTCTTTATGATGTTTTATAAATGAGAAGGGATAGTGCAAAAGTAGAAGAGGAAATATTAAGAGAATATGTGCTAGTACAACTATGCCAATGTTATAGCTGTGAAAGAAATTGATAGAATTCTTAAGGAAGCCAAAAGTGATTTTAGGAGAAAAACTAGAATCAATAAGATAATTATTAGAAAATAAAATGAAGTCATGAAAGACACTAAGACAATCTTGAGGAAAGTAATGCTCCAAAACTAATATGAGGTTATTCCATAAAAAGGTCAAGGTGATGCTACTAAATCATCTGCACCAAAAGCTTCAGTGATGCAATATATTTTTAGCTTATGTAAATTAGCAAGGTCTATGTGTACATATGTCACTATATATAGAATTTTGTGTAAATTTTTGGCATGTGAATCCCTACCATTTTCGTGATGTCAAAGGGGGAGTGTAGGGTAGTTTTGTAGTGTACATATGTTAGTACTGATTCTGACACAGTCATTTTTCAGTAATTGTTGCCATCAATATCGAAGGGGGAGATTGTTGGAAAGAGACATTGCACAAGTCATTCAGTGTTGTCATTGATGGCAACCCAAATCAGTTCTTCCATCCACAGTGTGTGATCTAATCCTATCGAAAGTCACAATGAAGATTTGGTTAAGTTCGGCAAGATAGAGTAGAGCATCTGACAGAGTGTAGTATTTTTGTTAGCATTTCATTTATATTGAATATTTTGTATTGAAGAGATAGAGGGAGATAGTTAGATGTCTGGAGTACCTTATTCCATAATCTTAGTCTCCAGTGATGATTGTCATATGACTTAGAAGATCTGGTGTACAAGTTTTGGGTTGAACAGTGTGGTATGGCTGACTTGGATAGTTGATCATTGTGCGTAATTGATGAAGTAATTTTGGTGATTGTTTTTGTGATCGAGGATGTGTAGCCAACATTTGGGAAGCATTTGGACAATTATTTTTGGTCCACATATGCATTGGAGTTCAGATTGAGCCGACTATGTATGCACGTTTCATTATTTGTATAGTGTTCTTGAAGCCGACATGTAGAAGACTGATGGATATGATCATTTTGGATATCGATGGGTGTGTGGAAAATGTTTGTGATCAATTGTGTGCAGTTTCACATGTGCAAGTGAAGGATTTTTGCTCTAGAATATTGTAGAACAGTGTAATAGAGCAGTGTAACAAAGCAGTGTGAGATTAAGTATTTTGTGCTTAATCGGAGTTGTACTTTGGCATTTGTAGATGTTTTTTTCTCAATTTAGACATTCCAATTATCTTTTCTAAAAGATATTGTAAGACATTGAGTCTTCCTTGGGTTTTAGCCTTTGATATCTTGAGCAATGATCTCTCTAGAGGTAGTGTGCCTAAATGCATGTGCATTCCCAATGCAATATTGTTATACTTCTGCAGAGTATATTTATATTGTGGGTTCATCCCCACCATGTTTTTTTCCTTAACTAAGTTTCCACATATAAAAATCTTGGTGTTATGGTGTTGTGGATATTTACTTTATGTGTTTACATCTCTCTTTTGTTGATTTTCTTTAAGTTCTTGAAGGATTAGTTTAATAAGGTTAAAAATTGTAGAACATTAATTCACCCCCCTCTCAGTGTTCCTTGATTCCAATAGAACTCAGCTTCTTTATTGAATATAAGGAATTTCTTGCATTACAAGATTAAAAAAATGCTTACAAAATTAGAAAATACTCATAAGGAATGAATTACATAGCATCTAACTTACTGCTATAGCAGATAAAAAACTTGGAATTTAGAAGAAATGAGGAGAAGATTGACTTATATTCAAAAGGCTCCAAATTTTTTTAATTTTGAACTCTTGACTATCTTTAGCTCTTGATTGTTGACTGCTCAAAATCACGTGCTAACTAATTGACAATTTGAAATTTCCTTGTTGGGCAAGCTAAGTTGAAAATCCCTTGAAAGGTGGGTTGGAACTGAAGTTTTTGAGCTTATTTTACTCCTAAAACTTCTCTTGACTGCTAGACTACCCATTGAGGCCTTCAAATCAGGTACTAGATTGTTGTTCTTACCTCAAAATACCCCTAAAAAGTGGGATTTTGTCTTTAGGTGACCCCTTAACTCAATTTAAAAATTGAACATGGGTTGCATTGATGATAAACTTGAATTTGAAATTCAATTTTTAAGCCCCTTAGGTTCACAAAATCATCATCAATCATTAACCTGTTTCCTCTATTCTTTATTGTTGTAGTTGTCCTTGATTTGATAGCAAATAACTCTATCAAAACCATACTTAAACTTTGCATTGATACTATCACTAAGACCTTGTCCTACGATAGTGACTCATGATTACCCCTATGCTTGTGAAAAGTTTTTCTACATTTAACCTTGTTTATTAGAAACCCTTGGTGGATATATGAAAACCTTGTTTAGTGTCAAAATCATTCCTTGTGACCGCCTTAAGGACTATTTATTCCTGAATATCTGACTAATAAGAATGACTACACATGTATTTTCAATTGTATCTCATTGTTTCTTTGTCTTATCTTCTGATTTTGACAATGCACTGTTCATGGATGCTTTGAGGACAACCCTTTACTGTTAAATCTGAGACTTTGTAGTCTCTTCCTTCTTGTCATATGAGACTTAGGTTTTCCTTGTTTGTATTTTGAAAGATCAATGTCACTATCTTGTCTTATACTTTCATCTCAACCTTTAACAAACCACCTATCCTTGCTCTGAATTGTTGTATTTTGACTGCTAATGGTTGTGATGTTCTTTCACTGTAGTCATTCACCATTTTGAAGATCTTAGGCTATTCATATTGGAATTGATTGTAGCCTTTGCTGCTAAGATTGTCATATATATATATATATATATATATATATATATATATATATATATATATATATATATATATTCATAGTTAATCAAGAACTTATTGTACTCACTGTCCTATAAAAAATTTAAAAGATTGCTTATACACTGCAATGTTGATTACTGTACTTTGAACTTTTGACTTCCTTTAGTGTTTTGGAGACTGGTACATTTTGTGACTGGTAAATAAGGCACTGTGTCAAGTTCTGGTTATTATTTTAGGACTTGGGACTACATCTAAAATTGCCCTTTCTCTATTGTTTGGATCATACTCACAACCTTTCTCCATATGAACTGTTACCTCTTACTATCTTTAAGAGCATTGTATTCTTGGCTTTGAATGAAAGGCATTGTTCTTATTATCTTTGCACTATACTTTTTTTGCAAAATTTTGAGCCCCTTTAATGATCTTTGTCTCTTTGTTGTGAATAACCTTTGATGACTGATACAAAGATCATTCTTAAGGTTTGAAGGAACAACAAAACCTACATCTCTATCTATCTCTGATCTCTTCATTACTATGCTCTACCATAGTATGTGACCCATATGCTTATCATTTTATATGAATGTCTTTACCTTTAATTGTAGACTTATCATGTATTAGCATTATTGTTTGGCCCAATCATAGTGGTAGAGGCTTCTAACAATCCCTTTACTTTGATATGGCTCTGAGACTGCCTTTTAAGATGGATTCTTTGACCCAGGACTGCAACTTGCACCATTTATTCACCTTTTGATGACTATCAAAAAGATTGTATTCACACTGTTTTTTGATCATCTAATCCTCCATATCCCTGACTGTCAAAGATTTTATTTGGCCCTTATATTGTGTCTCATTCTTAAGGGATTGTCTTCCATGTTCATGGAGGGTGCTAACCACCTAGAATATCGTATTAAGACCATGTTTCTCAGCTCTGAAAAATACATTATGGTTGTGAGATGACAGTGGTTGCCTTCCCTCCATGGAATTCATACTATGGGCTTCTCTTAGAACTAATGGGTATTGCTATTTAACTGTGATTCAAAAATGCTTCCTCAAACCCTTTGAATGGCTACTATGATTGGCTCACTTTAGAAGTTGTCATCTTGTGTTGAGGACTGTGATCTTTGCTTTAAGTGTTCATTGTCAATAACTTGTATTATGATCATGGATGCCTTAATCCTCTTTTGATTGTGACAAGTCTTCTTAACTGTCAAAAACACTATCATCTCTAAGATCATTGTGACTTTACCTTATTTCTCTCTGGAATGATCTCAGTTATTAAGCCTCCTCATTACTTCATATTATTTTAAGGATTGAAATGTTGCTAACCCTCTCACTACTATTGATTGTGCTCATTGGTCTCAAATGTTCCCTTTTTTATTGTAGCCCTTTGTCATATGTTAACAATGAAACCTATTTTGGAGTATGGCTATGTACCTTTGGCTCGGCGAGATTCTTTCTCATGAACTTTGTTGTTAACAAGAAAAACAACCTTCTTATTGTTTGATCTACTAATCCTCATTAGTGTAAGGAAGTTAAGTAGCGGAAACAACTTCCTACACTAACCTTGAGAGGAGGGTAATGCAAAACTTTTTCAGATCGTTACAACAGTTACAGAAAAATAGAAATAGATATAATAGCATTCATACCACAACACAGTGATTTACGTGAGGAAAACCCTTTCGGGAGAAAAACCCCACACTCCAAAAGCAGCTCAATATTTTATTCAGCAATCAAAAACAGATTACAACATACTTGCAGAGCAAGCTCTTCGCAGGAGTACCACTAATCAGAGATTCAGAGGCAACTCAATAGCCATAAGACTCTTACACACAACCTCTATCTCACACACCTCATAAATAGGAGATACAATACAAGAAACCATCAAACGGTATTACAAAACCATGGGCTAAAACCACCCAATAAGGTGTAGCCGACCTTATCTCCCTTCTAGACGCCCTATGACATGTTAAAGCACACATCAACATGTGTCGCTCCCCTTTACAGCTCATTTATGTATCCGATACAAATTATTTTTCCTATTTCAGGAGTACAAACTTCCGGAGGCCATAACTTGAGAACCGGGTGTCCGATTGACGAACCGTTTGAAGCGCCGGAAAGCTCGCGAAGTGCTCTATCACCTCATAACCGGCTTCGCCAGTTACAACCACTTTTCAGGGCGTTTCGGAGCCTCTAAAGTCCCCAAAATTAAGTTTAAATATTTTATTGCACCCCTCCAAGACGAAAACATTAATATCTTCAAAACTAGCTGTGACCTTGTGACGCAACTTTACCGGAATGCTTATCTAACCAACCAGAAGCTTTAGGGAGAGTTTCACACCATTTCGTGCTCAAATGAAAACTTACTATAAATAGTAACCTCGCATAAATGCAAGGTTGAGACACCATTTTTCCCAACAATTAGACTGCTACAAGTCTTTCAAAGTACTGTATATCATGACATTCAAAAGATTCAGTGGTCACTATCTATGCTCTATGAAAAGGGATATTAATCTGAGACTTTATTCTAGGACTGCATCGATATATCTTCAAGCCTTGACTACTACCATGGTTAGAGACAAAACCCTTGGGTTGTGGTATTCTCATGAAAGCATAATATAATCTATTCTTACACAATAAGATCACTATTTTTTACCATCTTGCCCATGTTTCTCTATTCACTTCTCTGAGATGCATAGACTACTATCTTGCATGATGGCCATGATATTTGTTGTCTTCTTAGAAACATTTCACTATTTCCCTCTATGACTGTAACAAACCCCTGATTGTTATCTTGAATAGAAGACCTTTGTGAGGAAATAATCTCTTTGTGTTTTGAATAGTGATCTATTTATTTCAAGCTTCTCAATGACTAATATTCTTTTTTTTCTCATTAATATGAATGTCTTCATGGATTTGGGCCTACCATTTCACTAATCTTGGACTATTATCTTTGTGTCTTCATTAGACCTTATCACTAAGACTTTCTCTTTTAATCTTATCTTTGATGTTGTTAATACTTCATTTAAATGTCACAGTCTTCCTTTTACTACTCTATAAACCCTCGTACTATATGCCTTTATTGCTCATTATTATAAGGTATGAAAACTTAATAGAACTAATTGCTCTATTATTTGTCTAACTATCATGACTGTTGCACTATGGCTTGGGTTGTGTTTTGATAGTAAAGGCTTGAGACTGAATTACTGAGTATTATTTATTGCTTTTGACCATCACTAGAATGAGGATTGATTTAGACATATTGAATGAAGAATCTTTTCAATTTGATCTTTCATTGGGTGATGATCCCCTTATACATTTCTTTCAACAAAACTCAACAATACTTCATTGTATCAATGTCCCCCTCTTGCTATCATATGACCAGTGATAACTTTCTTATATATCTATCTTAAGCATTATAACCTACTCAAAAACTACGTGACTGGTTAATCTTGGCTGAGATCTTGAGCTTCTCCTTTTTAACTTATAGAATGATATTCTTCCCTCTATTCACTATCATGTGTCCTAATTGGATTAAGGACTATTCACAAGATCTATGTTGCTATGAGTCTTCTTTTCATTGTGGATTGATTCTTGACTATGAATGACTGCTATACTACCTTGTGACTGCATACATGCTAAAAGACTACTACAAAGCTTTTGTACAACAATATAATTTGAATACAAATAAAAATTGAATAATAGATGGATACACTACAAAGGAAATCATCACTCCTAATGAGAAGCAAGAGGCTTCTTATAGAAAAACAAGAATGAAAATCTCACATCCATCAATGGTGCCTACACAAGAATATACCCAAGCTTTAAGGGCTTCATGGGTCCAATGAAAACCCTACCTCCTTAAAGAGAACCGATTGTTATCTTCCTTAGATGACTGAATACGTGCCAATATTCTTATTTCTCTGCTTCTACAATGAATGAAGCTATTCTTTACCTGTTGTTTCCCACATATGTCCCTGTGAACGCATCTAAAAAAGTGTCTCCATGTGGCTTCTTGGTTAGTTTAATAGGTGTAGATGAGACTGCATGTGTCTCACTTGCATGAAAAACTCCAATATTATTGATGAAAGAATATGAACTGAAAGAGAACTCTTTGTGAACAAACAAAACCCTAGAATGGTGTGAAGACTTAGCCTCTCAAATATTTTAAAATCCCTCCAAAAGGAAACAATATCTAGACTCAACCTTGCCTACATGAAAGGAGGCTTTAACTGACTTCCCTTTATTTTTAATAAGTAAATGTATTATAAATGCTTTACTCATAGAATAGATGCTCCCCTCTTCTAACAAAAATACAACTTCACAACATGGCCATATAAAAGAAGACTTTTGACAAAGGTATTATTTTTCTCAAACATGACTTCACAAATCATCCCAAATACGATACCATAAAGAAATTTGAAACTACAGGTACAAAATGTATATGTGCAATTTCCATAAGAGTGTAAATTAGACAACAAGTTTGAAGCAAACTCATGATCAAGTAGTGAAGAGGATTTTTAGATATATGAAAGGAACTTAGGACTTTGGCTTGTGGTATAATAAGGATTCCATTTCATGTTGAAATAATATACAGATGTTGATTGGGCCAGAAGTATTGATGATAGGAAAAGTACTAGTGGTGGTACATTCCTTTTAGGATACATATTGGTTTCATGGATAAGTAAGAAACAAGAATCAGTGTCATTATCCACTACAACTAAATATATTTCCACAACATCTTGTTGTACTCAAGTTTTGTGGATGAAGCAAACTCTTAAGGATATCAAAGTAGTAAATGATGAAGGTATTCCTATTATGTGTGATAATACCAATGCTGTAAACATTTTGAAGAATCTAGTTACGCATTCAAGAACTAAATATATTTCAATCCATTATCATTCCCTAATAGAAAAGGTTGTAGAGAAAGAATTCAGACTGGAATAAATTTCTACAACAGAGTAGGTAGCAAACATTTTACTAAGGTTTTACGTTAGGGGCTATTACCCCTCCTTTTTTTAACTAGATGCATTTTCAATGGCACATATTTCTATGGGGAGAATTAGTGCTTATCCTTGTCTCTAGATTAATGTTGTTGTTGCTCTCAAGGGGAGCAGTGGTGTGAGTTGGTCAGTATGGTTTTCAGCGCGCTTTGTCATTGTTTTCAAAGGGGGAGAGAGAGTTGTTGTGAGATGGGAGAGAGAGTTGTGATATGGGAGAGAGATTTGTGAGGTTGGAGAGAGGGTTTCTTTTAGATTATTGTGGGAGAGAGAGTTGTTGTGAGACTATTATGAACAAGTGATGTGTTGTGTTCTCTTTGGAAAAGGACTATATTGGTGTTGTCATCAATTATAAATGGGGAGATTATTGGATATTGTTGGAATTTGTTGATAACATGAGATTGCATGGTTGTCATTGATGTCAAACCTACTTATCTAGATGGATGTTGGTCTAGATATAGTTTTGGTTATCACAGAATTATGTTTTATTTTGTAGTTAATTCTTTTGGTGCCGGTTGTGTCATTTGATATTCAGGGTCATTCAAAAAGCTTTTGGTGCCATTAAATGTAAAAATATAAATCTCAACTTTACAAAAACCAAGTTTATTTTGAAAGCAAAAATAATAATCACTTTTGATTGGTGCAAAATAATTGATTGATTGGGCTAGCAATATACGATAAGTACTAATATGAAAGGGTTCTATTTATATTTAGATTTTCATTTTTAATTTATTTTAAAATTAATTGTTGATTCATTTTATGTTAAAAAACAAAAAATATTTAGATGGAGATTGAGATCATGGGTGGGGGGATTCTCAAGCTGAAAGTATCTAAAATTCACTTTTTTTCAATAAGAATAACAACAAATATAAAATAAAAATTTAATGATTTGACACTGTAATATTAATAATTTAATCTTGGTAGTTTTTCTTTGATTTTTTATTTTATTTTTATGAGATTGTTGTCTAGCATCTTTATCTTTATTACTTTATTATCTTTAATTTTATTTATAAACTTTGATATTTTTAAACACTAAATGAAGAATCTAAATCCAAGTATACAAGGAGTAATAAAGTGGAAACAATTATCTTGTCAACTACTAATAATATATTTTTAAAATATAATTTAGTTTAATTTTATATATAAAATGGTATGAATGCAAATATATAGAGAGAGATTCATTTATATCTAGATTTTTGTTTTTAATTTATTTTAAAACTAATTGTTGATTCATTTAAATATTAATAAAATTTAGTTTTAATCATCTTGAAAAAAATAGAGTGATTTTCATGAAAATAAATAAATAAATCTAAATCTACTAGATGGGATTGAAGTAATCCATTTTTTTCTCGACCATAAGATAAGAACAAATATAAAATAAAAAAGTATCAAGACTAAAAATCTAACAATATTATTACATAATAATTATAAATTAATCTTGATTTTTCTTTTTTTTTTTTTGGCTTTTGTAAAGATTTTGATAAATTTGTTAATCATTTACAAGGCAATTTTTTATTTTATTTTTATAAAATTTGTTAAAAATATATAGAAATGTTCATTTATATCTATATTTTTGTTTATAATTTATTTTAAAACTAATTGTTGATTCATTTGAATATTAATACAATTCAAATTTAATCATCTTTAAAAAATAGAATGATTTTCATGAAAAAATAAAAATATATCTAACTTAATTGAAAGTGTGTATAAATATTTTAATATACAATTAAAAAAAATCTAACAATATCATAAAATAACAAGTGTCATGTAGTGGCGAGTACTTGTCATCATAGTATTGTTAAAAAAATATTTGTTCTAATTTTTAATTATTGTAATTTTAAATTGTAATAAAAATATTTGTTTTAATTTTTAATCATTACAATTTTGAATCATTGTTAATTTAAAATTATATTAGAATAATTATATCTATGTAATATTAACTACAACTCTTATTTTTATAAAATAATATAAACTAGCAATTGCACTTTGGTGTGCAATGGGTATGGTGAAGAGGTGTGGAAGGTCAATTGGAGAAAACTTGGTTTATTTTTTGGATATATTTGTGTAGTTCATGAGATCAATTTGTGGCCATGATATTGTTTGTGCAACAAAGGACTTAATTGAGAGGTGATAGCTTAAAATCAACTATGATCCACTTAGAAGGACTCAATCATAACTAAATGAAACCTTTAAATTGTGGAGATAATCAAGTTTTATTAGAAACTGGCTCATGTTATGTTTGCAATAGGGCAAGCGTGCAAGAGAGTTTGAGATAGGGTTAGAAAGAGGTACATATAGAGGGGTAAGAGTGAAAGAAAGAAAGGTAAAGAGATAGATATGGAGATAGATATATAGATAGAGAAGAAGATGGAGATATAGATGGAGTCAAAGATAGAGATGGAGAATGGGAAGAGGAAAATGGAGAGAAGGAGAGATATATGAAAGAGACAGAGAGAGAGGGGAGAGTAATATATATATATATATATATATATATATATATATATATATATATATATATATATATATATATATATATATATATATATATATATATGGAAGAGAAAAATAAATCATTGGAGAGAGATGAAGATATATAAAGATAAAGATAGAGATAGGAAGTGATATATAGATAGAGGGAGAGATATAGTGGTAGAGGGAGATAGAGATAGAGGGATAGATGGAATAAATGATAGGGAGAGACATATATAGAGAGGAAATGAGATAAGGATATAGAGGTCCAAAAATAGGGAGAATGAGAGAGATATGGATGGATAGGAGAAGGCATGTCTAGAGATTAGGTAGAGAGATGGAGATAGATAAAAAGAGGAGGGAAAAAAAGATGGAGAAAGGGAGAGGGGGAAATAAAGATATAAAGAGAGGAGATAAAGAGGGGGAGAGAAAGAGGAAGAGATAGAGAGATATATAAAGGAAGAGGGAGAGATGAGAGATATATCTAGATGGTGAGATAGAGCTAGAGAGTTAGAAATATAAAGAGAGGGGAAGAGGGAGAGAGATAAATAAATGGACAAATAGGGATGGAGAGAGAAATGGGAGAGAGATATATAGAGATATACAAGAAGAAAAAGGGAGAGAGAGGTAGAGATAAAGAGATAGATAGGGGGATAGGGAGGGAATGAGGGAGGGAGAGATGGGAGGAATAGAGAGGAGGGTAAGATAAAGAGATGGATTGGCCCAAAGAGAGAGAGTGGGGTATTAATATAGATAGATAGAGAGGGGAAAGGAGAGAGATAGATATATATGTATAAAAAGAGATAGATAGACTAGCTAGAGAGAGATGGAGATGAAATATAGAAAAAATATTGTGCAAGAGATATGGAGTGAATGAGAGAGGGAGGCAAGAGTGAGAGAAAGGAGCTAACAAAGATAATTAATAGAGAGAAAGCTTTAGAATTTATAGAGAGGGTGAGAGAGAGAGAGAGAGAAAGAGAGGCAAGAGTGAGAGAAAGGAGCTAGCAAAGACAAGTAATAGAGAGAAATATTTAGAATTTAGAGAGAGTGGGAGATAAATATGGAGAGAGAGAGAGAGAGAGAGAGAGAGAGAGAGAGAGAGAGAGAGAGAGAGAGAGAGAGAGAATGTGTATATACATTAGAGAGAGAAAAAGTATAGAGATATAAAAAGAGGGAGTGATGGGGAGATAGGGAGAGATAAGATAGAAAGAGAGAGAGAAAGGATATATAGGGATAGAAAGAGATAGATATAGGGATAGAAAGGATCTAGAGAGTAGATATAATTTATAAAATATAAAGGGGGTAAGAAAGAGGGAGAGATGGAAGGAGAGAAAAAGGGGGAGAGGGATAAATAGAGATAGAAAGAGTGTGAGAATTAGAGAGGGGGAGATAGAGAGATAAAAAGATAAAGATATAGGAAGTGATATATGGAGAGGTGGAGAGGGATATAGAGAGAATGAGAGAGATGAAGGAAAAGGAGTGCATAAGATATAGAGATAGTGAGATAGAATAGAGATAGGGAGGGAAAATAGGGTGGAGTGTGTGTCTATGTGAGTGAGAGAGATATAGATATAAAGATAAGGAGGGAGAAAGAGGGAATGTGTGTATGTGTAAAAGAGATATAGAGATAGATATTAAGAGGGAGAAATATATACAAATAGATAAAGAGGGGGGAGAGGGAGAGAGATGATATAGAAGTTGAGAGATATAAAAGAGGGAACGAGAGGGGGAGAGAGAGGAAGAGATAGATAGAGTGGGAAGGATAGAAGGAGAAAAGAGAGAGATATAGGGAGAGGTAAGGAGATATAGATAAAGGAGAGAGATGGAGATGGAGATAATAATCAAATGAAATGCTAATATCATATGTTATCCTTAAATTATTGGCATGAAATGAGTAATCAAAAATTAGTTGCTCTTGTTTGCCCTCTCACTCTAAACATTCAATTCAGGTGTTAAGTTGAAATTTATTTTATTATACAAATTAGAATAAAATTCAAATATTATTATTCTATGACAATAAAATTTTAATTAGACAAAATGTATAAATTCTAATATCTTTTAATTATTATTTGTAATTCCATAAAAAAATAACAAATAATTAAAATACAATTTTAACTTAATAAAATATTTAATCCTTAAAAGAAGTGGAAGAATTAGAATAAATAATAAAAAATAGAATATCTAATAAAAGAAGATAATGTTAAAAAATATTCTTATCAAAAGGAAATAGTAATAAAAGAAATATTCTAATTTAAAATATAATTGTTTTATCATAATTAAAATTTCAATAAGACAAATAATTATAGATTAAATTAATTATAATAATTTTTAATTATTATAAAAAGACAAAAATAATTAAAATAATTTTAAACTTAACGAAAGAAGAAAAAGAAAAGAAGAAGAAAAATTAGAATTAAATAAATTTGATTCCTTCTTTTTCAATATTTTTTCTTTTATTTTTTAGAAACTTTAAAAAGATAGAATATTCAAATAAAACAAATAATATTAAGAGATATTTTGAATAAAATTATAGATTTTTTTAAGCATATTATTTTTCTAATAAATAATATTAAAATGCATATTTTTATGAGAAGGCGTTCCTATATGAATTGAACCACCTAGTTATTGAAATCAATGGTTCAAAATTGAGGAGAAGAATGCAAGACTATCTCCTCAATTTTGAACCATTGATTTCAATAAGTAGGTGGTTCACTTCATATAGGGAATGGGTTTCCCATAATTATTATAATATAACACACATTTTATAATGAAAAATGTATTTTTCTTAAAAGTATAATCCTAATTTAATTGAAAAAAATTATATAATTATAATTGTAATAGTACAATTAATCTCAAATTTAATTATTAATTTGTAGTGTAATATTATATTATTTTTATATTTATGTAACATTAATTATAATTGGTTTTAATAAAATAACTATTAAAAATTATAAAAGTTTAAATAAACATTTTTTGAATAACAATGAAAATATTTAAATTTATAATTAAAAGTTATTAAATTATTGTGTATGTATTAAAATGATGAAATAATTTATGATTTTCAAAAAGTATTAAAAAATAGAATGATTTCAAAAAAATATATAAAATATAATTATAAGAATACATATAGTAATTATATTTATTTTTTAATGGAAATATTTGTATTTAATTTAATTTAAACTAAATCAAGTCCTTATAATTAGTTTTATTATCTATATTTTATGATAAACAATAATTATTAAAATTTCTATGTCTTTTTAGAAAGAAAAAAAATTTATTTACAATATTATAAATAATAAAAAATGAAAAAAATATTCAAAATAGATATTTCAGTTTTAAAAATAGAAAGAAATCCCAAAAAAACTAAAAAATCTATTATTCCTAAAAAGCTCCTATAACACCAAATTTTTTAAACCAATCATAATGTAGATAAATATTTTTTTATAATAACTTAAATTTAAAAATATATATCTCAACTTTACAAAATCCAAATTTTTTTTAAAGCAAAAATAATAATCACTTTTGATTGGTGCAAACTAATTGATTAAAGCACTTGCAATAGTATTGAATTTTATTTTTAAACTTTGATATCTCTATGTATCTTACATAATTTTTTGAAAATATAGTGGTAATTTTAG
This sequence comes from Cryptomeria japonica, assembly GCF_030272615.1. Lineage (NCBI taxonomy): Eukaryota > Viridiplantae > Streptophyta > Pinopsida > Cupressales > Cupressaceae > Cryptomeria > Cryptomeria japonica. The sequence continues at coordinate 393,232,540 of NC_081410.1, forward strand.
AATTGGAAATGATTTGCATGCAAAAAAAATAAAATTAAACATAAATGTTGCTTATATATTTAGATATTAGTTCTTAATTTATTTTAAAATTTATAATTCTATTTAATTCATTTGTATTAGACAATATTTATAATTAAATTAATTATCCAACAACTAGATAATACATGTTTTGTGAAGGTAATTTTTTTTAAAAAAAATAGATTAATTATAAAGTGAAAACCATTTTAAAAAAAATATAGTGCTAGTTTTAGAATTTGAAATGATTTGCATGCAAAAATAAAATAAAAAGAACAAAAATATTGCTTATATATCTAGATATTAGTTTTTAATTTATTTAAAAATATATTTATAATTTTATATAATTCATTCATCTTAGATAATTATTATAATTAAATCAATTATCTAACAAATAGATAATAAATAAATATTTTATGAATGTAAAAAGTTAAAAACTAGTTACTTATTTATTCTTTGATTAATTATTCAAATTTAGAGGATAATATTGTTGATAGCAAGACAACAACAATGCAGGAAAACTAAGAGGGGGGGTGAATCAGTTTTCACAAAAATCAATCAAATTAATCACAACTTTAGATCCAATCAATAACAACAATAGCAAAGATAAACACCACATCAACAACACACATAACACAAGGATTTTTGACGTGAAAAATCTGGTTAAGGGAAAAACCATAGTGGGAACCTACACACAATAAGATGATACTTTGCAGTAATAGGTGTAAATATTACAATGGGGAATGCACATGCATTCAGGCACACTGTCTAGAGCTCATTGTTCAAAAACAAGAAGGGATACAACCTTGAGGAAGGCTCACTGCCTTACAAAGATCGAACAACAATCTAGATTACATGAACTAAAAGAATAGCATCTCCAAATTCCCGATTACTGTTCCGATTAAGCACACTATTTGTACAACAATTCTTCTCTTCTCTTCCAAACTACCAAATGATATATTTTCTTGTTCGCACATACAATAACCTCTCAAATCATAAAACACTTGTAGACACACAACTAACATGATTACATCACTTGTTTATACAATTCATCAACCTTGTCCTTAAGGTCGGCTCAACACACAAGACCTAATTACAAAATTACATCACATGATACATGAATCCATAATTAGACCAAACAATGTTGTTGCCGACATAGCATGGACCCAAATCAATCCTCAAACATGAAACACCACCAAATAATTCGCTAAGATCATTTTTAACATGCTACACCACTGAATATGTTGCATAACATGAAGAATACCACCGGACCAATAAAATCTTCATTAACGCACACCATGATCAACACGGATGACCAAAATACATAGCACATGATCAAAGAACATCAACAAGCAACGTGAATTCCACCACAATAACCACAACAACTCGGATAATAAGATCCATCATTAACACCATCACCGAAGCTCAAGAACACCAACTAATAAACTGAAAGATACTCTTGTGAAGTTCCAAATCATGAACCATCAGATCAAAGGACACACATGAATGTCCCAAACACTCCAAAATTCGCAAATCAAGATATAATCATTCTAGAGTAATAAGGATCAAATACTACCATTCTATAACACAGAATACTAAAAAACTAGTCCACATACCAGACCTCATAACTTGACCAAATCAGCTCATAGCATCATTAAAATCATATTGAATCAACATGGACCACCAAAACACATAGCACATGATTAGATAACATCAACAAGCAACATGAATTCTACTGCAACAGCTCGGATAATAAGATTCATCATTAACACCATCATCGGAGCTCAAGAACACCAACTGACAAACTGAAAGATACACTTGTGAAGTTCCAAATCATGAACCATCTCATCAGAGGACACACATGAATGTTTCAAACACTCTCCAAAATTTACAACTTAAGATATAATCATTCCAAAGCAATAAGGATCAAATACTGCCATTCTACAACACTGAATACTGAAAAATCAGTCCACATACCGGACCTCATAACTTGACAAAATCAACTCATAGCATCATAAAAATAATACTAAATCAACTAGAGATAAGCATCTCAAAACCCAGTAAACAGTATCAGCACATCTACAACAGATCAATCAAAACCAACTCTCTCCAATACACCAATTCTCTGCAACATAGGAATATGTTAACATCAATGACAACATATCCCAACAACTCTAATATCCAAAAATATCCCCCTTTGGCATTGATGACAACATATGAATGTGAAAAAAAATCAATGCAAAGAAATAAATCAACAACCAACAATCTCCCTGTAAGATCATAAGGATCAACTACCCCTTAGACAAACAACTCAAAACTATTTCAAGGTTTTTTACATGCTCTTCTCCCACTTTGAAAGCAATGTCAAAGACACATACAGCTCATTATTTTCTCCCCCTTAGAATAAACTCACCAATCTAAACAACTGAAACATACACTGACTACTCCCTCGGAGTAGCAGGACCAACTCATCAATCTGGATAATAGGATAAGATAATGAAATCTACCGGATCAATGCAACCCAATGCATCTACTTCATAGCAGGAGGGGTAATCACCCCTAGCTTCTCTCTCAAATATACAAATGTGTCAGTAGGAAAAATATTAGTGAAGATATTTGTAGTCTATCCTTTTTAGATACATACTCCAATTTGACTTCCTTATCACTAACTTTTTCTCTCAAAAAATGAAACTTGATTGAAATATGCTTGGTCTTAGAATGCAACACTGAAATCTTAGACATATTGATAGTGTTAGAATTGTCACAATATATAATAATAGGCTCATGATAAACAAATCTAATATCCTTCAGCATCTGCATCATCCAAAGTACCTAAGTACGGTTGGTAGCAACAACAATGTATTCAGCTTCTACAATAGATAAAGAAATAGAATCTTGCTTCTTACTTGTCCATCCGACCAACTTCTTTCCCAAAAAGAATGCTCCACCGATAGTCCTCTTACAGACATCAACATCACCTGTCCAATCAGCATTACTATAAGCTTTTAAAGTGAATCATCATTGTCTGGATACCACAAACCATAATCAATTGTTCCCTTCAAGTATCTGAATATTCTCTTTATAGTAATAACACAACTTTCCTTAGGATCAGCTTGAAATATACAAACAAGACATACAACACTCATAATGTCAAGTCTAGTTTGATTCAAGTAAACTAGTCCACTAATCATATATCTATACAAGGTCTGGTTCATCATCTTTTGTCATCTTACATCAAGTCACCATAGGAGTTCCAACGGGTTTGAAATCATCTAACCTTTAGCAATTCCTTCACATACTTAGATTGAGATATGAAAATACCTTTATCAGTTTGTGTAATTTGCAATCCTAGAAAGAGCTTCATCTCACCTATCATAGACATCTTAAATTATTTTTGCATATCATTAGCACACTTCTTACTCAAATCATCATCTCCTCCAAAAATAATGTCATCAACAAAGACTTCAACAATTAAAATATTATCATTAACCATCTTGAATTACAAATTACTATCAGCAGTACCTTTACAGAATCCCAACTTCATCAAATATCTGTCCAATCTAGCATACCATTCTCTAGGGGCTTGTTTAAGTCAATACAATTCTTTCTTCAATTTGCATACCATGTCTTCTTCATCTATCAATGAAAATCCATTTGGTTGCTCAATGTAGACTTCCTCTTTGAACTCACCATTCAAAAATGTTGACTTCACATCCATCTGATATACCTTGAATTTCTTATGAGTAGCATATGCAAGAAATAATCTAACAACTTCAATTCTAGCTATCAGAGCAAAAGTCTCCTCAAAATTAATACCTTCCATTTGTGAATATCCCTTACATACCAGTCTTACTTTGTTTCTGACAACTTCTCCATCTTCATTCAGCTTATTTCAAAACACCCATTTTGTACCAATTACATTATTGTCCTTAGGTTTCATAAAAAGTTCCCATGTTTTGATCTTCTCAATCTGATCTAACTCTTCTTCCATAGCTTTTATCCAGTTTTCATCCTTACATGCTTCAACAACATCTTTAGGCTCAATTTTAGAAATCAAAAATGTCTCTTCAACAACAATCCTTCTCCTATTCATCACACCTTTATTTTTGTCACCAATAATCTAATTTTTTGAATGATTTAGTCTTACATACCTCGAGGTCTTCTGATTATTCTTATTTTCAAGCTCTTGAACTTCTTCACCGGCAGCAACATCAGCATTCACTATCTCTACCTCTAACAGATCACTCTTCTTCATACTCTTAGTTTGCACTTGCTTTGTAGTAACATCCTTATCATTAGACTCATATCTGCATGCTCTGATTTGCTTCCCATTATTCTCATCAATCTTCACATTTTCACTTTCCACTATCTTTCTCAGTCTTTTGTTGTAACACTAGTAGACTTTTCTCTTAGTAGAATTTCCCAAAAAGATTCCTTCGTCACATCTTGCATAATATTTTCCTATATCCCCATCTCTTTTGATATAAAATATCTAACTGTAGGAACATGAACAAACCATTGTTCATAAGGGGTGTTACCGGAATCGCCTTTTCTATGCACCTAGTTGAATGTGTATACATCAATGCTAACAACTTCTCTCTAGTAGATATGTGGAACATTTCCTTCAATCAACATAGTTCTAGGAGCATCCAAAACTATTCTATTCTTCCTTTCAACAACTCCATTTTGTTGAGGGGTTCTAGGAGAAGATAACTATCTTCGGATTCCATGCTCTTCACAAAAGGAATTAAACTCACTAGAGGTGAATTCTCCTCCTCTATCAAACCTTAAACACTTCAACTTCAATCGTGTCTCTGTCTCCACTTTAGCTTTGAATATTTTGAATTTCTCCAATGCTTCAGATTTCTCCCTTAGAAAAGTGACCCACATCATCCTAGAATAGTCATCAATCAGCAACATAAAGTATTTGTCTCCCTACAAGCTTCTCACTCTAGATGGACCACATAAATTAGTATCCACAAGATCTAATAATCCATTAGATGTATATAGTTTTCACTTGAATGAAATTCTTGTTTTCTTTCCCAAATGACATTTTTTACATACCGGATTAGTAGGCTTCACTATCTTAGGTAGATCTCTAACAGCTTGAGTAGAACTAATCATAATCATGCAATCAAAGTTAACATGACACATTCTCCTATGCCACAACCAACTCTCATCAATCTAAGAAATCAAACAAGTTTTCTCACCAGCATTTAGATGAAAGATATTACCTTTAGTTTTAGTACCTAATGCAATCTCTATACTAGAGCTATTCAAGATCTTACATTTCCCATTCTTGAATTGAAAATCATATCCCTTATCAACCATATGTCCAACACTCAAAATATCATGCTTCAAACCTTCAACATATAAAACATCATCAGTATTATGCCTACCATCAAGAGGAATAGAACCTCTACCATAGATTACACAAGCTTTATTGTCTCCAAATATCACTATGTTGCCATCATACTTCTCTATATTCACAAATTTACCATTATCTCCTATAATATGATGTGAACAACCATTGTCGATTACCCATTCATCTTTCTAATCAATCTTAGTATCCAAAGCTTTCTCTTCAACAATACATCTTGTAGAATCAGCAAATACCATATCATCTTCCATGATATCAATGAACACACATTCATCTTCAGAATTACCTTTCTCAGACTCCTCATCTGTTACACCTTCACAGAAGCATAATAACATTTCTTCTAATATCTATACTTCCGGTTAGGCTTGTAAGGATTATCATACTTAGATAATTTATCTACCCTTTCAGGACATCTAGAAGTAAAATGACCAATCTTATTACATGAGAAGCATTTCAAAGGTACCTTTCCTTCATACTTATCAACTCCCTTAGGCAATATTCTGGCAATAAGTGCTTCAATCTCTTCTAGCTCTCTTTCTTGTTCTTCCATCTCTCTCATTTCTCTTTCATATCTGGACACTCTCTAGAGTTGAAATTTCTCCCAGATCATACTTCTACTTCTTAGATATAGTAGCTTTAAATGCAGTCTTAGTTTTACCATGTGACTCACCAAGTTCACTCAATTTCAAAAGAAGCAAGTTTACCAATCAACATATCCCTTGTCAAAGTTGTCACAGTCCAAATCTCATCTATAGCAGCAACTTTATGTTTGTAGGAAGGAGGCAAAGATCTCAATACTTTAGCCAAAATCTCATCTTCTTCAAGGACTCCACCGACACATCTCATGTTCATCACAAGGTCAATCACTTTAGCAATAAAGGATGTAATATTATAAGCTCTATAATTTATCAGCTTTCACATGTTTATCTCCTTCGTATAGGGTTTCAAGCTTCACCTAAATCTCATGTGTAGTCTGTAGTCCCATCACATTAGTCATCTCTGCATCAGTCAGGGCACTCAACAATGCTTTCTTATCTATTATATTTTGCTCAGCAACTTTGATCTCATCAGCAATAACAGGACCATTCAGAGGAACAATGTATGCATTCTTTGTGATCTTCCAATAGTCATCTCCAAGACAATTAAAGTGAACTTACATATGATGCTTCCATATAGAGTAATTAGTTCCATCAAAACTCAGATTCTCCTTCTTGAAAACAACAACTATCATCCCAAATCTCATCAAGTGGTCAAGCTCCTTCCAGAGGATCTAGCTCTGATACCAATTATTGATAGCAAGGTAACAACAATGCAGGAAAACTAAGAGTGGCGGGGGGGGGTGAATTAGTTTTCACCAAAATCAACCAAATTAATCACAACTTTAGATCTGATTGATAACAATAATAGAAAAGATAAACACCACATCAACAACACACATAACACAAGGATTTTTGATGTGGAAAACCCGGTTAAGGGAAAACCACGATGGGAACCTACCCACAATAAGATGATACTCTACAGTAGTATGGTAAATATTACAATGGGGAATGCACATGCATTCAGGCACACTGCCTAGAGATCAGTGCTCAAAAACAAGAAGGGCTAGAACCCTGAGGAAGGCTCACTACCTTACAAAGATCGGGCAACAATCTGAATTACATGAACTGAAAGAATAGCATCTCCAAATGCCTGATTAAAGTTCCAGTGAAGCACACTATCTGCACAATAATTCTTCTCCACTCTTCCAAACTACTGAATGATATATTCTCTTGTTCGCACATAAAATAACCTCTCAAATAATAAAACACTCCCAAACACATAGCTAACATGATTACATCACCTATTTATTGTTGGCATTGTGTTGTCATTGATGTCAACCGGTATAGCATGGCAACTGGATTGAGAGATTTTTGGTATAGATTTCATTGATGTCAACTAGTATAGAAGATTACTGGTATAGCTTGGCACTAGTAAGAAGAGGATGTCAACTGGTTGTGTGGTTAGTAAGGTAAACCAGTGAGTATACAAGTTTTTGTTGCAAAGAAGGAACCGGTACCTAGTAAATTGGTGGATGATGAGTTGACAAATTACTAGTAAGTAATGTGTTGGTATTGAGTTGTTGCCAACCAGTAAGCATGTTCCCAGTATATTAGAAAAGGTTGAACTAATGAAGAAGTGCAGACACTAATATGCTAGTGTGATGTCAATCAACAGGACTCCCACCAGATGAAGATGATATCATAGGTTGATGATATTACTGACAGAGAGTGTGACAAGGATCCACTCCAACCGGTAAGTGGTAATTCTAAGCTTATCTCCCAATATGCATGGAATGCATCATAACCTTCTAAAATAAGAAAAAAATGTAGAAGGAAGTTGATTGAAGGCTCACACTAGATAAACCGGTGAAATACAAGGATGCCTCAAGTGTGTGAAACCATAAATGTGCATCTGATCAGCTAGGGTTGGTAAGTTGAGCCACCGGAACAACAAAGGAAGAGTAAAGAAGTGATGGGTTTGTCATGTTGACAAATAGAGTTTGATGATGTCCGGACTGATGAAGAAGAAGGCAAGGTTGAGCAACTGTCGATATAGAGTGCAACCGAAATGCAAATATAGATAGATGGCGATGGTCGAAGTTTGATGACATGGTGTCATCAAGGTGGTTACTGGTAAGTATGTCCATCAGTAAAGTTGACAAAGTGACAAGTGAAGAGCTATTGTCTGATGAAGATAAGCATGCTATAGATTGGCATGTTTGGTGACCGACAAAGGTGTTCCACCAGAAGAACAACAAAGTGCAAACATGAAGGTTGTTCGGCTAGGGTATAACATGCATGGTTAGAGAATTGGTAGATGAATCCGATTGTGTGTTGTGTTCGGTGACATAGTCTAAACCAGAACAGTGGCCTAAGCAGCGGTGGATGCTGATGATGATGACACATAGGACATAGGTGTCATGCATGATGTGGTCGATGAAGTGTGAGTCGGTAAGGTAGTTGTTGACTGAGTTTGCATTTATGGTCAACCCTAAAAATCATAGGTGAGTTGTAGAGTTTTGCGGCTCGAGATCAAACAAATAGAGGAGGTCCAAGATGCATTAATTGACTAGATCAGAGTAGGTGAAGAAAACTACATCATGCATGATAATTGACAAAACACAAGGCCGACACATCAGGATGTTGGTTACCAAAAATAGAAGATGTATACTGGAAGGAACGATGTTGGTGGTGATGTGCATACAATCATCTCTGAGACATGATCTGATCTAATTGGATATGATATGCCTCATGGTTGATGAAGGAACCCTAGCATGCCAAAGGTTTGAATATTCATTTTGGTGTGATTGCTCACGTATAAATATGCAGGCTCAAGATCTAAGTGGTTTCTATTGTGAAGACTGATGAAGGAGGTCAGATGCTAGATGCAAGTGAAGAAGTGCAAAAAAAATAGTCTGAATTCTTAAGTGTAATACCTTGAGCAATTGTGTGTTGGAGGTGCAACCAGTTTGAGGGTTTAGCAAAGGCTTAACCGGAAAGGTCAGAGTGAATGGTAAACTATAAATTGAGTTAGAAGGGTGTATACTGGTGGTGCTAGAACCTGCAGAAAGGCGGGGAAGGTATTGCAGTGCAGTGGGAGTGTCGGTGAAGATCCGACAAGGCAAGATCAGAGCAGGGTTTAACCGATAAGATGAGAATTGGTAAAGATTAGAGTGTGAGATCTGCCAGAGTGAAGAGTATTGGTAATAGAAAGAAACAGTGAATCTGAGTGAGAAGAGAACTGGTAGAGACAGAGTAGAGGAAGAGCCAAAGAAGGTGAGCAGAGAACCACTAGAGAATCGAATAGAGGTGAACCGGTGAAGAGATATATCTGAGAGTTACAAAGCTCTTTTGTAATAAGACTATTACTATTGTTTTTGATATATGCTATTGTAATCATTGGGTTGGAGCTTGGTGCAGGGGTTAGTGCTCCTTGGGCTGGTGCCCTAAAATCAGGTGTTGGTGCTCCTTGGGTTGGTGCCCTAAATATTGTAACCATTGTTTTATTGTGAGGCTGGATTCGAGCAGTAGTCTCTAGTAGCATTTCTCAATGAGGTTTTTCCCATGTTGGGTTTTCCTCATACATTTGATGTTATGTGATGTTCCTTTTGTGTGTAGCTACATTTGTGTCATCCTCCTATCTCACCGGTATGTTTACTTTATGTTAAATCTTCTAACCAGTATGCACACACTTAGGACTAAAAGGTTAAAGTTTGGAAACCACTGACTCAACCCCCCCTCTCAGTGGCATCTTGTGTTCAACAATTGGTATTAGAGCCTAGGTTCCTGGTTGATAAGCTTTCTCTAGCTTGGGTAGATTCTAGTTTTGTGAACACAATGGTCTGTTTTGTGACAACCCCTACTCTAGTGTTTGATGGTTCAAACTATTTTATTTGGAGTTATAGGATGGAAGTCTACCTATCATCTTTAGGGTATGATGTCTGGATGTTGGTTGGAAATGGTTGTTCTAGACCGATCAATCCTCCCACCAGCCCTGAAATAGAAAGAAGAAATGAATGCAATGTTGAAGCCATGAATGTTATATTCAGTGGGCTATCTAGTGATATTTCTTCACAGGTGGATAGAAGTAAATCTGAAAAGAGTTTATGGGATAGACTAAAGAAGCTCTATGGAAATGAGCCTACCACTGCAGAACTAGTTTGTGAGAACAAGAAAAGAAATGAAATACATGAGTTTGGAGATGAAGGTAGATCAGTTAGCAGCAGTATCAATGATGAAGAGGAAACCCATGTCTTCATGAGAGACACACATCTAAATGTGATCATGCAGATCAATCCTACAGGCAAGATGTGTTTGGTAGTGATAGTGAAGGTGATGAAGAAGATGAAGCAGAAGTTGATATTGAAGGAGAACTTGTAAGTGCACTTGAGGAGCTTAGCAGAGTGAGAAATGAATACAAGTTATTCAAGAATGTTGATGTTATGGAACAAAACCAGATGATCAAATGTCTTGAAGAATATAAGGAATGTATCTCAGAATTGAAGTATCAACTAGAAGACACCAAGGAGTGCAAGTTTAAAGATCTAGCATCAGAGCTAGAGGCAAAGGATAAAGAGTATCAGTAGCTAAAAGGAGAATCTCTTAAATGAGCTTCAGAAATGTCAAGATGAGCTCAAGGTAAGGATCAGGTTTGATGGTAGCAGTGATGCCTTGGACAAAGAAGGAAAAATATTCCAAGGATACCTGAGGATTAGGATGTGGTGTCGGTGAATGATCCACCAGCAAGAATGTCCCCCACAAAGACATTCAGTTTGTTTCCTCAAATGGAAACAACAAGGGACATACCTTCACTGTCTAAAATACTCCCAGGAAGAAGGTTGATCTAACTACAACCGGTGAGGACATGAAGAAAAAGAAGACCGATGTTACAAGGAGGAACAATGTTGATCCAAAAGGAAAAGGAAAGATGAGATAAGGCAGCTTCACTGGAAGTAAGAACTTGAGAAGACAACCTAGAAGGCCTCCAACCGGTAGATGACAAAGAAATGTTGTTGTCCACAAGTCAAGACAAGTATGAAATAAGATAGGATTAGATGGAAGAACTATAGAGGGTAGACAATCCAAGATCCATCTCGGGAGAAGTAGAAATGGAGATGCTAAATTGGTAAGATCTCATGATGGATGGAAAAATAAATTTGTAAGTTATGAGCCCCCTTTCTTTGGTTATTGCTTTGCATGTAAATATTATGGCCATAGGGAAAATGAATGCAAAAAGAGGTCTAGGAATAGACAAAAACAATTTCCTAAATATTATAATGGTGTTTGTCAAAGATGTAGTGGTTTTGGCCATAGAAGTCATGATTGCAGAAAGAAGAACTTGTAGTCCTATGATAGTCGGTATAACAACTATGCTTAATATGAAAATGGGTGTAGAGCATATGGGAGTCAAAGACCTACATGGAACCAAAGAAGAAATTCCCTTGCAGGATCAAGGAATAAATCGGTACCGGTAGTTGCTTACAACAACTTGATTAGAGGAAGGAGATCAAACCAGTTTGATAGAAGGTCCTCCAATCATGTGTTTGGTATGAACACAGTCCGCTTCTACAACAATGCTTTCGGTAACACTGCAGAATCTAGTAGAGCAAGGAAAAATCAGTAGAAGAAGGTGAGACCTACTCCAAGGACTAAAAATGGGAAGAGGAATGAGACCAAGAAGGTATGGAGGAAGAAGCAAGACAGTAGAGCCATGGACTGGCACTGTGCATTTAATGCATAGGTGATATCTCCTAAGACTTAAAAGAGATGCAGGACCTTAGGGGGAGTAACACATTGACTATATTATTCACCCCCTTTGTGAAAAGGAAAAATGGAAGAACAAGTAATTGTCGGTATAAGGAAGAAATGAGATGACAGTGTGTGTAGTTGTTGCCTTGGCTACACATCTACAGATGAGAGATGGATTACTTTTGTGTGTGTGTCAATGGATGGTTCAATTGCTATGGGAATCAGAAGCACTTGACACAAGAAGAAAGGAGTTAGAGGAAGGTGCTCTGGTGGAGATGTTGGTCTAGTATAGGAAACCGGTATGTACAGTATGCAACCGATATGGATATTGACTAATATTGCAGGTTATGTAAGTCAATGACTTTTGTGATCATTGCAATAACCCTGGTAGCATGGTTTAAGGAAGTTATGTTTCAATTGATATTGGAAAAGACCTGAATGACATATGTTGGCCCGGTAGTAGATCATATATGCTTGCATTGTTATGGGCTAACCAGATTGATTTTTGGCATGATAGTGATGAGGTATGGCATTGTATTCATATAAGATCATGTCGATAAGCTATGATGGATGTCATGGAGCTAGAAGATCATCAATTGATCACATATGCACAACTCAACTGATATAAGGTGCAGATTGGAGCTCCGATTTAGGACCTGAAAGGAAATGTAGACCTGAAATATGTGGTTTAGGGGGAGTTCACAGCCATATCTTCTGATTATTATTAGATATACTAAACACAAGGGAAGATTAAGTGGTTATGGTTGTACCGGTATGACTGAGACTTTGGTATGTGCTCATTGGTCCATGTTTGTGAGGTATTTCAATATCTATCCAATTTGTACTTAATTGAAATCACAATCGGACCACCAGGAGAGTTGCCTGCAAAGAGGGAGAGTTACCTGCACAAGAGGAGAACATACATTTGGTATTGGAGAGGATACAAGTGATATCAAATTAATATTAGTGTCATCCTCAACACTTGGTATCATCTAATTGGGGTGAGAATAAATTTTTACATATAAAAGGGGAGATGGTGCAGTCTGATTGATAGGTAAGTTGAATTCACTGACACATTTTTCCTACAATTGGTATCAGAATTGTATATACTCTTGGTAGCTGAGAAATTGGTGTCAATTGGTTTCTGAGCCCTCTATCTCAAGTGTTGTTGTTTTAGAGGATGTAGAGTATGATGGTCAAAGGAGAAGAAGCCACCAGTAGAGAAAAGGTGGAAGAGAGAAACTATGTTAGTTCCCTTTGCCATTGTTGTCAAAGGAGAGAGAATCTATAGTATACCGGATACTATGTTTATTGACATCAATGCCAAAGGGGGAGATCATTGGCATTGTGTTGTCATTGATGTCAACTAGTATAGCATGGTAACCAAATTGAGAGATTGTTGGTATAGCTGTCATTGATGTCAACCAGTAATGGTGTCATTGATGTCAACTAGTATATCAGGTTACCGGTATAGCTTGTCACCGGTAAGAAGAGGATATCAAACCTGCTATGTGGTTAGTAAGCTCAACCAATGAGTATACAAGTCTATGTTGCAGAGAAGGAACTATTACCTAGTAAATTGGTGGATGATGAGTTGACAAATGACCGGTAAGTAATGTGTTGGCATTGAGTTGTTGCCAACCGGTAAGCATGTGCCCGATATATTAGCAAAGGTTGAACTAATGAAGAAGTGAAGACACCAGTATGCTAGTGTGATGTCAATTAGCAGGAGTCCCATTGGATAAAGATGATATCACAGGTTGATGATATGAATGACAGAGAGTGTGACAAGGATCCACTCCCACCGGTAAGTGGTAATTTTGATCTTATCTCCCAATATGCATGGAATGCATCATAACCTTCTAAGATAAGACAAAAAAGTAGAAGGCAAGTGATTGAAAGATCACACCAAATGAACCGATAAAATACGAGGATGCCTCAGGTGTGTGAAACTAGAAATGTACCTTTGACCAGATAGGGTTAGCAAGTTGAGCCACTAGAACAACGAAGGAAGAGTAAAGAAGTGATGGGTTTGTCATGTTGATAAACTGGTTAAGATGATGTGTGGGCTGATGAAGAAGAAGGAAAGGTTGAGTAGCTGCAGATAAAGAGTGCAACCAGAATGCAAATGCAGATAGATGAAGATGGTTGAAGTTTGATGACATATTATCATGAAGGTGGTTACCGGTAAGTATGTCCACCGATAAAGTTTACAAAGTGACAAATGAAGAGCTCTTGTCTAATGAAGATGAGAATGTTATACATTGGCATGTTTGGTGACCAGAAAAGGTGTTCCACTAGCAGAACAACAAAGTACAAACATGAAGGTTGTCCGGTTAGGGTATAACTGGCAGGGCTAGAGAACTAGTAGATGAACTCGATTGTGTGTTGTGATCGGTGACAGAGTTGAAACCAACATAGTGGCCTGAGCAGAGGTGGATGATGATGATGATGACACATAGGACACAGGTTTCATGTATGTTGCAGTCAGTGAAGTGTGAGTCAGTGAGCTAGTTGTCGACTGAGTTGCAAAGTTTTGTAGCTCAAGATGAAATGGATAGAGGAGATCCAGGATGCACTGATCAAGCAGATCAAAGTAGGTGAAGGAAGCCACATCATGCATGATAATCAACCAAACACAAGGCTAACACATCAGGATGTTGGTTGCCAAAAAGAGAAGACGTGTACTGGAAGGCACGACATTAGCAGTGATGTGCAAACAAGCATCTCTGAGACATGATCCGATCGAATTGGTTATGATATGCCTCATGGTTGATGAAGTAACCCTAGTGCACCAAAGGTTTGAATGTCCTTTTTGGCAGGATTTCTCATGTATAAATATGCAGGCTCAAGATCTAAGTGGTTGTTATTGTGAAGATCAATGAAGGAGGTTGGATGCTAGATGCAAGTGAAGAAGTGTAGACAAAACAGTCTAAATGCTTAAGTGAAATACCTTGAAGTGACTGAGTGTTGGAGGTGCAATCGGTGAGAGGGTTTAGTAGAGGCTTAACTGGCAAGGTCAAAGTGACCGGTAAACTGCAAAGTGAGTTGGAGTGGTGTATATCGATGGTGCTAGAACCTGCAAAAAGGAAGGGAAGGTGTTGCAGTGCAATGGGAGTGTTAGTGAAGATCCGGCAAGGCAAGATCAGAGAAGGGTTTATATGGTAAGCTAAGAACCAGCAAAGATCAGAGTGTGAGAACCGGCAAAGTGAAGAGTACCGATAATAGCAAGAAGAAATGAATCTAAGTGAGAAGAGAACCAACAAAGATAGAGTAGAGGAAGAGCTAGAGAAGGTGAGTAGAGAATCACCAAAGAAATGAAAAAAGGTGAACCGGTGAAGAGATATGTGTGAGAGTTACAAAGATCTTTTGTAACAAGACTATTACTATTGTTTTTTACATGTGCTATTGTAATCACTGAGTTGGATCTCGGTGCAGGGATTGGTGCCCTAAAATCGGGGGTTGGTTCCCTAAATCAGTAGGGGTGGTACTCCCTGGGTTGGTTCCCTAAATGTTGTAACCATTGTTTTATTGTGAGGCTGGATTGGAGTAGTAGTCTCCAGCGAAATTTCTCACTGAGGTTTTTCCCATGTTGGGGTTTCCTCATACATCTGGTGTTATCTGATGTTCCTTTTGTGTGTGGTTGCATTTGTGTCATCCTCCTATCTCACTAGTATTTTTTCTTTGTGTTAGATCTGCTAACCGGTATGCACACACTTAGGATTAAAAGGTTAAAGTTTGGAAATCAATGATTTATCCCTCCCACTTAGTGGTATCTTATGTTCAACATTTATACAATTCATCAACCTTACCCTTAAGGTCAGCTCAACATACGAGACCTAATTACAAAATTACATCACACGATACATGAATCCATAACCAGACCAATACAATGTTGTCATCGACATAGCATGGACTCAAATCACATCCTCGAACACGCAACACCACCAAATAATTCGCTAAGATCATCTGTAACATAGTACACCACCGAATATGTCACATAACATGAAGAATACCACTAGACCAATAAAATATTCATTAATGCACACCGTGATCAACGCAGACCACCAAATGTATAGCACACGATCAAAGAACATCATCAAGCAACGTGAATTCCATCACAATCACCACATCAACTCGGATAATAAGATTCATCATTAACACCATCACCAAAGCTCAAGAACACCAACTGACAAACTAAAAGATACACTTGTGAATTTCCATATCATGAACCATCCGATTAGAGGACACACATGAACATCCCAAACACTCCAAAATCCGTAACTCATGATATAATCATTCTGGAGCAATAAGGATCAAATACTACCATTCTGCAACATAGAATACTAAAAATTTAGTCCACATACCAGACCTCATAACTCAACCAAATCAACTCATAGCATCATGAAAATCATGTAGAATCAACTAGAGATAAGCATCTCAAAACCCAATAAACCATATCAGCACATCTACAACAGATCACCCAAAACCAACTCTCTGCAATATACCAATTGTCTGCAACACAAGAATATGTTGACATCAATGACAACAACATATCCCAAAAACTCTAATATCCAACAAATACAACCTAATTGAATGTGAAAATGTAAGAGTGGGGATGCATTGTGTACTTAAAATTGAAAAATTGAATATAAAGAATTTTAAATTAAACATTGAAAATATAACAAAATGACACGTTCATTTTAATTATAGTCACCAATACAAGCAAGGAATACAATATAGATGGATGTTCTATTATGTATGTGCATTTAGGTTTATATTTGGATGGATTCAAAAGCCATTAAAAAGACCATCAACAAGTTAATGCAAAGGAATATAAAATATAAAAACTCAATATAATTTCTCGTAACCATAGACATTTAAATTCTACCTATTAATTGTTAGTGTGAATGGGGTTATTTTCTATCTAGTTATTAGTGGGAACCTTTTCACATGTTAATTTTACTTAGGAGTTAAGCCAAATTCTTAGGTGTCATTGCTAGAAGTTAGTTATAATGGGGTAATGTCTTGTTATTTTCTTTAGGTCATTTAGGCATTTATTATCTTGCATTAAGAATTTAATGTTTGTATTAGGGTAGTTGTCATACCTCATCACACCTAGCCTATATATTCAAGTTCTTATACATTTTAATATATCATCTCATTATAATTTTCATATAAATTGATAATTTTTTTCTATTCATGCATGCTTATGTCACAACATTCTCTTGTGGAAGGTATTTGTCTTTGTCAATCCTTGGAAGTCCACAAATTCATCATAGGTTTATTAGCATTTGAAAATCAATAAAATAATCAAAGCAATCTTGTAGCTACACATAAAAGAAATTTCCCCATTGATTATGTTTACTAGTTGATCAATGTCTAATTTTATTCCCAAAGATAACTTCTAGGCTAACCTCGATGATGAAATTTTTTTTAATGGGATTTATATTTAGCGTTACTATTATTATATATGCATGTCTCTCTTGTTGTTTAAGGTAGTGGTAAATAATTTTATTTTAACTAATTACTATATTTGATGTAATTTTTTAGGTCGTATCCAAAAATGTATACCTTTGAAATAGGATGGTGTATATGCACTTCAATCTCTTTTTGGAATTCACTCCAAACTTCCTAGAATGAATGTGCATTTTACATGTTTTAGAATTTGAGATCTTTTGGTGTATGCATTGATTATCTCATTCAAAATAGTACCATGAGAATTAAATTTGATTTACAATATACTAAATTTCACCTTAATTGAAGTGAAGGATGTAATAAGACCCTAAAAATAATACTAAGAAAGGAAATATGAAAATTTGAATAAAAAGGAAATGGATAGAAAGAAATCGCCTTCCCTAGGGTGAGAAAAGAAATGTCATTCAAATTTATATTACTCAAACTATTGATATCATTTTTAGGGTTAGGGTTAGGATCTAACTATGTTTAGAGTTTAATTAGGTTTAGGGTTAATGTTCAATTAGGTTTAGTGTTCAATTAAGGTTAGGGTTAGGATCCAATTGATGTTGAATCTAGGCAAGATTTAAGGTTAGGATTATGACACTACTATTGATTATTCGAGAAACTAAGAGGGGGTGACTTAGTTGACAATAAAAAAAAAAATTAGTTGTAATACATAGATCTAGAGTAATTAACAGAATTAACAAAGAAAGTGAAAGCGCATGCAAGAAATACCAGAATTTACCTAGAAAACCCAAAATGGGAAAAACCATGGAGAGTGTTAATTCTCAATATATTATAAACACCGGTTCAGGTGATTTGTACAAAGGGTGGCCTACTTCCAAGGTGCTCACTGCAAGTGGGCTCACTACCCTAAAAGGCTCACTGCTGAGGTGCTCACTATTGGTGGGCTCACTGGCCTAAAAGGTTCACTGTCAAT
Organism: Cryptomeria japonica; assembly: GCF_030272615.1. Taxonomy (NCBI): domain Eukaryota; kingdom Viridiplantae; phylum Streptophyta; class Pinopsida; order Cupressales; family Cupressaceae; genus Cryptomeria; species Cryptomeria japonica. The sequence continues at coordinate 393,250,622 of NC_081410.1, forward strand.
GAAGAAAGAAATATAAAGAGAATCCACCACAAAAACATAGTCTACACTATTGGAATTACTTTCTATAATAATCCGCAATACTATACTCACACAACAACTAGATTCTTTTAATCTCACATGTCTTCAACACAAAAAGCCATATCTCAACTCATCAAATCATATTCCTATAAATGATGTCTCTGAAAAATCAAAATTTTAAATGTTGGCTAAGACAGAGATCTAAAATAGGTCTCCACAAAACATTCTGGTGGTGGGAAGGAATGAGAAGTGGACCATATCACACCATTCCACATCGAACATATCAACATGATACTAATTACATAACCAAAGTCAGACCCAAAATGCATCCGCATATTATACAACCTCAATATCTGGTCCAAGTCCTCGAGCTCCAGACTGAAAGATAATACTAAGGAACATCTTCTGAGATACCAAACTCATCTGATGAAATCAGGAAACCTCCAAGCACAAAACATACCTTAATCAAACACTTCTACTCATCATACCACATCTGGACCTAATCCAAACTAAAGGATTTGACATCAATGACAACACATAATGTAATACTAACAATCTCCCTCTTTGTCATTGATGGCAACATCCATCAACAACAACAACATGAAAAATGCAATATCAACACAATCATCTCTCTCTCCCCCCCTTTGATAGAAATGACAAAGGTGGACAAAACTCCCCCTAAAAAACTCATTCCTGCTCCCCCTGAGAGGAAGCACACTAGAATCAGTCTAGAAAAGAATATGCATGCTGCTCATTGGACCAACACACATCTAAAATGCACATTAGTTCAAACTGGTAAGGGGTAATACCCCTAACTTCTACCAGAGATACTCAAAAGTATCTTTACATGACACCTTAGTGAATATGTCTACAATCTACTATTTTGTAGGTACATACTCAAGTCTGGCCTCATTATGTAAAACTTTTTCCCTCAAGAAGTGACACTTGATAGATATATGCTTTGTTCTGAAATGTTGTACCGGATTCTTTGAAATATTTATTGCACTAGTATTATCACACATGATTGGAATGGGATCATAAAACTTTAGACCAATGTCCTTCAAGATCTTCTTCATCCATATAATTTGAGTACAACAAGAAGATGTTACAATGTACTCTGCTTCTATCATCGATAAAGACACAAAATCTTGCTTCTTACTTGACCAAAAAACTAACCACGAGCTGAGAAAGAATGCTCCTCCACTTGTACTTTTTATGTTGTCAACACTTAAGGCCTAGTATGCATCTATGAAAGCTGTGAGGGTAAAATATGAGCTCTTGGAATTCCATAAGCCAAATTCTTATGTTCCTTTAAGATATCTAAAATTCCTCTTCACCACCATAACATGTGATTCTTTCGGTTCTTGTTGAAACCTTGCTGACAAACATATTGCATGCATGATATCCAGTATGGTAGTAGTCAAATATAATAGTCCTTGAATCAATGATCTTTACCGACTTGCATCTATCTTTGGAGATTCATCATCTTTAGTTAACTTGCATCTGGTAGTCATAGATGTACATATCAATTTGGAATTCTCCAACCCAAACTTCTTCAACAGTTATTCGACATATTTAGATTGAGAAATGAAAATTCCTTTATTATTTTGATTAACTTGCAATCCAAGGAAGAATTTTAACTCACCAATCATGGACATTTCAAATTATTTCTACATCTCAACAACAAATCTTCTGCACATGTCTTCATTTCCTCCAAAGATTATATCATCAACATATACTACCACAATTAGAGTTTTACTTAAATTTGTCTTGAAGTATAAGTTTATATCCGTTGAACCCTTCTGAAATCCTTGATCAATTAGATACTTGTATAATCTCTCATACCAAGCTTTAGGAGCTTGTTTCAGTCCATACAAAGCCTTTTTTAGTCTACAAACAATGTTCGGATCATCTTTCAACTCAAATCCTTCTATTTTTTCAATGTAATTTTCTTCTTTGAATTCTCCATTCAAAAATGTTGATTTCACATCCATTTGATAAACTTTGAAATCCTTGAAAGTTGCAAATACCAGGAACATCCGGGTTGCCTCCATTCTTGCAACTAGGGCATAAGTTTCATCAAAGTCAATTCCTTCAATCTGAGTGTATTCTTTGCAAACCAACCTTGTCTTATTCCTTACAACCTTTCCATCTTCATCCAACTTGTTCCAAAATACCCATATGGTTCCAATCACATTCTTGTCTTTCGGTCTATTGACTAATTCCCATGTCTAGTTTTTCCCAATCTGATCTAGTTCCTTTTTCATTTCCTTCATCCAGTTCTAATTATTACAAGCCTCTTCTACTATCTTTGGCTTGGTTTTAGATAGAAAACATAGAAGACCTATTCTTGTGCTACGTTGCTTCTTGTGATAACATTGTTTCTCTCATCTTCAATGATTTGTTCTTCTGAGTTATTATTTTTGACATACCTTGGAGTCTTGGATGTACATACCAAATAATCTGGACCATTTTTCTCTTCACTCCTACTTTCTTCTTTCTTTTTTTTTTCTCCAGACTCATTTGATTCATATCATGCTGCTATCTCTAAATCATTTGAGGTGTTCTCATCAACTTTTACACTTGCACTTTCAACAATCTTATTCAATCTTTTATTGAAACAATGATATTCTTTGATCTTGGTTGAATAATCCAAGAATATGCCTTCACCTTCTCTATTGTCAAACTTTCCAAGATTATCCTCATCTCTCTGAATATATCACTTGCTTCCAAAAAGTTTGAAATATTTCATTGTCAGAGTTCTTCCATACCAAATTTCATAAGATGTATTACCATACTTCCTCTAATACATAATTCTATTAAGTTTGTATGTTATTGTATGAATTTCTTCTTTCCAGTAAACTTCCGATAACTTTTCTCCTTTTATCTACCTACTTCTTGTATGGTCTGATTCATTATTTCAACTACACCATTCTACTAAGGTGTCCGGGGAGTAAATATTTGTCTTTTGATGCCATGCTTCTCACAGAAGTCATTGAACTCATCTGAGATGAATTCTCCTCCTCTCTTAGAACTTAAACACTTGATTTTCCTATCCACTTGATTTTCAATTTTTTCTTTGAATATCTTGAACTTTTCTAATGCTTAAGATTTCTCTCTCATAAATGAAACCCAAGTAATTCTAGAATAATCATCAATTAGTAACATGAAATACCTCTCAACTTGTAGGCTCCTTGTTTGGGTCATACCACAAAGATCTATGTGAACCAGGCCTAGCAATCTGGTGGATGAATACTCCTTTCCTCTGAATGTGCTTCTAGTCTTCTTTCCTATTTGACACTCCCTACAATTTTTTTCCAATTTAGTCAATCTCGGCAAGTCTCTTACTGTACTCCTTGAACTAATCTATACCAAGTTATCAAAACTGATATGACACATCCTCCAGTGCCATAGCGAGTTGTCATTAAGTTGTGATATCAAGCAATGTTTTGTAGCTCCTTCTAACTAGTACATGTTTCCATTTGTCCTTCTTCGAGCTACAATGACTTTTTTAGACTCCTTCTAAATCTCACATGCATTGTCCTAAAAAACAACATTGTATCTATTTTCTCACATATATCCAACACTTAAGAGATTATGATGCAAACCCTTCACATAGTAAATATTGTCAATGTTATGTTTTCCATCAAAAGTAACTGAACCAATACCAACAATTTGTGTTGTTTGATCATCTTCAAACCTAACTGAACCTCCATCATATTTTTCAAGTTTTATGAATTTACTTTTAGCACCAGTCATATGATTAAAAAATCCTCAATCAAGTATTCATTCTTATCTCTTCTAGCATGAAATGAATTAGCAACAGTCTTAGAGATATCAAGCAAAAACAAGCAATCACCATCCTCATAGTATGATTCATCATCAGAGATACCAGCATCATCCTTAACATAATATGCCCCCTTGTTTTCCTTAAATTTCTATCTATTTCCCTTTTCTGGATATCTAGTTGCAATATGACCAATCTTACCACATCTAAAACATTTAAAAGGTAATTGTAGCATCGTAAATTGTACACCCTTCCTAGGGTGGTACAATTCTACGCTTAGTTTAGCACCAATCTTAGTGTGTTTGCATCTTGCATTGTAATTTCCCTTTAAGCATTTAATTAATTAATTTAATTTAATCTAAAGTTATATTTTATCACTCCCCACATCATAAAATTGGTATTCCTCCAATAAATCATTAAACAATAAACCCTAATTATGTCTTATTTTGACAATTAAGGCCCAATTTCCCATATCAAAACATCTCAAATTCAGTTGTAACTTTGGGATTCTCTCTAATATCATCATACCTAACGACCCTGAAAATTTGGTGAAAATTTGATCGGACCATGTGCACTTTGCCCATAGTCCTCGACATTTTTCCCAAAATTTTGGGAGCATAATTCTATGATATTATAATGCTTAAACCCAAAATATTAGTGGGAAATTCAAATCCTAGGTTGGCCTAAAGACAAAATTAATATCTAGGGTTTCATACATAAGAGCTCTCTTTCTTCATTTGAAGGGATCTAATCTAATAGGAATTAAGATCTAAGAACAAGGAAGTTTTAGCAAAGCAAGCACAAGGAGCCTTCTATGTAATGAAAGAGAAATCCTTTTGGAGTCTTCAAAAACATTCAACAACATTCATCAAGAATTCATCAAGTATTTATCAAGCATTCATCATCAATTAGGATCCTTGAAGACCTTGAAGAATAATAGGAGATCACTAACTAACAATTGGCTTGTACCCCTCCCTTAGGGGTTGGGTATGGTTTCATGTTATTTTCATGTCTTTATATGAGCTTCATTACATCAATTTACATATTTATATTCATGCTTTAGATCACTTTGCATCATTGATTTAGAGCATTTACTTTGTCAATTACAAGCATTTAGGGTTTACTTTTTAGGGCTGCTCTAGATTGTTTGCATTCATCCCAGGGTCTTGCACACACAAGATTCCTGCACACACTATTTTACAATACAAATCAACTATTTGTAGAGGTTGAAATTATCAACATAGGGGTTTGACTGAGGCAAAACCTTACATAGCCACACAAACCCTCTCTTTTCAGCTACAATGTAGGTATAGGTACCCCAGAGGACTTGCAGATCTGCAAAAGGCACAAGGACATCCCAGAAGTCTCAGATTGCTCCAAATCCATCAGGGACAAGGGTATGGTGCCCTAGTACTACCAAGGATAGGGTCATGGCACCCTGGCCCTCCTCCAATTCAGTGATTTCTGACAGGGTGCAGGCTCAGGATCTCAAGATTTCAGCCCTTCAGTTGTAGCTTTATGTCAGATCATCAAGGACAGGGGTGTGGCACCCTGGTCCTGGTCAGTTTGGATCAATTTTTAGCATCAGGAACACATCCACATTCCCCCCCCCTTCTCTTTGTTGGCCATTTGGTGGAATTGATTATGTGTTGCATTAATGTTTTGTCATTGATGTCAACACTAGTTGTTTGGATGCTTTACCGGCACCCTTTTGGTCCCAGTAGGTTGAGTGGTTTTTGGTTAACTTAGATCCAACATGATCTGGTAGACTCCAGTATACTCTAGTGATGGAATTGTCTTGTTCATGATACCCATACTCATATTTGGTTAGTTGGTTTTGGTCTGGTGATTGGATGCTATCCTACTTACTTAGAAGATTGGTTTCTGGTTTCGGTGAGGGTTTCACCAGCAGAGCTTTTGGTGGAGATCTTTGATGCATTGCATAATTGGTGTTGGTGCAGCTTTTGATGGAGTTTCAGGATGTTGTTGATGATCATGTTCAAGACTTGGCATTTGGAGATCATTGCTGAAGCGTGTGGACCTATACTTGGTCCCGGTTGATCTAGGTTATGGACCGACATTAATGTAATGTGTGGATATGACCTATTGTTGTATTTATGGGATGTCTTATGTGTTGAATTTTTTTAATTTTGGTCTAAGGTTAACATGGTTTGTATTTATGTAATTGGTTTATTGTCTGGAGGTCGACCTAATTTTTTATGGTCAAGGGTTTGTAAAAATAAGATGTAAGATCTCATTGTAGATCATCATGGTTATTGTAAGAGGTCATGGTCAAGGAATGTAATGTGCGAATAATGTAATATCATTCAAGCAAAGGAGTTGGTCGATCATTGGAGATCAAATTGGGTTTGTGTAAGAGGATTTAGTCCTCTTGTATTGAGCTTAACTGGAACTATACTCAGGCATAGGAGATACTATCTTTTGCAGTTCAACACTTCTCTAGATTGTAGTCTAGATTTCTATGTAGTCAGTGAGACTCCTTTTGTGATGACCAGTGTTCTCTAGGTTGTTGGCCTTCCTGCAAGTGTAGGCCCCTTCATTGTAATTCACATACTTACTATAGAAGTATTATCTGACTGTGGGTAGGCTTCTCACCATGGTTTTTCCCTTTACCAGTTTTTCCACGTACAGATCTTGGTGTTGTGTGGATGGCTTTTATTTTGTGATTATTGTTTATGCTTAATTGGATTAACTGCTATTCTGGTATTATTGTTTCGGGTTCTGGTATTAAATTTTAAATTGTTAATGCTTCCAATAATCTGTGACAACTGATTCACCCCCCTCTTAGTTGTCTTTCGATTATCTGAACTATCTAACAATTGGTATTAGAGCTTTGGTCCTCTCTACAGAAAGCTTAACTGCTTGAGGAAGATCCTATGGAAACTAACAGTTCAAGTTCATCTTGTTCTTCTAGAGCTATCTTTCGAAGGTATATATCGAGGCTTGAAGGAACAAACTGTACAATATGGAAGATTCTGATGGAGACTCATCTGAGATGTCTTGGCAAGGATATTTGGGAGATCACATAGAATGGTGTCACACCCTATAATCTAGGATCTGGCAATCCTCCTCTAGCTAACTTGGACAAGGAGCTTGAGAATTATTGTAGAGAAAGAGAAGCTCTCTTGTGTGCACTTTCTGATCAGCAAATAATGGGATTAACAGACAAATCATCTGGAAAGGCTACATGGGATAAGTTGGAGACTCTTAATGAAGGTGACCCTACAGTGAAGATTGCTAAACTTGATGGTTATCGGTTGAGATATGAGAACCTAAAGATGGAAGAAGATGAAAGGATTACAATAGTCATGGAAAGAGTAAATGAGATTGTTATGGGAATTCAATATTGTGGTGGAACTCTGAGTGAAGATGAAAGTGTTTCTAAAGTCCTGAGAGCCCTACCACCGGCTTACAAAATGAAGGCTACTAATATTAATGAGTTGAGAACAATGGATAATACATCTGTCAACAAAGATACATTGGTTGGGAAACTATCTTCTTTTGAGCTTGAGGAATTTGGACCTTCTGGAGTTGTGAAGACTGAACCTGCTTTTCATGCATCTACATCTACAACCGGTAAAAAAGAATGGAAAGCTTTATATGAAAAAGAACTAGAAGATGTGAAGAGAGAAGATAATGAGTTTGAGAAACTTGAAACACTATTTTCTAGAAGAGTATCGAAAGGACCGGTAAGAAGTGAATATGAAGGAAAAGTGCCTTTTAAATGCTTTGCATGTAATAAGATTGATCATTTTGCATCTAGATGTCCTGAAAGGAATTCAAGATTTGAATAAAGAGTTAAAAGATCATTTAAGCCTAACCTTGGATATCAAAACAAGTATAGATTCAAGAAAAATAGAGACAAATCATGCTACATAGTAGATGAGGAAGGCATTACCGATTCAGATGATGAACCGGCAGAAGACTCTACTAGTGGATCTGGCAATGGGAAGGAATGGGTATTCCTAGCTATCAAGAAATATGATCTATCACTGGAAGAGAATGTACCTAAGGAGAAGGCACTTGCTGCTAAAATTGAGGAAAAGGATGAATGGGTAATTGATAGTGGTTGTTCACATCATATGACTAGAGATAAAGGGAAGTTTCTATCTTTGAAAAAATTTGATGGTTGACTAGTTAGATTTGGAGATGCTAAAGGAAAAGGAACTATAGCATTGGATGGTAAGAACAATACTGACAATGTTTATTATGTTGAAGGTTTGAAGCATAATATTTTGAGTGTAGGAAAATTGGTAGATATGGTATTTCAATTACAGTTCAAGGATGGAAAATGCAAAATCATTAACAAATCTGGCTTGGAGATTGCAACTGGTTTATGTACCCTTCATTGTTTATCTCTTAGGATAGTTTATAAATCTTTCACATCTTATCTTCATTTACAACAAGAGGAATAGAAACCCTAAGAGATAATACTTGGCTCTCTCTTTCTCATAATAAGTATCCAAAGTGAGCTATCTCCCTAGGCTCTTTCGTATTCTCAATGTGTTGGCAAAAGTGGGATTAGGTCCTAGTCACCCGGTCTCGCTTTTTCCCCTCCACATTTTAGTGAACTCGACGTGAATCCAATCTTATTTAATTCTGATTTATGTTCTCATATCTTAGTGGTTTTTCTATTTAAAATTCAAATTTACATTTAGAAGTTTCAATTTCTTGCAAATTTTAAAAATTTAGAGGTTAATTTTTGCTAAAACCCTAATTTTTTTTCAAAATTGAACTTGTGGATAGCTTAATTTGGATCATTAATTTCAGATCTGATTTAGGAACACATTTCACTCATAAATTTAATTTTCTAAGTCAACATTTATAGTGCTTTCATTGGTTAAAATTAAACATTTCCTTCTATTTTGCATATGTTATCATTTGAAAGAGGAAAATTTTGTCATGATGCATTTATTTCATAAATGTGATAATGGGTTAGCTTCCCTTGTTTCAATTTTTCCATCTCTTAAAGAAACCTCTCCCATCCATGACAACATTTTAGGGCCTAAAAGAGTTGTTTCCAACCCCTTCAAAATTCTCCCATGCTCTAAGGATGAAGATTTGAAGAGCGATCTTGACGATTTTCCTAAAATGTGCCCTTTCCCATATAGCTATCTTAGAGGAAGAGGATGATATCATAAACACTTTTCTTAGTGTTACTTTACCTTCTTTACATGATTCCTCTCTAATTGAAATGGGGCATGTTAGTGCAACAAGAGGTTATGAGCACTTCTTTAAAAGATCTCCTTCCTAAGCATGAATATTTGGAGAAAGATGTGCATCTCCCTCCTAAAGAATACTCCCCTCATGAGGATCATTTTGTGGAAGAAGATGGTATTGTCCCTATTTTTCCTAGTGATGGTATTTCCTTTTTTTACTTCAATAAGATTCCCACTAGAGATGATGCGTTAATGAGAAATGCTTCTCCTTGCCCCGAAGATGCCTTAGAAAAAGAAGATGAAATCATAATAAATCTCCTTAATTCTTTCTCCCCTAAACATCATGTTGAACACATTATGAGGCAAGAGGATGATTCAAACACATGTAGTGATATTCTCCCTCTTAAGAATGAAGAATTAATGAACAATTGTATCCCTTCTCCTGAAATTAGTAATAAGACTAAGGACATCTTTGTTCAAGATATTTCTAATAATTTTTTCAATGACCTCACTATTTGGGATGAACCATTAGAAGAATGTGTTTATTATTCTCTACCCTATGAGAGTAACTCTCTTGATATAATCTCACCTTCCATGAATCTCAATCATATTTCCTCTAAAGGTAATTCATCTCCTTCTCCCCAACTAGGTTCTACTCATAAGGATACCTTAGTTCAAGAAGAGATTGTTAACATCTCTTTCAAAGGTCTCCCTCTCAAAGGTGAAACTTTAGAGAGTAATGTTGATGCTTCTCCTAGAGATTCTATTCCCCATGTAGATCCTTTGATGATAAATGATGATATGACCTTTCTTGCTAATACTCTTCCTTCTAAAACATCAATACCTACTCTTATTCTACCTCCTAAAATTGATCTTATGCATGATAACATTTTAGTGCAAGAAGAGAGTATCAGCAATTCTTCCAACAATCTTGTCCATTCTTCTTCTACAATTCATAATAAAACCTTTGATATTCCTAAACCATCTTCAATCAATTTGATACATGTGAATCAAACACCTAATAAACCCCTTTTCATAGTTCAAGGTGCTTGTCCTTCTCAAAGTTCTTAGCTTAAGCCTATCTTAGTGGTTCAAGGGGGTTATGCTAATGATTCTTTTTGCACTCCTAAGAAACCTATTTGTAGCATCCTAAAATTGTGACACTTGCAATTTCGACTGCATTTCGGTCTTCACGATGGCGACGCAACACGCAACCTGAATGGAGACCCCGAAACCTGATTATGGCACTGAAAACTGCATTTTTCAAGCACCCTGGCCTGAACCTCCTTGCACCCTACTGTCCCGGGAGGTGGGACCAGAGTGCCCAGCGCCCTGGTCCTTCAGGACCAAGGCGCCCAGCGCCCTGGTCCCCCAGGACCGTGGCGCCCAGCGCCCTGGTCCCTGGGCCTATTTTGGGCCCGGTCTCCTAAGGGGTCTCGGGTCTTTTTGTTTGCAATTTGGAAATTAACTTTCCTGGTCGGCCTAAGGTCGGGAAAATCAATCTATCAGCCCTAAATGACAAGTATATAAACTACATTTTCCTCTTTCATTCGACATGATGGAAAAGGCGTGGAAACTATACTCAAGCATTCAAGCATTCAAGCATTCCTTCAAGCAATTGATCATTTCAAGTCTCCATTCAAGGCTAAGTGTTGCATTCAAGACAAGGATTCAACCATTGAAGAGGAGATCACATACTACATACTACAACAACATACAACATCTATACCTTCGCACATAAGGATACAAACATCCTTAGAACAAGGTATTAGTACTTGTTTTACAGTCATTTACATTTACAGCACTTGCTCATTTCTTGGTTAATTCCAAAACCAGGGTTTGACCTAATGGCAAACCCCTAATCCCTAACCCCCCAATCGTCTTCGCTTTTCTATGTGTAGGTTGCAGGTACGCGGCTGAAATTGAAGATCTGGAATCCTTGTGCAGAGACGAACAGATCCCCCTTCGTTTCGCGGATTTTTCGAAGGACCGTGGCGCTCGGGCGCCATCGTCCTAGCAACTTTTGCTCAAATTTGCAGGACAGCGCCGTATCGACATTTTACTGCTAATTCCAGGTCCGCAGCTTCATCCTATATCCCTATGTCGGTTTATAAGCGAATCTTTGTCACTTTCTATGCATTCCTAGCTTAATTCTTCTATCAACATTCTTTACAAAAGAGGGTAGCCTTGCTTTCTTAACCCTTGAAACTCATATAGAATCCAATCTTGCATTGCGTGGGATTGGATCTTGTGGGTTTCAACCCCTCTTTTGAATGTAAAGTCTCTCCCCTAAGTGAAAACCATCAACCCTAGTGAATCTCCCTTCTCTCTCCTTGGAGTTGGAAGAGGGGAGAGCAACTAGGGTTCGATCGCGATTTTCCGCTTTACATTTTGGTGAACCCGACGTGAACATCCTTTCTGATTATTCATAGTTAGATCTGAAAATTGGATTCCTTGATTACATTTCCATGTTTGATCTTTTGCAAAATTTTAGAGGTTAATTGCATAAAAACCCTAAATTTTCTTTTTAAGTAATTAAACTTGTGAAATGTTTAATTGTTAATGCTTGTTTCAGATCTGCCCTTCTTTTACAAATTATCAATTCATATTTGTGCGTTAATTTTGAAAATTAAGTGGTTAAGTGTCAAAACCCTAATTTTTGAAACCCTCTTGATTCAACCTTTGTCCGACAATTTCACTGATCAAAACATCTCCAAATCAGCTGTAACTTTGGATTCCGCAATAAAATCACAATATCTTTCATCCCTGAAAATTTGGAAAAAAGTTGCAAGGACTGTGTGCACTCCGAGCGCCATCGTCCCCGACATTTTTTTCAAAATTTCGGGAGCGAGATCTTACTGTATTTTCCTGCTAAAATCCAGAATTTTGGCTGATTTTATCAATTTTAACACCTTCAAAATTACAGTCAAAGTTGGTCTTGTGATTGCTTGGATTAAGGCTTCTAAACATTCAAAAATCATCGAAATTGAAATTTTGTGTCAAAATTGTGTTCTTACTGTCCTAAATCTGAAAAGTGTGTTTGCATTCATTCGAAATTTCAGTGCTTTATTCAAATTCTTACAATTTGTGACTTTTGAAATTAAGTGCTTAATTACAACAACTTTAATTTCTGCTTTCAAAATTGAATTTTGCGTGAAATTGAGTCAATTTTTAAATTTCAAAACTTGCATTGCTTTTGGTATTCCCTCTAAAATCATAAAATTCAAAATTTCAGTTTCCCTCTCTTTTTTTCAAAATTCAAATTTTGCATTTTTCGACAATCTTGATAGGGTTCAATTTTGAATTTGCAACTTTAATTTGGCCTATCTACAGATCGTATAATCTCTCAATTTTTTCAGATTAGCTTTAAAATCATCATACCTTTCATCCCTGCAAATTCCGAAAAAAGTTGCAAGGACCGTGTTGCACTCCGAGCGCCACGGTCCCGGACATTTTTTCCGAAATTTCGGGAGACTGTCGTGATTGCATTTAACAGCTTAAATCCAGAAGATTGGCTGATTTTACTGAAAATTGCTACCTCTAAATTCAAAACTTTCTCTCTCTTTCTAGTGCATGAGTTTTACAACAATAAGCCCTACTTACACTATTCCCGTTAGACGAAGCCGTAGAATTAAGTCTTTCCGAGGTTTAACTACTGAGGAGATGGAACCTAATTTGAATAGCCTTTTTAACGAGGACATGGGCAATTCCTCTAATCCTCCTAATGATGAAGAATCTCTCCATGAGGTTTCTGAAGAACAACTTTCAAAATTGGATAACCAATTTGACGATTTTTGACAATGGATGTCTCAAGAATACCCTGATAGTCAAGCTCTTCCTTTAATTGAGGGTCTAAAACGTATGCTTCAAAGTGATAAGAATGGAATTGATATTTTGCGTGGTATTGCACACATTGTGGATTCGAATGTGATGCCTATGAAGAGTTGTGCTGAAAATTTGGGTTATACACAACCTCCTACTCAAGTCAATCATTCTATTCCTTTATTTGCTAGTGTACCTACCTTTACATCAAACATAATGGCTACTTCTACACAAGACATTCCTCCTGTGATCACCAATCATGGGGGCAACCCTTCTTCTTCAATTAACCCTCTTCCTTCATTTAATCCGGCTTCTTCATTCATTCCTTCAATGAATGTCCCTATTATATCTCCACAAATGAACATGACGCAAGGGGGCAATTCGTTTAAGCATTCCATTCCTCCTTGTAGTGTTCCTCCTATCCAATCGTCTCCTATGACTAATTATCATAGAGTCCCACCACCTTACTCTTTACCTTCTTTCAATAACATAACACCTCCATCTCAATCTAACACATCTAATATGAACTCTTCGACTGAAGCGACCATTAACAATCTTGCACAAACTGTCTCTTCTTTACAGCAACAAATTGCCTCTATGAACCAATCTAAGTTTAGTGTGCCCACATTTGATGTTGCGAGCCCACTTTCTCTTGACATTGTTCAAGCTATTCCTCCTAAACATGTCGAAATCCCGCATTTGGAACTTTATAATGGTAAAGGAGATCCTCTAACACATGTTAAGACTTTTCAAACAATTTGTACTGATTTTGCTTATGACCCAAGGTTGCTTACAAAACTATTCACTAGAACATTAAGAGACAAAGCCCTACAATGGTATTGCTCGTTGCCTTCCTATTCTATTACTTCTTTCGAACAACTTGCAAATGCTTTCATTCAACAATTTCAAAACAATATAAGTCCTAAAGTTACTTTTATTGATTTAATGCATTGTAAACAAGGTGTTAAAGAAAAAGTGACTGATTTCATTGGTAGATATAAGCATTTGTATGCTCAAATTTCCTTTCCAGTGCCTGACAATGATATTCAAAGAATCTTTATTTCTAATTTACAAAAAGACATTCGAGACAAACTCCTGTTTTCTGAGTTTACTTCTTTCCACCAGTTGTGTGCAACTCTTCACAATTATCAACTGACTGTGAGTCAAATGGAACAATCACATCCTATGGCTCCGAGTGATAAGGGTGATAGCAGTCAAAAACCATTTGGGAAGTTTAAACCGAACAGAGATTCCATTAAATTCAATGAAAACATCATCAACAACAATGTGAATGCAGCATCAGGTGTGTCTCCTATTTCTAAGTTTTTCAAGAAAGAAAGAAAGTTTACTCCTTTGAATGAATCATTGCATAGTATTATGAATAAGTTATTGGAACAAAATGTGCTTACTCTTCCTCCTATAAGGCAAATTGATCCTACAAAGATTAATTCACCCTATTTTGATAACAAATCTTTTTGTCAATTTCATCGTCAACCTGGGCATGATACTGAAAAATGTTTTTCTTTAAAGGGGAAAATTCAAGATTTGATTGATAATAATACTATCTCTGTTTCTGGTGTGAATGATAAAGGCAATACATCTGTAGCTCCCCCTAACCAAAATCTTCATATTTTTACTGATCCATTACCTTCTCATACCTCTAATGCGATTGATACTACTGATTCCTCTGTCTCACCTGATGATCTTGTGTCTATGACTCCGAATGTGATTAACTTTGTAGAGCAGCAGAAAATCCCTAAAGAACCTTCCATCACCTTTGATTCCAGTGAAACTATCAGGGCACCTGATGGTCCTTTATATATAGTTGCAAAAGTCAAGAATACACCTTGCCGTGGAGTGCTTATTGATCCTTCTTGTATGGTTAATATCATTACTGAAGAATTTCTTTTTACTTTGCAATTGAATCAAGTGATCTATGATGAAACAAATGTGATTGTGAAACTATTTGATGCATTTTCTTCTCTTGCAATTGGTTCTATTACATTACCTATAGAGGTCCATAACAAATCCCTTGATGTGGACTTTGCTATTATTCCATCATCCGAACAATTTCGTGTGAAGCTAGGCTATCCTTGGCTATCTTCCATGAAAGCTGTTGCTTCTCCTATTCACAAGTGTTTGAAATTTCCCCATAATGGTGAAGTTGTTACTATCAATCATAGTCTCTTTAAACCAGCTGAAAGAACTTCTAGCGTTCCTATTGATTATTTTTGGCCTAAACAATTCCAATCTCTTCCTCCGCGAAGTGATCATCTTTTCAAATCTTATCAAAAGTGGAAAACAGATATGATCCTATCTCTAAGTGAACCTAGAACACCCAAACTTGACATTCCTATCATTCTTGAGAAGGAAGTTCTTCCTTTGAAAGATAAAACCAATGTCTTTTCTCAAGAATATTCCCAACCCATTCCTATGGATGTGACTATGCCTATATCTAATAAACTTCCTAAGAGTAGACCTATACCTCCTCGTCATGATGGACTTGGTCTCCTTCCTAAACCAAATATTCCTCCCTTATATGGAGCAGTTCCTCCTCCTCCCTCTTATGGAGAGAAGAGACCTTCCTCTTCTCCTATTATTCAACCTAAGAGACCACAACCTAAACACCCAAGTGATAAGGATGAGAACATTCCTCCTCCTCAATCTTCTTCACTTCCTACTAAGACTAGATGAAATCGTTCTGCACGTGAACGCCGGCGAAAGCGTCGTCTTAGAGCTCAGACTTTGCAATCTCCAAAAACACCTTCAACAAGCATTATTCCATTTTCTCCAAAATCTCCAAAACATAAGATGCATGATGGTCTTGATCCTGTGCGAATTAAAGACCCTATTTTTATAAATCTTGATGATGCTATAGATGAAAATGTTATTCATGATGAAAATGTTACTCCTGTTCATTCTGATAGTGAATATGAACTTGTTGATATTGATAACCATTTATCTAATGAATTTTCTAAAGCACTTATCCTAGCTCCTAGACAAGAACAACGTGGCTTGGAACATGAACATAGCCCTTGTTTGGATCTTGTGATAGCTCCATCCGCTGTGTTGAATGTTCCTCCTCTAGCGTGTTCCCTGCCTTCCCGAAACATTGATCAGCAAGATCGGGGGGTAGATGACGTGCTAGACTAGTTACATTAGCATATCAGATTCTCTCCTCCTCTCTTGTGTTACTTCTTCTATATGTTATTCTCATTCTTCTATTTGTTGTCCTTAGTGTTGTCTACTTGAGGACGATGCAAAGCATTGAGATCTCTCGATCTCTCTCATGTTGACTCAAAAGACACATGTGTTCCCTTCTTCTAGGTGACCTTCCTTGATTGGGGAATGAAGAACAATTATGCATACATACATATGATATACATGAATTATCATACAACATACTGACCCCGAGGAAAGCGAAGTCACCTTGTGCTTTGTGTTTTGTGTCTATTATCCTTGGGCTTATCTCACACTTGGGGGCTAAATCCTTGTGATAACGTGCTCCTTTCCTTTCTCATTCTTATATGTATCACTTCCTTAAAGCAATCACCCCCGATGAGGCATGTGCAATCACTTTAACGTAGGGGGGTATACATCCCGTTCATATCTTTTCAAGATACTTGAAAATTTCTTGACAAATTTAGCTTTGCCTTGAAAATTTTTGATATCTTTCTTGCATGACTCATAGTGAGGGAACCTTACTACTGACAGTCATGGTTCTCCCTCGTGATCTTCCCTTTTACTTTGTCAATCGAAGTCATAAGATCCTTAGTCCACTGGGGGCTTGGTGTATCTTGCCTCCTTGACGTGGTGAAAGTCTTTCAATGTTGTTTCCTTGTACTTTACCGGAAGTATGAGCGTACGCTTATACTCCCGCTAAAGTGGGGGCTAAATGTAGCGTCCTAAAATTGCAACACTTGCAATTTCGAATGCATTTCGGTCTTCACAATGGCGATGCAACACGCAACCTGAATGGAGACCCCAAAACCTGATTATGGCACTGAAAACTGCATTTTTCAAGCACCCTGGCCTGAACCTCCTTGCACCCTACTGTCCTGGGAGGTGGGACCAGAGCGCCCAGCGCCCTGGTCCTTCAGGACCATGGCGCCTAGCGCCCTGGTCCCCCAGGACCATGGTGCCCAGCGCCCTGGTCCCCCAGGACCATGGCGCCCAGCGCCCTGGTCCCCCAGGACCATGGCGCCCAGCGCCCTGGTCCCTGGGCCTATTTTGGGCCCAGTCTCCTAAGGGGTCTCGGGTCTTTTTGTTTGCAATTTGGAAATTAACTTTCCTGGTCGGCCTAAGGTCGGGAAAATCAGTCTATCAGCCCTAAATGACAAGTATATAAACTACATTTTCCTCTTTCATTCGACATGATGGAAAAGGCGTGGAAACTATACTCAAGCATTCAAGCATTCAAGCATTCCTTCAAGCAATTGATCATTTCAAGTCTCCATTCAAGGCTATGTGTTGCATTCAAGACAAGGATTCAACCATTGAAGAGGAGATCACATACTACATACTACAACAACATACAACATCTATACCTTCGCACATAAGGATACAAACATCCTTAGAACAAGGTATTAGTACTTGTTTTACAGTCATTTACATTTACAGCACTTGCTCATTTCTTGATTAATTCCAAAACCGGGGTTTGACCTAATGGCAAACCCCTAATCCCTAACCCCCCAATCATCTTCTCTTTTCTGTGTGTAGGTTGTAGGTACGCGGCTGAAATTGAAGATCTGGAATCCTTGTGCAGAGACGAACAGATCCCCCTTCGTTTCGTGGATTTTTCGGAGGACCGTGGCGCTCGAGCGCCATCGTCCCGGCAACTTTTGCTCAAATTTGCAGGACAGCGCCGTATCGACATTTTACTGCTAATTCCAGGTCTGTAGCTTCATCCTATATCCCTATCTCGATTTATAAGTGAATCTTTGTCACTTTCTATGCATTCCTAGCTTAATTCTTCTATCAACATTATTTACAAAAGAGGGTAGCCTTGCTTTCTTAACCCTTGAAACTCATATAGAATCCAATCTTGCATTGCGTGGGATTGGATCTTGTGGGTTTCAACCCCTCTTTTGAATGTAAAGTCTCTCCCCTAAGTGAAAACCATCAACCCTAGTGAATCTCCCTTCTCTCTCCTTGGAGTTGGAAGAGGGGAGAGCAACTAGGGTTCGATCGCGATTTTCTGCTTTACACTATTATTACTATGCAAGGAAGTTATCCTACTAAGATCCCTTATGAGTATGCAAAGAAAATCACTAAAGAGAGTTATCATACGGTTTCTCATACTTACAACATGAGAAACAATAGGAAACCTAATCCTCTTCCAGTTACCCTAACTTCACTTCCTCCCTCTCAGCCTACTCTTCCACAAGCACCTCATATATCACAGACTCTTAGTAAGGAGTATGATATTATTGAACAACTTAAAGCTACTCCTGCCAAGATTTCTATTTTGGATTTGGTTCAAACTTCACTTACTTATCATGGGATGTTACAAGATTCTTTGAAAAACATAGATGTCCCACTTGTAGTAACACCTAATAACATGGCTTCTTTGATTGATCCTACAAATAAACCCAAAGCTCAAATTTTATTCACACAAGATGAGTTACCTTCTCATGAAATCCAACATCAATATGATCCTCTTATGATTGTGTTTATTATCAATGATAGTGCTATAAGATGAACCCTTGTCGACAATGGGTCTGGCCTTAATGTTTGTGGTGTGGACTTATTGGATAATATTAATGTGGATCATTCTCTCATCAAACTTGCTTCTATTTCTATTCGAGGCTTTGATAATATTTCTAAATAATGTTTAGGTATCATAACATTGCCTGTTAAGGTAGGTCCTATTATTTTACCTACACCTGTTCATGTCATGCCTGGAAATTTGACATGTAACCTTCTATTAGGGAGACCGTGGATTCATAGCATGCAAGTTGTCCCCTCAACTTTGCATAGGCAAGTCAAGTTCATTTATAACAATAAGACATAAACCTTGTTAACTAATACCAATCTTCAAGAACCATTAAAATTTGGATTTTCTTGTTCAAATACTTCCCACTCTTCTCCCAATATTTCTACTTCTTCAAATACATCTATTTCCTTTGAT
Organism: Cryptomeria japonica; assembly: GCF_030272615.1. Classification (NCBI taxonomy): domain Eukaryota; kingdom Viridiplantae; phylum Streptophyta; class Pinopsida; order Cupressales; family Cupressaceae; genus Cryptomeria; species Cryptomeria japonica. The sequence continues at coordinate 393,269,559 of NC_081410.1, forward strand.
GATCTTGTTCCTTCTAGTACTCCTGATTCTTCTACTCAATTGGAATCTCCTCCCAAAGATATCTTTTCTCCCAAAAAAGTTCTCTCAGATGATGAATGGGGATCTCTAGACTTTAACCCTACTTTTGTAGGAGAGTATATAGTATCTTGGAAAGGATCTAAGACTGAGAAGGAGAAATCTAAGGAGGAACCTAAAGAGAAACCCACTTTGTCTAAAAAAATAAGTAACAACTTTGTGGCTACTTCTAATTCAAATAATTCTTCAAATCCTTCCTCCAATTCATATAGCATTGAGACCTATGAGGCGAAGCCATCTCTTTTTGATTTGGCATCCCTTTATGGTCTTGGTTTCACATTTTAGCTAAGAGTGGCTATAATGGCAATGTTTATGGTGCAAATGAACAAGGAGTTAAAGTTCCTTTAGACCATAAGACACATGATGCTTCATTTGGACTTGGATATAATCCTTGTAAGCCCACCAAAGCATCTAAAAGACTATCTCTTAGTGTGAATGCTATATTTAGTAGTGATGATAACCTCACCTCAGTAAATCATCTTCTACTTCTTTCATAAGGAAATCTTGGTGATGAAAAAATATCTTTATGAATCTCCTCAAGAGATTTCTAATCCCACTTATGAGACTTTATCTTCTACTCATTGTAAAATCCCTTCTTCTAGGAATAAGGCTCTAATGAATTACACTTATCCATCTCATAAGATTTATTGTGTGCAAGAAAAGTATGACTTAGTGGCCTATTCTTCTCCTATAAACTTCTCTCTTTCTAAATACTTTTTAACATTCATCATCTTATACATGTTTTTAATCTCACTTATAGTAGATAATTTAACATGTCGTATTCAAATACATCATTCAACCTATCATGTCTTTAAATAACATTAATGGCTATTATGTTGCTCATCATTATGTGACATTGGTAGCTCACTTATTGTGGGCTCATTTTCATTCATGATGGTTCAATTTCATGTGCAATCATACTTTTGGAAGCAACATAATAGCCTACTTCTATCTCATCTCTTCTCCCTATAAATGGGGGCAAGAGTGATTTCAAACATCTCTCCTTCTTAAGATTAAAATTTCCCCTTTATGAATTAGTGTCATCTATAAGTATTTCTTATTTATTGTAGAGGTGTATTCACATTTGAATTCCTTCTCTCATATTGGAACAAACATCCCTAATGGGGATCTTAATTGGGACCTCCTCCTTGGTGTTGGAAGTCTTTGATCATTCTTAAAATTATTTTCTTCATCGAGTAGTATTTTTTATAATAAACCCTTCTATTTTGTGAATTTGAATGTACCTAATGAGGATCTCTTACCTTCTTTAGAAGAGTGTTTCTATAAATAATCTATCTTTGATGTCATTTCAATCCTCCATTATTTTCCAATTTCCTTTATGGAGTTGCATTTTTGGATTATATCTCTTGAATTTGTTTCCATTTAAATTTTCATCGTGTTAGAGAGCTCTCAAATCCTCACACTCTTTATTGTGTTGGAATTGAGGTTTAGTCCTCTTTCTTACCAAATGATTCTCCATTCATTTTTTGATCTTGTATCAAATATTCTTGTGAGCTTTTGTCATCAATATTCTTTCACATATTCATTGTGGTAAACATGATACCCCATTTCAACTCACTAAAATTAGCAAGCCGAAACATGGGGGCATATAGCTACCCTCTAATTTTCATCACCTTCCTTAGTAATAATTTAGGTGATTTTGTGATTTTATCTAACATGTGGTTTTGTAGGGTGTGGTTCCTAACTGTGTACTGCAAATACCATTGGGGGCTTCGTCTGATAAATTGTGGATATATCCTTTTTCATGAATGTTTAATTTTATTTACTTTAGATTGCATATGCATGTAGTTTCATATGACCACTAAAGTGGGGGCTAAATGTAGCGTCATAAATTGCACACCCTTGCTAGGATGGTACAATTCTACACTTAGTTTAGCACCCGCCTTAGTGTGTTTGCATTTTGTATTGTAATTTCCCTTTAAGCATTTAATTAATTAATCTAATTAAATCTAATGTCATATTTCATCACTCCCCACATCATAAAATTGGGCCCTTTACCCTAAGTTTGCCCCTTTTAATTTTATTCCTCCAATAAATCATTAAATCATAAACCCTAATTATGTCTTATTTTGACCTTTAAGGCTCGATTTCACATATTAAAACATCTCTATATCAATTGTAACTTTGTCATTCACTCTAATATCATCATATCTAATGGCCCTAAAAATTTGGTGAAAATTTGGTCGGACCATGTGCACTTTGCAAATGGTCCCCAACATTTTTCTTGAAATTTCGGGAGCATAATTCTATGATATTATAATGATTAACCCCAAAAGATTGGCAAGAAATTCAAATCCTAGGTTGGCCTAAAGACAAAATTAAGATCTAGGGTTTCATACATAAGAGCTCTCTTTCTTCATTTGAAGGGGTCTAATCTAATAGGAATTAAGATCTAAGAAAAAGGAAGTTTTGGCAAAGCAAGCATAAGGAGCCTTCTATGTAGTGAAAGAGAAAGCCTTTTGGAGTCTTCAACAACATTCAACAACATTCATCAAGCATTCATCATCAATTAGGAGCCTTGAAGACATTGAAGAATAATAGGAGATCACCGACTAACGATTGGCTTCTACCCATCCCTTAAGGGTTGGGTATGGTTTCATGTTGTTTTTATGTCTTTAATGAGATTCATTATATAAATTTACATATTTACATTCGTGATTTAGATCACTTTGCATCATTTATTTAGAGCATTTACATTGACAATTACAATTATTTAGGGTTGCTCTAGATTGTTTGCATTCATCCTAGGGTCTTGCACACACACAAGATTACTACACATACTATTTTACAATACAAATCGGCTATTTGTGGAGGTGGAAATAACCAACACAAGGGTTTTACTAAAGAAAAACCCTACATAGCCACCCAAACCCTCTCTTTTCAGCTATAGTGCAGGTACAAGTACCCCAGAGGACTTACAGATCGGCAGAAGGCACAAGAACAACCTAGAAGTCGCAGACTACCCCAAATCCATTAGGGACAAATGCATGGCGCCCTATTCCTACCCAAGACAGGGGTGTGGCACCCTGGTCCCCCTCAAATTTAGTGATTTCTGATAGGTTTCAGGCTTGGAATCTCAGGATTTCAGCCCTTTAGTTGTAGCTTTCTATCAGATCATCAAGGACAGGGGCGTGGCACCCTATTCCTAGTTAGTTTGACTCATTTTTTAGCATCAAGTACACATCCAAATTCCTCCCCCTTTTCTTCTTTCAGTATCTCGGTTTTAGATCTGCAAGTTTCTTCAATTTCAATTTATGTGCCCTTCATTGTTTATCTCCTAGTCTAGTTGATCAATCTTTCACATCTTATCTTCATTTGCAATAAGAGGAATATGTTGGCATTTGGCATTATAACAGACAATGGGAGATTGTTGGCATTTCAATAAGGATATTGAGAAGGTTTTTGATGATTATGGATATAACTGATTAAGGATGTTTACTATCTTGATATTATTATTTTGTCATTGATGTCAAGAAATTGATTTTCTAATTCAGTATGTTGTTGCCATATTGTGAGAAGTATGATTTGAAGAGTATAAAGATGTCGGTAAAAGACACATAAAGAATATGATGAATAAGGGGATGAATAAGGTATTCAATGGGCAACTATTACCGAGTCAAACAATGATGAGATCATGATGTTCAGATTGTTTTAACATCATACATATGTTGTAAATTGTAAGGTTAATACTATACTATGCTACCAAGCAAAGAACCTATTCGGTAAACCCTAAGGAACCTATTCGGTAAACCCTAAGGAACCTAGTTGGTAAACCCTAAGGTTATCGCTATCGATTAATGAAGGCAGAATGTCTACCGAGTAAAGTTTAGTATGTACTGAGTTGTTATCGAGTTGTAACCCAGCTATAACAGAATACATTAAATGGTTGCATGCGTTATTTAATGAAGGAAGCTGATGAGCTGGAATTGATTAAATGATTGGTATGTCGTGCATGAAGTTTGTTAATGAATCTATGGCAAAGGAAAATCAGCATGAAGATCTACAGCTCAGATTAAACAGCAATACCCTAGCACAAGTTCCAAGGCAGGGTAAAACATTTTCAGATCGAAGGATACATTGAACCTGGTCAAAGTTTGAAGATCTGATGGCTATGATTGATCATGGGAAATGTGATCAAGGAGATTAAGAGGTTAGCTAATTGTTTATAAATAGGGAACTATTGATAAACAATGTATGCAGGCAAATGTATGCACAAGGATGCTACATAGTGATTACCGAGCACAGAAGCTTGAAGACCTGTTTGAATAACAGAGTATAGAAGCCCAGCAGATGGACAAGATTAGTTCTATGTCTAGATTGTATTGAGCAAATAAGAATCTGCTTTAGCATTTTAGATGTGAAGTTGCAGATAGATTTTTATTACTGTTATTTTGTGAAAGTGACAGAAAATCTCTTAATCGAGTGGACTTAACAGTCTTATTTGTAAAACCCTCTAGCAAGGTGACATTCTGATTGAGTGTTTGAAATCCTTTAATGAGGTCACTTCTAACAAGGTGAAGATCCTAATAGATCTGAGGGAAATCCCTTAACTGGGTCACATCTAGCAATGTGTTTGTAATCTTTAACATGATTTTCTTTTAATCGAGCATAATCTAGAAGAGTATATTTCTTAGTGGGTCCAAAATCCCACAATGGTTTTTCCCTATTTGGGTTTCCACGTTAAATCTGGTGTTATGAGGTTTATGATGTTTATATGCTTTTGAGTTTGCATGTTTAGCAGTTCTGGTTATATTACTGAAGTATATGTTACCGAGGTTGAATCTGATGTTTTTATGGAAGATTAAGTTTGTATGATTCACCCCCCCCCTCTCATCTTGTTGGCTATTGGATCTGTACTTACATTAAGTATCAAAACTATCAGAATAGAAACCCTAAGAGATAATCTTTGGCTCTCTCTTTCTCACAAGAAGTAGTCAAAGTGAGCTATCTCCCTAGGCTCTTTCATATTTCCAATGTGTTGGCAAAAGTAGGATTAGGTCCTAGTCACCTGGTCTCACTTTTTCCCCTCCACAGTAACATACCTTTGTATTTGCCAATGTGTTTCTTCAAATTTCTCACAAAGTTTGCTTCTATCTCATCTAAGCTATCTTCATCATCCAGACTATCTTTAGATTCCTTGAATGTGGTTTCAAACATGTCTTTGTCCTTTCCAAATTTCCTTACTTCAAATGTAGTCAGGGTGCCAAACAACTACTCTCTAGTTAATTTATTTGTATCATAAGTTTCTTCAATCGCTGAGATCTTCTTACTATAGCTTACTGGTAATGTCATCAAGATTTTTTTCAATCACATCTTGATCATTCAAGGCACCTTTGAGTACTCTGATCTCATTCATTGTGGTATCAATCTTCTTAAAATATCTCACAATATCTTTTCCTTCTTCCATCCTCGGGTTTTTGTATCTTCTCTTAGTTTTTAACCTCTTTGTTAGCTTGACTCTCTCATTCCCTTCATAGATGTATTTTAGTTGCTACCAAACCTCATGAGTGGTATTCAAATAGATAACCATAGTTAATTTAGTTTTTGATAATTCACTAAATATAACATACCTTTCCTTTTCATTTTCTTCATAAGCTTTAATTTCATCCAGAGTGTTAAGACCATTCACTGGTAGAACATACTTAGTTTCCTCAGCCTTCCAAGTATCATATCCTAGAGAAACCAAATAACATCTCATCTTCATTTTCCAGAAGCTATAATTAGATCCTTCAAAGATAAGAATGGATAACTTGTGTGCCATCAGATTAGGGTCTACCTCTATTGGTTAAGCTCTATATCAAGAAACCACAACTTTGATCCCAATTGTTGATTATCCAAACAAATGACAGGGGGGTGAATTAGTTGACAATAAAATCTTATTTTAAACTTAAAAAGATCAAGAGTAATTAATAGAAATAACAAAGAAAGTGAAAGTGCATGCAAGAAACAAATAAGACACAAGAAATACAAGAATTTACATGGAAAACCCAAAATGGGAAAAACCACGGACAATGCTAATTCTCAATATATAAACACTGGTTAAGGTGATTTTTACAAAGGGTGGCTCACTGCCAAGGTGCTCATTGCAAGTGGGCTCACTACCCTGAAAGGCTCACTACTGAGGTGCTCATTACTGGTGGGATCACTGCCCTAAAAGGATCACTACGAATAAAGAAAGTGTTAGGAATCAGGAAGGGCAACTGAGAGGGGGGTGAATTAGTTGTCAATAAATTGCAACCCAAAATAGATTACTCCAACTTAAAACTCAATGTTGGTAAAATAGATTAACAGTTATAATAATACTTGTACAACTTAATGCATGAAACAGAAAGCAAAACAACATCCACAACACATGACACAAATATTTTGATGTGGAAACCCTGTAAGGGGAAAAACCATGGTGGGAAACCTTACCCACAATCAAATGATACTACTGCAGATAGTATGTGAATATAATAATGGGGTCTGCACATGCAGAAAGGCCAACCACTTAGAGCTCACTTCTCAATCACAAAATAGGAGTCTCATTGACTGCACAGTTGGATGGTTAAATCCAATAATCAATCTATTGCTTCAATTTTGCATCTTCAATGTCGGATTCAGTGCTAGTTTAAGCTCTGCACATGAGGACTAAACACCTTCATGACCTTTAACATTCTTTCCTTCAACCTTCAGATCATATCTACGTGATTTGCACAAGGATCTACTTGTTTTCGCTTTTCACAATAATCTCAACACATACACACACTTCTTCCAAATAGGATCTTACAATTATTTATACAAAACCTAAGACCTAACCATTAGGTCGGCTCCCAAAATATATTACATTTAAATCAATTACAAAATAAGTTTTGGTGCAATACAATATGTCAACCTCAATACATGTACACATTATCCAATCAATAAATCATTTCTAAAATGTGTCGTGCTGATCTGGAACATGTTTTCTTATGTCAGTTCATAACCTAGACCTATTTGTTGGTCAAGGCAAATATGTGAACCTGATCAGTCCAATATGCAAAATGTTAAATGCAAACATCCAATCCATGTTTTCAACATAACCAAATGATCTCCAGATGATATCAAGTCATCATCAACTTCTTGAGCTGTCGGTGAAACATATACCGGTAACTATGAATAAGACAATATCCATACCGAGACCACAATGTGTCAGTTCATCAACAAACCAATATAACTAGAGTGTCAAATCAACAATGTAGACCTCTAGAAAGATAAGTGTTGGCATCAATGAAAAAACCAATGCAACACATGACAAAGTCATCCATAATACCAACAATCTCCCCCTTTGGCATTGATGGAAACACTAGATGGAAAAACATCTAAGTGCCAAAAACAAAATGCCAACAATCTCCCCCTAAACAGATCAACACAAGTTCTGTACCAAAAACATAAACAATATAACCAAAACCAAAATACATCTCTCCCCAATATTCAAAGTACAATGTTTTTCCATAGACATCTCTCCCCCTTTGACATCAAATGCCTAAGCAGTTAAAAATCAAAATCAGAACATAACATACAGCTAACTACTCCCCCTGAGCAGTAGCTCTCCTTCATCAAACCGGAAAAAGATTTTTCTATTAGTCCCTATCGATTTGATGCCAATCTACATCATTTAAGTCTCTAACAGTGGGGTGATTACCCCAAGCTTCTCTTTGAGATATTCAAATGTTTCGTTAGGAAAAGGCTTTGTAAAAATATCTGCAATTTGCTCTTTAGTGTTCACATAATCCAATCTCACTTCATTTGCTTCAACGTTTTCTTTCAGAAAATTATACTTAATATAAATATGCTTTGTTTTAGAGTGAAATATCGGATTCTTTGATATATCTATTGCTGCTGATTTATCATAGTAAATAACTACCAGTTCATTGCATTTTACCTTGATATCCTTCAACATTTGCTTGATCCATAATACCTGAGTGCAATTAGTTGCTGCTACAACATATTCTGCTTTTGTTGTAGATAATGATGTACAAGTCTGCTTCTTGTTGATCCATGAAACTAATGTTCTACCAAGAAAGAATGTGCCACCAGTGGTACTCTTTTTGTCATCCACATCTCCTGCCCAATTTGCATCTGTATATGTACATAACTCAAAATTGTCATCCTTAGGATACCATAAACCATGATTTGATGTGCCTTGTAGGTATCGAAAAATCATTTTTACTGCAGTTTCATGATTTTCTTTAGGATTGCTTTGAAATATTGAAACAATACATACTGCATTCATTATATCAGATCTGGTTTGTGTCAAATACAATAACCCTCCAATCATAGATTTGTACCTTGTTAGATTTATAGGTGTTGAATCATCCTTTGATGTCAATTTATCAGTTGTAGTCATAGGAGTGCTTACCAGTTTGGATTTTTCCATTCCAAATTTCTTCAAAAGTTCCTTCAAGTATTTTGTTTGACAAATGAATATACCTTTATCTGTTTGAGAAATTTGCAAACCTAGAAAAAATTTCATCTCTCCAATCATAGAAATTTCAAATTCTCCCTTCATTTTATTAGCAAAATCTTTGCATAACTCTTCTTCTCCTCCAAAAATGATATCATCCATAAATACTTCAATAATCAAAATGTTATCATTGGTAATTTTGTAATACAAATTACTATCAGCATTACCTTTTGTGTATCCTAGCTTTAAAAAATATTTATCCAGTCTAGCATACCATGCTCTAGGAGCTTGCTTCAATCCATATAAAGATTTCCTTAATTTGCAAACCATATCCTTGTCATCTATTAATGAAAATCCATCAGGCTGCTCCATGTAAACTTGTTCTTCAAGATCTCCATTCAAAAATGGACATTTTACATCCATCTGATAAACCTTGTAGTTCTTGTGAGCTATAAATGCAAGAAATAATCTTACTGCTTCAATTTTGGCTATTGATGCAAAGGTTTCACTATAATCAATTCCTTCTTTTTGAGAATAACCTTTACAAACTAATCTTGCTTTTTTTTATTACTTCACCATCTTCATTCAATTTATTTCTAAATACCCATTTAGTTCCAATTACATTTTGTCTTTAGGCCAGGGAACTAATGTCCAAGTATTATTCTTTTCAATCTGTTCTAATTCTTCTTCCATTTCTTTTATCCAATGTTTATCTTTACATGCTTCAACAACTGATGTTGGTTCAACTTGAGAGATTAAACATACCTCTTCATTTTCCAATCTTCCTCTTTTCATAAAACCTTGATTTTTATTTCCAATTATCTAATTTTTTGAATGATTCAATCTTACATACCTAGGTTTTTTTCTGATTTCCATTCATAGGCTGTTGTTCTTCAGTCACAGTTGAGTTCTCTAATGATGCCGGTGTAACTGGTTCTTCATTTTGTTCTGAATCCAAAGATATAATGCCTCTTCCTTTGATCAAACAAGATTTGTCATCTCCAAATCTTACTTGACCTCCATGATATTCCTGTAATGATAAGAATTTATTTTTATCACCATTCATATGATGTGAGCATCCACTATCAATGATCCATTCATCCTTTTCTTCAATTTTTGTTGCTAATGCCTTCTCTACTGGTTTGACAATGGGTGTCGGTTGGTCTTCTTTTATTGCAACAAATGCTCATCCACTATCTACTGGATCTTCATCAAAATCATCTATAACACCTTCATCTGCATGGTAACATGACTTATCTCTATTTTTCTTAGATTTGTATCTATGATATTCAGGGTTAGGCTTATATGTTCTCTTTGCCTCATCTCTTAGTCTTGAATGTCTATCAGGACACCTAGACGCCATATGACCAACTTTATTGCAATTAAAACATTTGAAAGGTACTTTACCTTCATACTTACTTCCTGGTGGACCTTTAGGCATCTTCCTTGCAAATAGTGCTTCAAGTTATTCATTTTCTCTTCTGATATCTTCAAGTTCTTTTGCATTAAGTGATTTCCAATTAGATTTGTCAGATGATGATGATGATGATTCTTTCAAGGCTATATCAGTCTTGACTGTAGCAATAGGACCAAATTATTCAAGCTCAAATGCTGAAAGTTTTCCAACCAATGTATCTCTAGATACTGATGTATTAGGCATTGTTCTCAACTCATTAATAGTTGTCACTTTCATTTTGTAAGTCGTTGGCAAAGCTCTTAAAACTTTAGAAACAATTTCATCTTCACTTAAAGATCCTCCACAACATTGTATACCTAAAACAATTTCATTAACTCTTTCCATAAATGCAGAAAGTTCTTTCATCCTCTTCCATTTTTAAATTTTAATACCTGACTCGGTAACATTCCAGTTTTGCAATTTTGACAGTGGAATCTCCTTCATTCAATGTTTCCAGTTTATCCCAAATAGCTTTTGTTGTAGATATGTCTGATAATCCCATGATTTTTTGATCTGATAATGCACTTAGAAGTGCTTCTCTTGCTTTGCAATCATTCTCTAAGTCTTTAGCCAAGGTTGGTGGATTAGGGTTATTCTGATTAGGAGCAATATAGCAATTCTTTGTAACATCGCATATCTCTCTTCCAATGCAGTTCAGATGTGCCTCCATTCTGATCTTCCATTCTGATCTTCCATATACCATAGTTAGTTCCATCAAGTTTGAGACTGTCCATCCTGAAGATATGTGTTGTCATAGGATCTCCTCAAGATGTTAGGCTTCTTGCAAAAAGAGGACTAAGCTCTGATACAAATTTTTAGGAACCAGGAAGGACAACTAAGAGGGGGGCTGAATCAGTTGTCAATAAATTACAACCCAAAACAGATTACTCCAACTTAAAACTCAATGCCAGTAAAATAGATTAACAGTTATATTAATATTGGTACAACTTAATGCATGAAACAGAAAGCAAAACGACATCCACAACACATGACATAGAGATTTTGACATGGAAACCCTGTAAGGGGAAAAAATACGGTGGGAAACCTTACCCACAATCAGATGATACTGTAGTCACATAAATCTGTCCACTTAATTAAATGAATATTTAGTATTTATTTGATTATTTAACCATCAATCAATAATTAATTAAATTAATATTTAATTAATTCATCTTAACCCTCTTCTCCTATTAATTAAATAAATTATTCAATTTATTTGATTTAATTCACTTGACCAAATTCAGACCATTAATTAAATAAATAAATCATTTTGTTTAATTAAATCTTCTCTCACATTTAAATAAATTAATATTTATTTAAAACCCCCCAAAATCCCATCTCTCACATTTAAATAAATTAACATTTATTTAAATCACCTTTATCCTCCACCCACTTGCATTTTCCTACAAATGCAAGTTGCACAACTATTTTAAATAAATTATTTATTTAAAATCCTAATTATCCTCACCCACTTGAAACCTTTAATGGTTTCCCTTAAAGTCTTCAAACTTAATGGCTTCCCTTAAAGTCTTCTTAAGACTTTAATGGTTTCCCTTAAAGTCTTCGAACTTAATGGCTTCCTTCTAGAGTCTTTTTAAGCCTTTAAAGGTTTCCCTTAAAGTCTTCAAGCATTTAATGCTTTATCTTCCTTTTTCTCATTTAAATAAATTAATATTTATTTGAAATGCAAATTATACCATTTAATTGAAATAAATAATTTTATTTTAATTGAAAATCCCGAAATTCCTCCCACTTGCATTCTCCTACAAAATCCACTTGCATGCCTAAATCCCTTCTAGATTCTTCTAACCCTTCCTAATTAACCTAATCCATCCCCTAAATATTGTCACATTTCTAAAAAAAAGGAAGTCACTTCTCAAAAACCTCCAAAGTCTTCAATAACCATTAAAGGCTTTATGTCTTCAAATGGTTAACCTCTAAAGTCTTCCAAACCATTAAAGGCTCTTACACAACCATTTATGGTTAACTCACATTTTACCTTTGGTTAGAGACTTTCCTCTAACTTAACCATCCTTTTGATTCATGGGTCTCTTCAAAACATGTATTTCTTTGACTAAGGTAACCATTTAACCCTTGCATATTCATTTATCCCTTGGATAAAAGGAATATCCATTAACCTGACCCTAACCCAACCCCCTAGGGTAACCATCATGTCCCCTCAAGCATTTAATGCTCCTTATCTCTCCTCTCAAGCCTCCTCATGGTGACACTTTTCAACATGAGATTGGGTTGAAAGTCTCACATGGAATGAATATCTTTCAATCCTAACCCTTGTTAAGATTGCTCAATCTTAACCCTTCATTTCCCCATTTCTTCTATAAATAGAACCCTTCTCCTCAAGCAAAGGAGGAAGAATTAGAGTACTATTGTTATACTGGTATTAGCATAGAGATTTTTCATAGCATCACTATCTACACTTGCATAGCATTTGCTTATCATATTCAACCATCTTGAATCTCCATATGGCATCCATGGCTAGTGCTAAAAGCTAAGAGCTACACTCATGTGGGACTTGGAGAGGAGAGGAACAAGGGAGGAGCAACTATGAGTATCTTGATTAGCATTTGGAGGAGTATAGTTTATCTATTCTATGTTTGTATGCTTTCTATTTCATGCTTAATATCTCTCTTGATATGCCTGTTTAGGATGATCTTTTGTTGCTAACACTAACGTTTGTTTCTTGTGCTCTTGTGTGTGTTGCCATCAAGCAGATTTTCTAATTCCTTTTGCAGAGCATCATTTGGTGAACCCGACGTGAATCCAACACAAGATTTCTCTACAAAACTACTAACTTTTTTGTTTAAATTGCCACACAGGTTGCGCTTTAGCGCTTTTGTGTTAAACAGCACTTCTTTGTTTACACAGAGTGGCAGTATTGTAAGAGAGAGTTGTAAAAAAAATTTATTGTAACCGAAAATCAAAACCTAGGCTTGTAGAAGCCCACCAATATCTCATTTTTTTAATTTTTTGGAGTAACTGTTTGTTTGTTTATGCAAGATTGGAGGAGTTAGTTTAGAAAGCATTGAATTCTTTCTTTCACTTTGTTTTCAAAGTTGAATTAAAACAAATTCATTGTCTCTTTTGACTTAAAAATTGAACGTCACATTTTCATTTTGGATCATAAAAAGAATCACATCTTTAGTTTTGGTTTGCAAAAAGAACCCCACTTGCAAATTAAAAAGAACCACAAACTTCAAAGCTTATTTGCAAGCTAGGAACAATCTTTATTTTGGTGCTTAAAATCAACAACACAACTTTCATTTCTTGCATCAACTTAAGGAAATTCACAATCAACATTTCGTTTTGGGGCCAACTAAAAAGAACAAGCCATTTTGTTTTCTTCAAAGTTCAAAAGCGATTTTACTTCAAGCAAAAACGTGTTTTTCAATTTAGTTGACCAGGATTTCAAGTTCCTAGATTACAGCACCTTTTGCCATTGAAGGATAAAAACAACACCATGACTGTTGGAGCAACATCTCCAAATAGTTAGATCACATTGCAAATGATGAGTTAAAAAGAACAAGTATCTTTTATGTTTGGCATGCTTGTGCAAAGTTTGTTGAGTGGTCCTACTTCTAACACACACTATCCTCTCCCTTGGCTTTCGTGGTCCTAGGTGCAAGAGAAAAGTGTTAGTAACACTCAAAGTTTATATTTTTAAGAGAGGCCTGCCAAGAGACACATCACTCTTGGGAATGACCTTGCGCGGTAAATCCTTTGAGCCGCTATAGAAATCAGGTGAGAGCAAAAGCTGTAGCCTTGGGTATAGTTGTTCCTATAGTGTAACTTGTCGAAAGGATAAATGGGCCCCACCACAAGTTACAAGGCTCTTAAGTGAGTCACTACAGAATGAACTTATGTCCAAAAACATTGAACATTACTAAACACCTTTAATTAGTAGCCCACCCATTCTATTGATTGAGGATATTTGTGATAAATTCAGTGCAAGAGCATAGAAGGTTTTGCTCCCAAGATACTCACCATACATATTTCCTTGAGCAGAAACATAGCTTTTTGAAAAGTCACTTGTGGCTTGATGAAAGTGGTGACTCCCCCATCATAGGGATCATCTATTTGTTATGCTCATGCAAGACTTAGTATATCACATCCTTACCTGCCATGGCGGGATTCATAAGGTATGTAGTACCAAAGTTGAATAAATATCAAGATGTGGGCTGAACTTATCACAACTGGCCATTTGACCTTAGGGATAAAGAGTGTTTGAAGTGTTTTCATTTTGAGTCAAGACCAAGTGCAAATTGAGATGACTTCAGGCTTTGGAAAGAAAAAACACCTAAAATACACTTAAAGGAAAGGGTCATAAAAAGTCCAAGGATTGGGTTGATCTAGACCCATACTCATTTGTGCCTTTGAGGCAACATGCTTGTGTTTGTGTGCTTGCTTTGTTTTCTTGTCAAAGAAACATCATAAAATCCAAAATTTCAGAACAAGTATTCATCCAACCAAATATTTTCAAAACAACCAAAAAGATCAAAAACAAAGAGAAGAGTATCAAAATATATGACCATTCTTCACATCTTGAGAAAGAAGAATCTTCATCAACACATCAACTTGAAACGAAGACCCTTGAGCTCAAAGGCTTTAATCAAAAGGCAGAAATTCTTCTATCTAAATAGACAAATCTTTGTCTCTCATAGAGCTTTTTTGCGTCACATGTGCCTTTATCTTCAAGGAAAATCAAATGAATTTGATCCAGAATCATTGAACCGCAGAGCTTTTATGCAATATAGAGCTTTGAGTTATCACAAAAACCAAGGAGGCAAGATCAATCCCAACTTCTTCCCATACATTTGTATCACATACAATGTGGCTTGAGAAATGCCACCAACACCCGAAAGGGAAGAGGTAGAATTTGTTCCATTTGTGACACAAAGCTTTTATTGAAGTTAAACATTTCATCCATTTCTCACCTTCACTTCATCACTTCATTTCAACTCTCAAAACATTAAGAGGTTCTTGTCCTAAGATCTCTTTTGGATATTGCTTGAATCAACACACCAAATCACTTTTTAGATTGTTTCTACATCTAGGATAAGCTCATCCTAAGAGACATATCTACACAGGTTAAAACTAGTGTATGAGTGAATCCTCTCATTACTAGATAGTTAAGTCTATAACGCATCTCAAATTTCTTTACACCTTATCACATCAAACCTTATCAAACACAACAAGCAATTCAAGAAATAATTTTGGTCATATCTACCTTTAAGTGTTAGAGATCCATATGCAAAACACTTCACCAACCATAAATCTTTCATTTCATCAACAACTCATCATCATTTTCACCCAACTTCAACAAAAGCTTGTAAACAAAATGGCCCAAAACCGATCATGGTCAAGGCAACGAGAAATAGAAATTGAAGAAGAAGAAGAGGAAAATCTCAATGAATTTCAAGAAGCACTTGGAGGAAATGCGAATGATGAAAACCCAAGTACTCCTACTCCTGTGACAATAGAAAGGGCACAACACAACCCTCTCTTTAACAGACTTTTTGATGAAATACTCAGGAGTAATGCCGATGCTCACTTTTTAAGACTTGCTCAAGAAGGAGCTAAACTCCCCTCTGACTTTGATCTTGCACAACTAAGACAAGCATCAGAACGACAAATTCGCAATGAGGATGATAGAGGTAGAGATCACATTAGATATAACATTCCTCAAGGTAATCCACCACCTCCTCCTCCTCCAAATGACATAGAGATGTTGCGGCAACAAGTTGAAAATCTCGCCTAACAACTCCGTAGTGGTGTGAAGACTAATCAATTCTCACTTAATGACATTTGTCCCTATCCCTTTGATAGGAATCTTTATATGCCACCTTTTCCATGAGGGTTCAAAACACCCAAGTTCGTTAAGTATAGAGGAAAAGGAGATCCTCACAATCATGTCAGAGGATTCCATTCAGCATGCCTCGAAGTGGCATACGAGGATACATACCTAATGCGCCTTTTTCCCCAAAGCTTGAGGGGAACAACCACATCATGGTTTTCCTGATTACCAGGTGGCATTAGGACATTTGAGGAACTCATCCAGAAGTTCCTAGCACATTACTCACATAACATTGAACGTGATATCACCATGGCTGATCTGTGTAACACTAAACAAAAACCAGGTGAACTTTTCTCAGTCTTCCTACAATGATGGTGTCAGATGTCTAGCAGACGTTCTCTTCGGTTACCTGAACAAGAACTAGTGGAAATATTTATTTCCAACTTAAACGGAGAAATGGAATTTCACCTGGATGTAAAAGACACATATTCTTTCAATGATATGATCACCAAAGGCTTGAAATGTGAGCGGGCCCTCATCAACAAAGGACTTATCAAAATCTACAATGAACCAAAGGATGACCCTCATCAACACTTCAATAGTGACAAACCAAACTTTTGGAACAAAAAAAAAAATGTTGTCAACGACAAGGTTGTGGATGTCAGAACTATCAAAAGTGCACAACCTATGGTTCGATTTGCAAATAGAATCCCCCACCCAAGACTAACACAGTTGCTCCTCAAAATCAAGGTCGAATCACATCTCAAGATGAGCCTAGACAACGTCAACCAAAACCAAAGCGAACTTACACTCCCTTAGGGGAACCCATCGAAACAGTGTTACGACTGTTGGTTTCTCAAAACCTAGTAACCCTACCCAAAACATCAAACTATGAACCACAAGTCAAACCTGCATGGTGGAGAGATACTGAACACTGTGATTTTTATCAAGGAAAAGGACACAAGACAAGCAATTGTCATCGATTAAAAGATCTTATTCAAGATCTTATTGACCAAGGTGATATTGAAATCGAAGGGCATGACCCAAAGACAACAAACAATGATCATCTGATGTTCAAAAATCCACTTCCATCACAAGATCAAAGGGGTCCTTCCACTTCCAAGAGAGGCACTAATACCACTAATTATACGCAAGCTACGTATAATTACACTGTAAATCACCTGTACGATGCCAGTGAACAAATTGCAACTATTACCATAAAAAATCCACCCAGTTTTGATTGCAATGTTGTTACACGTTGCGGCAAGATCACCATAAAAGCAGCTCCACAAGGCATGACCTCCATACCAAAGTAGTACAATCTTGTGGAACAATTAGACAAAACGCCTGCGCTGATATCCATCTTAGAGCTATTGCGCCTATCTCTGTCTCATAAAACAATCTTGGATCAAGCTCTCCAAGAGGTGTTAGTCCCTGCTAACTTGAATATAGATCAGTTCCAAGCCATGGTTGGAAGTCTAAGATCATCCCCTTGTCTCACTTTTTCTGAATGTGACAACTCTTCCTTCCAGCAACCTCATAATGCCTCACTACATAATGAAGGATTTATCAACCAGCATAGGATCAAGAGAGTCTTGATCGATAATGGAGCAGGCTTGAATATAAAAAACACTGTAATTGGTCACAGCTTTGGGATATGCCATTGAATTCGTGGATCCTTGCAAGAAGATCACAATCAAAGCTTATGATGATGTAGAGCGTTCATCCAAAGGAGCTATTGTATTACCAATCTGAGTGGGCCCTATGGTGAAGCACATCATACATCAGGTTCTAGACCTTCCTCTGCCATACAATTTGTTGTTGGGGAGACCTTGGATACATGCCATGCAAGCCATTCCATCCACTTACCATCAGTGTATCAAGTTCCCACATAAGGGTGTAGAAATCACAATCCAGGGGGATGCAAACCCCTTTGCATATTGTCATAACATAAGTCATCAACCAGAGATTACCATTCCCAACAATAGAGAAGCCATCTCCTCCACATCATACATAAGACCAGCTTCCCTCTCCAGTTTAAACACTATTATACCCAAGCAAGAAAAGCTCAAGATGAAAATTGCAGAGGAAGGTCCAGGAGAATACAATCTAAGCCAACTCTTTTGTGCTGGACAAATGCCTTCTTCTCCTAGAACACATGGCAAACCTCAACAAGTACTTCAAATAGCACTGGTTAAACTAGCATGTGTGTTGACACCTTTCATCCTTGGAAAGAGTCAATAAGAGGAAACCAAAGATGAAGACGTAGCAGAATGGATCTATAAGGATCCTATCACCACCGACATTTCGCAAGCTCAGCTTCCCAGAGATCAATATGGTAAAGGTCTTTTCATTATGCAAAGAATGGGGTATGATGGTCAAAGTGCTTTGGGGTATTGTAAACAAGGGCGACATGAGCCACTACTGCTAGAATTGCAACCCAAAGACAATGCAGACTTAGGTTTTCAAAAAGAGATCTTTCCTAAGCTTAGATTCAAAGGGAAACCCAGTAAACCGCTGTATCAACCTACTACAAAGAGACCACCCTTCATTATAAAAGCAACACCCCAAAACATCACAACTATCCCATTGAAACTAAAGATCCCAGCACAACCATCCACAATGCCAAACATCCCACCAATCAAACCAGTGATCCTAGCAACAACAACAATAACATAAATAGCACCATTAGCAGTAGCAACTATATCAGAACCCATAGCAGTATCTATGACACTAGAGGTTCTAGTAGAAGCAACAGAGTCAACACTACCAATACTCCCCATATCGGATTCATTGATCCCTATCATCCTTCCTGCAGCATTGATCATTTCATCTACAAAGGAACATCAAATGATCACATCTACAGTGTTTAACTCAAAAGACATCCCAGTATGGTATAGTAATCGGATACTAGAAAGTGACTTAGAGACTGACTCACATGAATGGGAATTTGATTCCATCCAACTTAATACTTTAGATGAGGAAACACATCACTACCTCCACCTTGCAAAGACATCCCTGTTTACGGAGAATCACAGATAAAGACCTCTTGGGTTCCTGAGCTGGAAAATTCTTCCACAGACCCTACGTCACATCCTATGCCTGATTCTAATAGGGAGAGTACCATTAATGACCTTCACCATAATGTCTTAACCCTCACTGACACATCTAATGAACTTAACCTAATTTATGAAGTAATGCCCATTATCCATCCTGAACTCATCGAATGGAACCAACCAAATCCCTCATGTCTTGACCTTTTCCAAAATGATGAGGCAATCATTGACTTTTTGGAACTACGGGATAACATACCAAGCAGGGATCACAAAGCTGGATTCACCATAGAACTTAATAGTGCAGCATACTTTGGGGTGGATGCCAAACCTTTCAGTTGCAAAAATATAAAAATAAAACATGGATCTTCTAGTGAAAACCATACTGTGGCACTGTTTGATCCAACAAAAGTAAAAAGAAAGAGCATATCCAATGGTGAAAACCTCTCTGAGGTGTCGGCAGATGAAAGGTTTGACATTCTCCCTGCTAGTACACAACAGGAATGATCAATGATTCTCATCGAGGTAACAAAAGAATATGTGGGGACTCTTGAAACTCCTCACCACATACATCTGGCATCTCTTCTAACTCCAGAGGAACAGCCTAAATTTGTAGAGTTCTTTCAGAAGTGTCAGATCAACTTTGCATGGTCATATGCAGACATGCCTGGGCTTGATCTTGATTTAGTCATGCATCACCTCACCATAGCAGAAGGAGCCAAGCCTGTCAAGCAGAAGCTTCGAAAGATGCATCCTCAGATTGCAGTACTAGTCAAAGCAGAACTCAAGAAACTCCTGGATGTTGGTTTCATTAGACCAATTGATTATGCAGATTGGATATCCAATATTGTGCCTGTCGGCAAGCCAAATTGGGGCATCTGTATTTGTACTGACTTTAGAGATCTAAATAAAGCATGTCCTAAGGATGACTCCCCCCTACCAAACATCGACATCATAGTGGACCTAATAGCAGGACATGTCATACTTTCACTCATGGATGGCTTTTCAGGATACAATCAGATAAAGATAGCACCAGAAGATCAACATAAGACAACCTTCACATGTCCATGGGGCACATACTGCTGGAATGTAATGCCTTTCAGTTTCAAGAATGTAGGAGCAACCTATCAATGAGCAATGACCACCATCTTCCATGACATGATGCATACCATAATGGAAGATTATGTTGATGACTTACTAGCAAAATCACTCACCAAAGAAGGTCATCTAGACATATTAGATAAAATCTTTGATAGACTGGAACAATATCATGTTCGAATCAACCCAAAGAAATGTGTCTTTGTAGTAACCTCAAGGAAACTTCTTGGATACATTGTCTCCAGCAAAGGCATTGAGGTCGACCCAAAAAAGGTCAAAGCAATCATGGACATGCCACCACCAAAGAATATTAGTCAGCTAAGCACATTACAAGGGCAGCTCCAATCCATATGAAGATTCATTGCACAACTGGCGGATAAGTGTCATCCTTTTACACACTTGTTACACAAGAACATATGCTTTCAGTGGGATGCCAAATGCCAGCAAGCATTCTAGATGCTTAAATACTATCTCATGAATACACCATTATTGATCCCACCAGATCTGAGTAGACCTCTATTATTCTATATATCTGCAACAAGTACTGAATTGGGTGTATTACTGGCATAGCATAATGCAAAAGGGAAAGAGTGTGTTGTTTACTACATCTCTTGCACACTGGTTGGCTATGAACTCAATTACACCCCTATTGAGAGAGCTTGCTTAGCAGTAATCTTGGCAGCCACTAAACTGAGGCACTATATGTTAACACACAAGGTATAGCTCATTGCAAAGATTGATCCACTCAAATACTTACTCAGTAAAGCAACATTGACAGGCCGCTTGGCCAAATGGGTGATGATTCTAAGTGAATTTGACATTGAGTATGTGGACCGTAAAGCTATCAAAGGACAAGTCATTGCAGATCAGTTGGTCGATGCACCACTCATAGGCGATCATCTCATTTCCAATTTTGTAGATGAAGAGATATTCATGATCACAGAAGCACAACCATGGAAACTATACTTTGATGGTTCATACACTAGGCATGGCTCAGGGGCAGGCATTATATTTATCACACCTCAAGGTGATAGCATCCCAAAGTCCTATAGGCTCGCATTTCCATGCACAAACAACATAGCTGAATATGAGGCCTTGATCATAGGACTCAGGCTAGCCATACAACAGAAGTTACAAGAACTACAAGCATATGGTGACTCCTAACTGGTCATTCGACAAGCAACAGATGAATATCAAACCAAGGATGATAAACTCATGCCATACAAGAAAATGGTGGATAGTCTAAAGGCATCATTTACTACAATTACCTTTGAGTAGATACCCAAAGATCAAAATCGAGCTGCTGACGCTATGGCTACTATCGCATCTCTTCTAGATCTTCCACAGAATTCAACATGCTACAAGTTCTTGGTAGAACAGCTTTGGATTCCCGCTTATGATATCCCTAAATCTGAGATGATATGCCACCTTGTCAGTTCCGAATCCCCATGGTATGGTGAGTTTTACACCTATCTCCACGATCACACCCTTCCTCCCAACCAATCAAATAACCAACATAAAACTTTCATTCGCAAAACCGCTCGATATACCATTATTGTTGAAACCCTATACCAACGCAGTCTTGATGGTACTCTCCTTCAATGTCTAGAACAAGATGAGATAACAAAGGCCTTGGAAGAGGTACGTGAAGGAATTTGTGGACTCACTCAAGTGGTCCGTCACTAGCCAAGAAACTCCTGCGCAATGGATACTATTGGCCATCTATGGAAAAAGACTCCTACTTTGTTAGAAAGTGCAAGAAATGCCAAGTCCATGGAGACCTGATACATGCACCAGCATAGGAACTACAACCAAGTACAACACCATGGCCTTTTTGTCAATGGGGCCTTGACCTTGTGGGTAAAATTCATCCATCTTCATCCAACGGCCACAAATTCATTATTACCGCAATCGAATACTTCACAAAGTGGATCGAAGCTGTTCCACTTACCCAAGTCACCAGCAAGAAGATTGCCTCATTCATCCTTAATTACATCATCTATCAGTATGGTGTCCCCATGTCCATTATCACATATAACAGGCTTCCTTTCAAAAATCAAGATGTTCGCGAGTTCTGTGAAAAGTTTCATATCCAACACCTCTTTTCCACCCCCTGTTACCCACAAGGCAATGGTCAGGCTAAAGCATCGAATAAAAACATATTGAGAATCCTCAAGAAGACAGTCAATGATGCCAACCATGATTGGCATGTTCAATTGAATCCAGCACTATGGGCATATTGAACTAGCATTCGAACCCCTACAGGCGCAACTCCCTACTCATTGGTCTATGGTGCCGAAGATATCTTACCTATTGAGGTTGAGATACCATCACTATGGGTTTCCTTGCATAATCTGATAAATGATGAAGCATATAGAGTATAACATCTTTAGGACTTAGAACTACTTGATGAGAAGCGACAACCTGCATACAATCATCTCAAAGCCTATCAGCAGTGCATGAGCAGAAGCTACAATCACCGAGTTCGACCTCGTACATTTGAGGTAGGTGATCTTGTTCTTCGAGAGAATCCTCGTAACCAACCAAACAAAGAACATCAGGGAGAGTTTGAATCAAATTGGTTGGGTCCATATGTTATCACTGTTGTATTTGGGTCCGGGGCATATCAATTGGCTACTTCAAAAGGAGAACCGCTAGCAGATCCAATCAACAACATTCACCTCAAACGGTTTTATACGTAAAAGTTGTACAGAGTATCAAGCTCTCATACATACCAGAAAATCAATCCAAAAACATTTAGATAAATGTCTTGAAGAAAATACAAAAACATCAAAAAAGTAAAGAAAAATTATGCATCCAAATGGTGAACAACCACTCCGGTGGCACCTTCGGTAAGTGCAATGGTGAAAACCTGGCAAACGAGTGCCACTCGTAAAGGCTATGGCTCCATTGTCTCTCAGACTTGTTGCGGTCACATTCATTTCATCCACTCATCCATCCATCCAAAGTCATGGCTGGTTATTGATCTGCAAACAAGAAAGCACTTCATGCGTCTTATATCTCGCTTTTCCATAGTCATGTCCAAAAAAAAAAAACTGGGGGCAATGCCCTTAACCTATTTGATGGAAGTGGATTCTACATTATCTTGTGATTCATTGGGTTCTTCATTGAAAACTATCTCACAAAATCCAAAAACATTCAAAACAACAATCAAAATACCAAAAACATTGAAAACAATCATCAAAATACCAAAAATATTTGAAAACTATCTCACAAAATCCAAAAACATTAGAAAACATCAAAAATCAATCAAAAACATGGCAACACCCTGTACATATATTCTTCAAAGCGGATACCAAACAACATTGCGACATACTCCAAACAAATGACCACTTATCAATCAACCAAACAATCAACGTCAACACTCAACCTGTCTTCAACAAGGATGCATCCTTCCTTACCAAAACAAATACAAGATGACATTTTCTTTGACAAGAATTTTTTTTTTAAGCTATCAAATACTTGGTTGATTTGTGGGTTATTTATATCAGCATCTTACAGCATTGTTTGTGTATCCTCTGCGAATTATTCCAATGAAGTTCTGAGGCATGTACTAATGGTGTCTACGTGGGAAGTTCACTAAGCTACGTGATCATAGGCAAAATATAGTCATAGATCATTACAGCTTGCTGACTACAACATATACCTCGACCATATGAGCATGAGCCATTATTGAGGATCCATATTCTTTATTCTTTATTTTTTTGTATATGTTGTTTGTTTGCAGGTACGAATGCTCTTTCTTTGGTTCCACCTACCTCATCCAACTAGATAAAGGTTTTATCTCTTAGTACGGTATGCACTTGTCTCAAGATATGATCAGCCTAAGATCAAGGAGGATGATCCAAGTCATGCATGAAAAGAGATAATCCTTGTCTATTTTGCAAGCAATACTCATATCAACTTGATCCATTATATCAAGTTGCTTGTATTAACTTGCTATATCAAAATCCATGAAAGGAATACTCAGATCATCTTCAATCATTATGTCAAGTTGCTTGTATTTTCTTACAACAATTCAAAAGCTCAATGATGAAAAATAAAGCACTATGGATCGTCATTCCATCTCATCTGTATATATTGCATTCTGTTGCATTCCATCCATCCATACATTCATAATAGTTGCATATCATTCATACATAGTAATGACAATGGATACTCTATTTTCCTCTTCTTCCATAGGAATGCGTCATAGGTCCTCCATTTCTTCTATCTAACATCGAACCCTCACCCCCCCTCCCCATGTTGGTAATCTGCATCACATACCCTACATCATCTCCCATCAACCCAATCAAGCCAATTACTCTATCTACACAGGCACATCGACTCACACACACCTAGACTATCAACAGATACTCTGATCAAGCATCTTCGAGTCTCAACAAGTAATTGATTATGGCAAACCTAGACTACAACAGGCATTTATCATAGGACCTAAATCTCAACGGGGCTGCTATGATTCACCACAACCATCCATCACACGCACACACCATCAATTGATCAACCAATCAAACACAATCCAACAAACAATTACATCAATTGTCTAAGTCTCAATGAGTATTTTTCTTCAAATAACTTGATGTCATCAGGCAATTACATCAATTGTCTAAGTCACCATCAGGTCACTTTGACTCACTTACTCAGACTTTATCCTGTCCAAGCGAACAATTGACATCAACTGTCATGCTTTGACTCAACTGGGGCAATTAAACCGATTGCACAAGATTGTCCAACCAATTTTGATCAATTGTATAGTATTAATCAAAACAACAACACCACATTTTCACCGTATCTCCTGCATAACCTATGGGTACTCACTGGCTTTCCATTTCTCCATATTCACTCTGTTTTCTTCCATTCTTTCACCATTATTGCTAATTTCTTCTATTCTACCTCCCCTCCACTTCTCGTTCTTTTTCGAGAGATCGCCTGATTTTTCAACAAAAATTCGGCCCATCTCTTGAGGGGGCATACCACCCACTAAACTAACATTTATGGGGCATATTTCTTCGCACCTATTTTTCTTTATTTGAAACGACGCGATAAAAACTGCACCGTCTCAAAGAGGGGCAAATGTAGTCACATAAATCTATCCACTTAATTAAATGAATATTTAGTATTTATTTGATTATTTAACCATCAATCAATAATTAATTAAATTAATATTTAATTAATTCATCTTAACCCTCTTCTCCTATTAATTAAATAAATTATACAGTTTATTTGATTTAATTCACTTAACCAAATTCACATCATTAATTAGATAAATAAATCATTTTGTTTAATTAAATCTTCTCTCACATTTAAATAAATTAATATTTATTTAAAACCCCCCAAAATCTCATCTCTCACATTTAAATAAATTAACATTTATTTAAATCACCTTTATCCTCCATCCACTTGCATTTTCCTACAAATGCAAGTTGCACAACTATTTTAAATAAATTATTTATTTAAAATCCTATTTATCCTCACCCACTTGAAACCTTTAATGTTTCCCTTAAAGTCTTCAAACGTAATGGCTTCCCTTAAAGTCTTCTTAAGACTTTAATGGTTTCCCTTAAAGTCTTCAAACTTAATGGCTTCCTTCTAGAGTCTTTTTAAGCCTTTAAAGGTTTCCCTTAAAGTCTTCAAGCATTTAATGCTTTATCTTCCTTTTTCTCATTTAAATAAATTAATATTTATTTGAAATGCAAATTATACCATTTAATTGAAATAAATAATTTTATTTTAATTGAAAATCCCAAAATTCCTCCCACTTGCATTCTCCTACAAAATCCACTTGCATGCCTAAATCCCTTCTAGATTCTTCTAACCCTTCCTAATTAACCTAATCCATCCTCTAAATATTGTCACATTTTTAAAAAAAAGGAAGTCACTTCTCAAAAACCTCCAAAGTCTTCAATAACCATTAAAGGCTTTATGTCTTCAAATGGTTAACCTCTAAAGTCTTCCAAACCATTAAAGGCTCTTACACAACCATTTATGGTTAACTCACCTTTTACCTTTGGTTAGAGACTTTCCTCTAACTTAACCATCCTTTTGACTCATGGGTCTCTTTGAAACATTTATTTCTTTGACTAAGGTAACCATTTAACCCTTGCACATTCATTTATCCCTTGGATAAAAGGAATATCCATTAACCTGACCCTAACCCAACCCCCTAGGGTAACCATCATGTCCCCTCAAGCATTTAATGCTCCTTATCTCTCCTCTCAAGCCTCCTCATGGTGACACTTGTCAACATGAGATTGGGTTGAAATTCTCACATGGATTGAATATCTTTCAATCCTAACCCTTGTTAAGATTGCTCAATCTTAACCCTTCATTTCCCCATTTCTTCTATAAATAGAACCCTTCTCCTCAAGCAAAGGAGGAATAATTAGAGTATTGTTGTTATACCGGTATTGACATAGATATTTTTCATAGCATCACTATCTACACTTGCATAGCATTTGCTTATCATATTCAACCATCTTGAATCTCCATATGGCATCCATGGCTAGTGCTAAAAGTTGAGAGCTACACTCATGTGGGACTTGGAGAGGAGAGGAACAAGGGAGGAGCAACTATGAGCATCTTGATTAGCATTTGGAGGAGTATAGTTTATCTATTCTATGTTTATATGCTTTCTATTTCATGCTTAATATCTCTCTTGATATGCCTGTTTAGGATAATCTTTTGTTGCTAACACTAACGTTTGTTTCTTGTGCTCTTGTGTGTGTTGCCATCAAGCAGATTTTCTAATCCCTTTTGCAGAGCATCAGATACTACTGCAAATTGTATGTGAATACAATAATATGGTCTACACATGCAAAAATACCAGCCACCTAAAGCTCACTGCTCAATCACAAAATTAGGAGTCTCACTGACTACACAGTTGGATGGTTAAATCCAATAATCAATGTATTGCTTCAATTTAGCATCTTCAATGTCGGATTCAGTACTAGTTTAAGGTTTGTGCATGAGGACTAAAAATCTTCATGACCTTTAACATTCTTTCCTTCAACCTTCATATGATATTTGCGTGATTTGCACAAGGATCTGCTTGTTTTCACTCTTCACAATAATCTCAACACATATGCACACTTCTTCCAAATAAGATCTTACAATTATTTATACAAAACCTAAGACCTTACCATTAGGTCGGCTCCCAAAAGATATTACATTTAAATCAATTACAAAATAAGTCTTAGTGCAATACAATATGTCAGCCTCAATACATTTACACATTATCCAATCAATAAATCATTTCCAAAATGTGTCATGCTGATCTGGAACATGTTTTCTTATGCAGGTTCATAACCTAGACCTATCTGTCGGTCAAGGCAAATATGTGAACCCGATCAATCCAATATGCAAAACACTGAATGAAAAAATCCAATCAATGTCTTTGACATAACCAAATGATCTCCAGATGATAGCAAGTCATCATCAACTTCTTGAGTTGCCAGTGAAACATATACCGGTAACTGTGCATAAGCCAATATCCATATCGGGACTACAATGTGTTGGTTCATCAACAAATCAATATAACTAGAGTGCCAAATCAACAATGTAGATGTCCAGAAAGATAAGTGTTGATATCAATGACAAAACCAAGGCAACACATGACGAAGTCATCCATAATACCAACAGAAATAAAGATAAAGATAATCCACCATAGAAACACAGTCTGCACTGTTGGAACTACTTCTAGTAATAATCTGGAATATTATAATCACACAACAACTAGATTCTTTCAATCTCATATGTCTTCAACACAAAAATCCATATCTCAACTAATCAAATCATATTCCTATAAATATTGTCTTTGAAAATCAAAATTTTAAATGTCGGTTGAGACAAAGATCTAAAATAGGTCTCCACAAAATATTTCGGTGGTGGGAAGGAATGAGAAGTGGGCCATATCACACCATTCCACATTGAACATATCAACACGCTACTTACATTACCAAAGTTGGACCCAAAATACATCCGCACATTATACAACCTCAATATCCAGTCCAAGTCCTCAAGCTTCAAACCAACCTAGACCCAAAGATAATACTAAGAAACATCTTCCGAGATGCCAAACTCTCCAGTGGAACTTGAAAACCTCCAAACACACAACATACGTTAATCAAACACTTTTTCTCATCATACCACATCTGAACCTAATCCGGACCAAAGGATTTGACATCAGTGACAACACATAATGTAATGCTAACAACTACAATAGTTTATTTAGTATTAGAGTTATAATTAGAATCAAGGTTTAATTAGGATTAAGGTTCAATTAAGGTTAGGGTTCAATTAGGGCTACAAGATAAATCTTTGGGTTATCGTTAAGTTTATGGTTAAATTTTATATGTTTAAATTAGTGTTAGGGTTCAATTAGGATTATAGGAGAATATAAAAAAATAGATTTGATTAAGGTTGTGTTATAGTTAAAGTCAGGTTAAGATTAAGGTTAGGGTTCAATTAGGGTTAGAGTTTAATCAAGGCTATGATTAGGGTTCAATTTTTGTTACGGTTATAATTCAATTAGGATTAGGATTAGGTTTCTATGATAAAACTTGGGAATATATATAATATTTAATCATAGTTAATATTAGGTTTGTGTTAGGGTTAAGGGTAGCTTAAGATTAAAGATGTTGTTTTAGCATAAATCTTAGGTTAGGGTTAGGATTACGATTAGAATTAGTTGAAATATTGAAATAGGTTTAGGGTAAGGCTAGGTTGTGTTAGAATATTGTCATTGATATCATTGATGTTTTTGTAAATCTAGTGACATGAATCTGGCATATTTTGGCACAAGTTCCTCAAGCTCCAGTACTCACTTGGGTCCAACCTATTCAGTTTTTAGGTCCACATCTCCCCCTCAATCAGATATTCTTGTAAGGCTTCCAGATCATGTTGTATATTTCATCTAACGTCTATATCTGAGATTTCAAGTGACATTATTTTATTCTAGTATAGTTATGGATCCAATAATGATGTACCCTATTTATCAGCTTTGTGTTGTATGAAGTTTTTGGTCCGGCTCCCTTGGGATTCATTGGCAATATATTAGCTTTAGTGATTCTATCTACTTCTTCGGTTATGAAGAAAATATTTTTTTATTTTGGCCAACTTCCCCGGTGTGATAAGATTAGTTTTTTGTAGTAGAGTGTGAAGGATTTTATGGGCTAACCTTCATTTCACTTCGGCTAAGTTTGACTTCATGAAGACATATTTGGTATGTATTCAGCTTCTTAGCAATGATTAGGGTGTGATCTTTTAGATCATATTGTGCTCTTATATAGTGAATGTGAAAGTGATTATATATAGCGAATGTGAAATTGATTATATGCAACGAATGCAAAAGTGATTATGCACCTCAATGGAACTGTATCTCATGCATAAGATAGATGCAATTATAATAGTTAAACATTTGTAATATTAATTGCAAGCCATTCTCTGGCAATGAACCATTATACTTTGAAGAGTGAGTCTATCAAACAATGAGCTACTTTTGTACATTGTAACCAAATACATAATATTGAGAGCTAATCCTCTCCACAGTTTTTTCCATCTTTGGTTTTTTGTATATAAATGCTAGTGTCATGTGGTGTACCTTGTGTTTGCTTATTGTTCTTTTTATTTCTGCAATCTAGTTATGTTATGTGGATGGTTGTTTAAAAGTTTTAATAAATTTAAGGGAATATTTATTCACTCCTCCTCTCTTAGTATTCTAGATGTTCAACCATTGGTATCAGAGCTTGGCCCTTTAGAAGAGTCTAATAACTCGAAGAAGATCTAGAAAGTTGAACATATGATGCCTAGGTCTACTTTAGATCAGGATATATATCTAGACACAAATGGAGAACTTATGGTTGTTCTTGAAGACCTTGAGAATGTTGAGAATGAAAATAGAGATCTAAAAGAAAATGTTCAAATAGCAAATGAATGTATCAAAAAGATAAGAAATTTAGAGAAAGACATAAGTTAGTGAAGAGCTCAAGCAAGCGAACAACACTATTGCAGATCTAAAGACCAAGAGTGTAGAAGGTGAAAGAACCAAGGATTACTTAACAATATGGTGAAATGCAAATTAGAGGAATGCAAGAAACTTGAACAAGAAGTCACAACTCTTAAACCAGATTTGGAAAAGTCAGAGAAACAAGAAAACAAACTTTAAGATGAGTTCAGCTAAGCTTGATCACATGTTAGTTGTGCAAAGGTCTCCAGAAATCAAAACTGGTCTAGGATTTGAAGCAGGTGAAAGCTCACAATGCAAGATAGAAAGAAAAGAAGAAGCATCTTTAGAAAAAGAAGCTAGACTCAAAAAATCTGCCAAGAAAGACAAAGGTAAGTAAATGAAACACTTATTTTAATGGCTATTGTTTTAATTGCAATAAACTAGGTCGCAAAGCACTTGAATGTAGAAATAGAATGATTTGGGGTGTTGGCTATTTCTCTGATAGATGTTATACTTGTTACAATTATTGTCACAAATCTAGTCAATATAAAAATTGTGTTATTATAGATCAAAATAGAAATAATCACTTTGTAGATCATTGCTACACATCCAAAATATTTGGACATAAGGCTAACTTCATTAAATTCAAGGCAAGGTAAAGGAAATGATAGATGGTACAACTATAACAAACTTGGACACATAGAAAGATACTGTAGAAGTGGAGAAGCTAAATCAAGTATTCCGATAAAGAAGATCAACAAGGAAGATGTGAAGGCTGAGATGAAGAAAATTTGGAGGAAGAAAGGAGTTGAGGATGCACCTAGCTCTAGTGCAAATACCTGTTCTGATAATTAAAGATATTGAGGCTTTGGCCTAGGATCACAAAAACTAGTTTCCTTGCCAAAGAGCGTAAGGTTGTAGTTACAACATGATGATACAAGCATAATGGTGAAGATTATAGCAAAACATCATACTGTGGTAAAATGCGGAGGTCTAGAAGGTCTCTATGGATTTAGATAGAGTTAATGAATAATAAAGTGGTACTATAGTCTCTCACCACATTATTTCATGCAAGTGGGTCGTAAAATTTTGCTATTTTTTGTCACTCAAAGCTAAAGAGATTTCAAGGAGCAAAAAAGAGATTCAAGGGTTAGGGTTTCCCAATGAGTTGCAAATGGTATTTTCTCTACAAATTTGTTACTTTCATCATTTACATCCATGGCTACTCCTATTGTCATTGATATTAGTACTTAAGAATGACCAATCAAGAAATACCTGAACAAATCACTTGAACATGATCCAACAAGTGCACTTTCAAGCATTCCCTTTGGATTCTTATTGAATGAGGATATTAGGGTATACATTCATGTGAAATTGGAAGAATATGACCATGGGAAATTATAAAATTTGTGGACAGACAAGTTGATTGGAGACAATTTCAAAATCAAGAAAGAGTTTCAAACCTTAGTTGATAAGAGGTTAAATGTATGGAAACATTTCCCCAATTTCTATCATGACAACAAATTGGTAAGAAAGGAAATGAGCAGGTTTCATGATGAATTTGTATGGCTTGATGAATCCTTCCAAATTACTAAGGA
The DNA here is from genome assembly GCF_030272615.1 of Cryptomeria japonica. Lineage (NCBI taxonomy): Eukaryota > Viridiplantae > Streptophyta > Pinopsida > Cupressales > Cupressaceae > Cryptomeria > Cryptomeria japonica. The sequence continues at coordinate 393,301,061 of NC_081410.1, forward strand.
TGTGATTAGGGTCATTACCAGATTAAGTAATACAGGTGCTATTTTGGCACCTAAGAGTGCAAAGAATAAAAAAGTTGAAAAGTTGACCAATGCAACCAATGATGAGCATTCTCTATCCATTCATACTATTATGAACCCTATCATTCAATACACATGAATGATGAATGGGAGCAAAATATACTACACCAACTGAGAAAACTCAATTTCAGCCACTGCAGTCAACATGGCTTATGAAATGGTGGAGAAAAATATTGATAATGACTTGTGCAAGATTTTGAAACATCAATTTCTTCATAATCTAAAACAATGCAAGCAAAAGAAGTACCCATTCAAATATGGAACTCTGGCACTATGCATCCCATTTTATTTCCTACAAGAGATTCCTAGAATCAAAAAGGTATTTTGGTTACAAGATATTCTTGTGGCACATCAAATTGCAGAATGTTTGAAGAAGTTTACAGAGTACCTTGCGCAAGAAGAAGAATTTACCATGTTCTTCTCTATTTTTTAACTTAAGATGCATAACAAGCAAAGGATTCCCAAGTCTATTGTACAAAAATACAAAGATGATATCACATTTGTAATCTCAATTGATAAGTACATTATAGAAGTCAGTGTTCCAAGAACCAAGTGGATTCCGGCATTGGGCTATGAATTCTCTGAGGAGATGTTGGAAGGACTTGCAAAACTCTTATTAGAGAGTCTCATTGATGAATCTTAGGAAAGGTATGAGAAAGAAAAATATTCAAAAAGCCATTGATGAATCTTTGAAACAAGCAAGTGTTATGGTAGAAGAAGTAGAGAAAGTTAAGAGATCCAACAGGATTGTTGCCTCTTCTAGTACCCTAGTCAAAGAAAGAGCATCTTTGAGTGAAGTGAAACCAGCTAAGAGGAAGAAGGATATCCCCACACCTTCTCCATCCAAGAATCCCAGGGAAGTCAAAAGGAGGATCATTGATGTTGAATCTGAGCAAGAAGAAGACTCTGAAGCAGAAGGGTTCAAGATTTAGGTCCAGCAAAGTAAAGGTAAGCATATAGTTATGGATCCCTTGGACAAAGAATATTTGTATAATTTGATAACATTTGAAGGAGGATCAAAAGAAGTAGGTAACATGTACACTAATGCTAATGATGAGGAAAAGGAAATAATCATCAAATCTTTCATTTAGTATTGCATTAAATTAAATGTTGTTCTAGAATATTTTAAAAAGGATATCCCACAAGACCTTTGGGAAGTTCTGAATGAAATTAGGAGTAAGGCAATTCAAGAAGATCAAGAACTAAAGAAGTATGCCTTGAAATTTGTTGGGAATACTCTTACTAAGGAGAATAGAGCCTCTCTTGAACAAATGTGTAAGACTGAGCTGCAAACCAAGCATAGGTTAGATTCCCTCATGGAAAACATGGAAGCAACATAAAATCTAAAGGCAAAAGTTATAAAATTAGTCAAAGGCATATCTAGAAAATTTGGTATGTAACCAATTGATGTTCCTAATCTTGACTCAAAAGCTCCAAAAACTGTCTATTGAAGCTATCTTAGATATCATTGCCACTGAGAGTATTGTCTCTAAAAATGTTACCTTTGATAGCATTGTTCCTAATATTACTACAATGAAAGAAAACCCTTTAGTAAATATCCCTAATGATACTAATGCCCCCCTGGACAATTCAAAGGAGGAGGGAGATAAAATGAAAGAAAAGTAGAAGAAAAGATATCATCTAAGGAGTGTGCCTTACCGGTTGACACCATTGAAAAGGCAGAAGCTAGTACCAGTTTTGGCACACTGGATGATTTGTTACAAAGCTTACTTGCTATACCATTATCTTTCCAACCTATTACCTCTTTTAGGTTAATTGTTGACTTCACCAAGATTGATTCTTTCTATAAATTTCAGATTGGAAATCCATTCAGGCCTTAGTTAAGAAATATTTATTTGAGGAATTGAATGAAAATAACAAGGTGATTGAGGAGGCAATAACTGCACTACAAAGTGTCATGTTGGATAGTTTTGTTGGTCCATTTGCCTCTATTATGGGAAAATGTAAAATATTTTTAAATTCCTTAAAGAACTATTGCTAAAGAACTATTGTTCTACTCTGGAAATGAAATTTGCTCATGAAAAAGAAGTTGAGGAAGAAAATATTCTCTTGGAACTAAAAGGCAAATGTGAAACTATGCATGGAAATTTGTGCCAGCTCATAGCTCATGGTCAAGCATGTCTCTCTATTGGAAATGTTGTATACCTTTATAGTTTGCAATGGAAAAAGACCACTAAAATTATTTGTGAGGAGATTGACTCAATAGAGTCAAAAAAAAGTAATCATTTCATTCTTTTCAACTAGCTCGGGATCTCACTAACTCCGATAGATAAGTCATTGAATAATTGTACAAGAAATACTTTAAACTTTATCAATAGAGCCTGATAAAATCATTCTCCCTCTTGGTTAGTTAAGAGACATGTGCAATGTTTGTATCTTAGTAATGAATCATGTCATATCTAAGGCACAACTGTTTACTTTCTCTGAGCCCATCTTTACTGAAGAAGCAGAACACATTCTCATTTCTCTTCAGGTACAGTCACAACTGCTCACATATGCTATTCACCATTGGGAACACAACATAGGTAACTAGACTACTCACATTCAAAAGATTAAACAATCTTCCAGTTAGTTCATTCTCTTGTTTAGGGCGAGTTTTGTGTACAATACCCTCTTTCTACACCCTTTTTCATTGATTCCAAAGGGGGAGTGAATATGTATATCTGTAGATAATTTGTATAGAAGGATAGTTTTTGTATATATAATGATGAATAATAAGAGGGGGGCTGAATTAGTATACCAAAAAATACTGTAAAAAAACTTTTAAATAGTTTAGGAGATAACCAGTACAGCAGATTCACTAATAAACCGGTTAAGATAAATGTAAACCAAATAGAAAACAAGGCATTCACCCACAAGAGAACAATCACCATAACACAAGATATTTGATGTGGAAACCCAAATGGGAAAAACCATGATGAGCAGAAACTCACAAGTAACTATCTATAGAATAGAAACCAGACCGGTTAAGGTCAGACCAGTTAAGGTCATACAATGTTCTTCACCAGAATAGATCCTGTTAGGAATCTAGATCTCTGTTAGGAAATAAGTCCTGTTAAAGACTGCCCTGTTAGAGTATTTTAGATCCATAGTTGTGAACCACCTTGTTAGAGGATTTACAAAGGCTTTGCTGAGCCTACTCGGTTAAGGGTTTCAAACTTGTTGAAGATATTAGTAATCAACAAGTGAATGATCTAGATACTAGCACAGTATGCTTGGTTAGATCCTTGACAGCTCATTGTTAATGTATTTCAGCATTACTTCAGTCTTCAATATCTCCACACTTTGTCTCTTAACATAGACCTAAACTTCTCTATGATGATCGCACATAACCATTTCAATTCTATATCTCACATGCAAACCCTAGACATGATGTCCTTATAAAGGAATTTGATTTCATGTCGGTCCAATAGGATTAGACTACAAGTTCCTAGGTTCAGTGCATCTAGACACATTTGGTAACACAACACAAAATCACAGCCAAAGTGTCGGTGGATGATAACTTATCACACATTATAGAAATACCGGTTGGTAACTCATCACAAAGTAATACCGATTAATACAATATACCGATTATCGGTTGTCAAAAATGAAGACTAGTAGATCGTAGTGTTCCAATCAAAAGTTAACTATCGCTTGGGTCCTTCGTACCGCTTGAGCTCCTCAAACTGCTTGGGATCCTCATACCGCTTGGGGTCTTCATACAGTTTGTGATCGGTAAACCATTTTCTACAAAACACCAATAGTCTAAAGACTATACATTCAATAATACACAATACCAGTTGGAGTAATTACCGGTTGAGCATAACTCATACATTAAGAAAGTGTGTGTCCATCAATGACAATCAAAACATCATCAAAATTCCAACAATCTCCCCCTTTGTCATTGATGGCAACACTTAAGAAAATTTTGACATCTAAGTATTTTTACAACAAAAATATCATAATCAAAATTACTCCCCCTAAGCATATACACTACCCCTTTTGCAAAGATTACAATGTACACTACTCCTCAAAATGGTAACATGAAAGTACATAAAATGGTAACATTCACCAAAATTTTAATTTGCACTACTCCCCCTTTGCCAACAATGACAAAGTAATACAAAGTAACCCCTTTTTGCTTATATAATAAAATAGAGTAGATGTTCATGACAATAAGGAATGAAATTTCTCAAAAACAAATTTAAAGTCTTGCATAAAAGTTTTCATGGCCAATGTCCATGACTCAAGTAAGGAGGTAGAAACCTCACTTTCAGTCTTCATCTGGAATGCTGGTTCTTCCATTGCATCAATGGTACTCATCTCTTGAGTTACCGTGATAGCTTCTAGGTTGAGAAAATGTTTCTGAAGAATCTACAATCTTGGCAATAGGAGCAGTTGAAGCTCTTGCAAATCTTTAGTCTAGTTGTTGATCTCTGAATCCATCTTGGCAGTCTGATGCTGATAATGATGAATGGTTTGTCCATAGGTAGTGAATGAATCATATGGCATCTTTAAATTCTTGATATATGTCTGTAACTTTGATTGGAGTTTACCTTTCTATTTAAGCACATCGTCACAAAATAGATGGGGTTGGTAGATTTTACTCAACAATAATTTACCTTCACTCATAGCAACATAGATATCATTCTATTGTTTCAGTAGTTGTGTCCAAATCTCATTCATTTTCTTGACTAAGGCAGTATTGAGTGCCTTTTCATGGTTCTTCTTTGCAGTTACTTTAGCTACATCTTCCAAGCATTGTACCTGGTCCTCTACTATGGTACAGAGAAGTTTGAGCTTGGATAGAGAGGAATCAGTACTGGGGAGGTTGGTATTGGGAATTAGACTGGTAAGGGTATCAACTGAAATTTGTATGACATCATGTTTTTTCTTCCTCTGCAACTCTTCTAGTCTCTCATGTGCAAGTTTGATGCTTCGATGTAGCTTAGACTCATCTGCTAAATGAGTCAGACTTGCAAGAGTTAGATTAATAGGACTGGTGGTATCAACCTGTTTGGTTTGATCACTAGTTGCCTTAGGAGTTTTCCCTCCTTCTTTTGTTTTGATCTCCACTTGTTTGTTCTTCTCTACTTCCTTCTCCTCTTCTTCTCTTTTCATATCCTCTTCTTTCTTCTTTTTCTCCTCTTCTTGTTTCTTCTTCAGTTCTTCCTTCTTCTTTTCTTCTTCTTTTCTCTTATCTTCTTCTCTTCCTCTTTCTTCTTTTCTTCCTCTTTCTTCTTCTCTTCCTCTTTTCTCTTGTCTTCCTCTTTCTTTTTCTCTAACTCTTTCCTCTTGATTTCTTCTTGCCTTTCTTTTTCCTCTTTCTCTTTCTCCGCTTTCTCTTTGTCATGTTTCTCTTTTTCAGCTTTTTCCTTGTCCTGTTTCTCTTTCTCTACTTTGTCTTTGTCTCATTTCTCTTTCTCTTTGCTAGGAGTGACATCCTCATTATCTAATGCTTCAACATCAATAGGGTCAATTTGTTCTATCACCCTTTCACCTTGACTGTCAAATACCTCATCCGGTTGCCCTGAGGATAGGTCAGGTTCTTGTTCAATCTTCTTAGTGGCTTTAGCTACCCAATGTATTTTGACAGCAGCTTTAACATGTATATGTGTGTCCTTTTCTACTTCAGAAGCTTTACCTTCTAGTAGCCTGAGTCTTCTCCTTCTCATGAAGAAGATGCCTTTGTTCTTATCCATTATTTCAAATAATTCATAATTTGAAGCATCAGGAAAGTATTGTGCAAAAATTTTCTCCCTGATCTCCTGTTCTCTTTCAATGGCAATGCACCATTTATTATCTAAAGAATTATACAAAGAATCTGGTGTAACCGATATAATCTCAGATGGCGACCAATCATTAATACACAAGTATTTAATGACTTCCTGTTCTACCTCTTCATTCTCATTATCATTAAAATCATCAAAATATTACTTCAAATCATCAAGCACTTTCCTCTTAATATTCTTTATTGTCCTTTGACAATGTGTCACTGTCTTATAAGAGGAAATATCTATATTTAGTGGTGTAGAAGTTGCAAGTACATTACCGATAGACTTTATCTTTTTGCTTGATTGCCTTATCTTCTTTGTTTGAATCTCCGGTTCAGTGTCTTCTTCCTCTGGTGAGTGGATCTTGGATTTCCGCTTCCTGTCAAAGACTTTTGCAGGAATTATCTCAAGTTTCTTCTTAGCTGGTGACCACTTGGTCACTTTCAAACTGGCAGAGGTAACCGGTGCAGATATCGATGGCACTGCTTTTCCCTTTCTTTGTTTTGGATCTTCAACCTGTGTGACTCTCTCCAAGTAGGTATCAGTTCTCTTTTTCTTTACATTCCAATTGTTAGGTCCTGGAGACACTGAGAGTGGGGGGGGGGGGGGGGTGAATCAGTTGTCTAATAAATTCAAACCAAAAACCATTTAACCAACTTAATGCTTAGTACCGGTAAACTAGTTAAGTATGCCGATAGACAGTGTTAATTAGTAAATTGCTATACCGGTAAAGATTAATGCATGAAACATAAACATAAAGTCATCCACAAAACATAACACCAATATTTGTACGTGGAAACCCTGTAAGGGGAAAAACCATGGTGGGAAACCTTACCCATAATCAAATGATACTACTGCAGATAATAAGTGTACATAAATGGGGTCTCCACATGCAGAAAGGCCAACAGCCTAGAGCTCACTGCTCAATCACAAAATGGTAGTCATGCTGACTACAGTTGGATGGTTAAATCCAATAAGAATGTACTATATAAAATAGCATCTTCATATGCTGGATTCAGTACTGGTGTAATGCTGATATGCTTCTATAAAAACCTCACTTCACCTTCAAATGATGTCTTCATGTATACCTCAGCTTAATCTCGCATATACCTTCTCACAATTCTTCTTCACCTTCCACATTCAATATTACAAATAAGATCTTACATTTATACCATAACCTAAGACCAATTTTAGTAGGTCGGCTCTACAAGTTATTGCAATAAAAACATTTTAAAAACAATATAAAATCTGATGCAATAATCGATTGAACATGTTAGCTTAATGCATTTACAACAATAATAAATCATCTCCATAGTGTGTCATGCTGATCTGGAAAAGATAAACCTACCGGTGTAACCCTGTATAACTCTGGACCTATTTGCCGGTAAAAGCAAATATGCAAATATGAATATACCAATGATTAATTCTTCAAAACAAAGTGTCCACATGATGTCTTTGACATTACCAAGTGTCTTCCATATCATTCCAAGTACCGATGAACATTATATCATGCCGGTGAACCATATACCAATAATTGTGCAATAGTTACTTGCTTGTCGGTGAATGTTGTTGGATCTCCAAAGTGCTAGTGTTCCAGTAGGTGTTGACATCAATGACAAAACCATACCAAAATATCATCTATCTCCCCCTTTGGCATTGATGGCAACACAAGATGGAAAAACCATCAAAGTGCCAAAACAGAAATGCCAAAAACCAAAAATCAACAATCTCCCAAAGAGATCATAACCAGAAATAAAAAATACATAATATCTCTCCCCAAGGAATAAAGTCTCTCCCCCTAGGAATTATATGTGTTATCCATGTGTTTTTCCATATCAATCTCTCCCCCTTTGACATCAAATGCCAAAGCAATACAAAACCAAATATAATTAGTTCAAAGAACTTATCAAAAAATACCAACTCATTCAATATACCAACTACTCCCCCTGAGAAGTAGCTTCCTCATCAAAGACCAGAGTAAAAGATTTGTCTTTCAATTCTGTCGGTTGATGACAATCATCAACTATCTAAGTCTCTACCAGTGGTGGTATGACTCCAAGCTGATCTCTGAGATATTCAAAAGTCTCCTTAGGCAAAGGTTTTGTGAAAATATCTGCAAGTTGTTCTTTAGTATTCATATAAACCAGTTTTATCTCCTTTTCTTCAACTTTTTCCCTTAGAAAATTTAGTTTGATAGAAACATGTTTTGTTTTAGAATGTAATACTGGATTCTTAGATATATCAATTGTTGCAGTGTTATCATAATATATAGTAATAGGTTCTTTGCATTTTAACCTTATGTCTTTCAACATTTGCTTAAGCCATAGTACTTGTGTACAATTAGTTGTTGCTGCAACATATTTTGATTCTGTTGTTGATAAAGATGTACAACTCTGTTTCTTACACAACGAAGAAACTAATCTCTTTCCAAGAAAGAATTCTCCTCCAGTGGTGCTTTTCCTATCATCCACATCTCCTGCCCAATTTGCATCTGTGTATGCACATAGATCAAAATTTTCATCTCTAGGATACCATAATCCAAGATTTGTAGTGTCTTGTAAGTACCAAAAAATCCTTTTTACTATTGATTCATGATTTTCCTTAGGATTACTCTGAAATCTAGAAACAATACATACTGCATTCATAATATCAGGTCTAGTTTGTGTCAAATATAGTAAACCTCCTATCATAGATTTGTATCTAGTTGTATTAACAGGTGTAGATTCATCTCTTTGAGATAATTTGTCATTTGTAGTCATAGGTGTGCTTACCGGTTTAGAGTTCTCCATCCCAAATTTCTTTAGTAATTCTTTCAAGTACTTGGATTGACTCAAAAATATACCTTTATCAGTCTGTGAAATTTGCAATCCTAAAAAGAATTTTATTTCTCCAATCATAGACATTTCAAATTCTTGATGCATTTTAATAGAAAATTCATTACATAATCCATCTTCTCCTCCAAAGATTATATCATCAACAAATACTTCTATAATCAAGATGTCATCATTAGTTATTTTGTAATATAAATTCTTGTTTGCATTTCCTTTAGTAAAACCAATCTTTAAAAGATACTTATCCAACCTTGCATACCAAGCTCTTGGGGCTTGTTTCAATCCATACAGAGCTTTTCTTAACCTGCAAACCATATCATTGGCATATGTCAAAGAAAATCCATTAGGTTGTTCAATATATACTTCCTCTTCAAGATCTCCATTCAAAAATTCACATTTAATATCCATTTGATAAACTTTGTAGTCCTTGTGAGCTGTAAAAGCCAAGAATAATCTGATTGCCTCAATTGTAGCTATCGGTGCAAAGGTTTCATTGTAATCAACTCCTTATTTCTGAGAATATCCCTTACACACTAGTCTTGCTTTATTTCTGACAACCTTACCATCTTCATTAAGTTTGTTTCTAAATACCCATTTGGTGCCAATTACATTTTTATCTTTAGGCTGGGGAACTAATGTCCAAGTATTATTTTTCTCAATTTGTCCTAATTCTTCTTCCATAGCTTTAATCCAAAATTTATCTTCACATGCCTCATTGATAGATGATGGTTCAATTTGAGAAATAAGACATACCTCTTTGTTTGCCAATCTTCCTCTTGTCATATCTCCTTTAAATTTGTTTCCAATTATCTGATCTTCAGAATGATTCAATCTTACATACCGGGGTGTCTTAGTTTGTTGTTGTTCTTCAATTACTATGGAATCCTCTGATGGTACTGGGGTAACTGGATCTTCATTCTATACTAGTGGATTTAGTGTAGGTTCATTTGTCATAATTTCTGTTGCCGGTTCAGAGTCTATATACCTTGAAGTTCCTCTGAATTGTTCATCAATCTTTACATTTGTACTCTCAACAATTTTTTGCAATCTCTTATTAAACATCTATATGCCTTTCTCTTAGATGAATAACCAAGAAATATTCCTTCATCACTTCTAGGATCAAATTTGCCAATATACTCATCTCTTCTAATATAACATTTACTTCCAAAAATTAGGAAATACTTAAGAGTAGGAGTATTACCAGACCATAGTTCATGAGGGGTCTTACCGGTTTCACCTTTGATGTGAAATTTGTTGAATGTATAGATAGCAGTGCTAACTACTTCTCTCCAATACACGTGCTAGATTTGCTTCAGATAACATACTTCTTGCTACATCCAAGATAGTTCTATTTTTTCTTTCAACAACTCCATTCTATTGTGGTGTCCGAGGTGTTGATAACTGTCTTCTGATTCCATTCACTTCACAAAATGTATTAAAGTCCTTAGATGTGAATTCTCCTCCTTGATCTGATCTTAAACATTTGATTTTCTTACCGGTTTCATTCTCAACCATTGCTTTGAACAGTTGGAACTTTCCAAGTGCTTCTAATTTTTCTTTGAGAAAAGTAACCCAACACATTCTAGAATAATCATCAATAATTATCATGAAATATCTATCACCTTGTAAGCTTTTAGTTCTAGCTGGACCATATAAATCAGTGTGAATCAAATCAAGAGCATTATTGGATTTTTTTGGAATACTTTTGAAACTAGCTCTAACTTGTTTTCCAAATTGACATTCCTTACAAATTATATTCTAAGGTTTCACAATTTTAGGTAGATCTCTAACTGCCTTAGAAGTATTGATTTTTACCATGCAATCAAAGTTTACATGACATAGTCTCTTATGCCATAACCAACTTTCATCTTTATGTGCAATCAAGCATGCCTTTTCATTGTTATTCAAATGAAAGATATTACCTCTAGTATGATTACCGGTTGCAATTTCCAAACCAGTTCTATTCATGATTTTGCATTTTCCATTTTTAAATTGTAACTGAAATCCCCTCTCAACTAATTGACCAACACTTAAAAGATTATGCTTTAATCCTTCAACATAGTAGACATTGTCAGTGTTATGCTTACCATCAAGAGATATTGAACCCTTACCTTTGATTGAATAGGCTTTGTCATCTCCAAATCTTACTAAACCTCCATTGTATTCTTGAAAGTTCAAGAATTTACCTTTGTCTCCTGTCATATGATGTGAGCATCCTGAGTCAATGATCCATTCATCCTTTACTTCAACTTTAGCTGTTAGGGCTTGTTCTATCAGTTGAGTAGTAGGTGTTGGTTGATCTTTTTTTATAGCAACAAAAACCCATCCGATGTTTGTTGGATCCTCATCAGAATCATCAGTCACACCTTCATCAGCAATGTAACAAGATTTGTCTTTGTTCTTCTTAAATCTGTATCTCTGATATTCAGGATTAGGCTTGTATGTTCTTATATCTTCTTCTCTTAGTCTAACATGTCTATCAGGGCATCTCAAAGCCATATGACCAATCTTATTGCAGTTGAAACATTTAAAGGGTGCTTTACCTTCATACTTACTTCCAACTTGAGCTTTTGGCATTTTCCTTGCAGTGCTTCAAGTTCTTCAAGCTCATCATTCTCCTTCCTAGTTTCTTCAAGTTCTCTTGCATAAAAGGCTTTCCAGCCTGATTTATCAAATGATGGAGCAGATGATGTTGATGTTAAAGGCCAAATTTGTCTTTATAGTAGCAACAGGACCAAATTCTTCAATTTCAAAGGCTGAAAGTTTTCCAATCAATGTATCCCTAGTTACTGATGTATTAGGCATTGTTCTCAACTCATTTATAGTAGTGACCTTCATTTTATATGCCGGTGGCAATCCTCTTAAGATTTTTGAAACAATTTCATCCTCACTCAGGGTTCCTCCACAACATTTGATACCTAAAACAATTTCATTTACTCTTTCCATAAAAGCAGAAATTCTTTCATCTTCTTCCATTTTCAGATGTTCATACCTGACTCAGAAGCTTTCAAGTTTTGCAATCTTGACTATGGAATCTCCTTCATTTAGTGTTTCCAAATGATCCCAAATAGCTTTAGCAGTAGACCTATTTGATAATCCCATGATTTGTTGATCTGATAATGCACTCAGAAGTGCTTCTCTTGCTTTGCAATCATTCTCCTCATCTTTAGCTAAGGTGGTTGGAGCAGTCTGACCAGCTATAGAAGTAGTATAACCATTCTTTGTAACTTCCCAAATGTCTTTACCAATGCAATTTAGATGTGTCTCCATCCTGATCTTCCATATCCCATAGTTGGTCCCATCAAGTTTAGGACTGTCCTTCCTAAAATAATTAGTAGACATTGGATCTCGTCAAGTTGTTAAACTTCTACAAAAGAGGACTAGGCTCTGATACCAATTGTTAGGTCCCAAAGACAATTGAGAGTGGGGGTGAATCAATTGTCTAATAAATTCAAACCAAAAACCATTTAACCAACTTAATGCTTAATATTGGTAAACCAGTTAAGTATGTCGGTAGCTAGTGTTAATTAGTAAATTGCTATACCAGTAAATATTAATGCATGAAACATAAACATAAAGTCATCCACAACACATAGCACCAATATTTGTATGTGGAAACCCTATAAGGGGAAAAACCACAATGGGAAACCTTACCCACAATCAGATGATACTACTATAGCTAGTAAGTTTACATAAATGGGGTCTCCACATGCAGAAAGGCCAACAGCCTAGAGCTCACTGCTCAATCACAAAATGGTAGTCACGCTGACTACAGTTGGATGGTTAAATCCAATAAGAATGTATTATACAAAATAGCATCTTCATATGCTAGATTCAGTACTGGTGTAATGCTGATATGCTTCTACAAAAACCTAGCATCACCTTCAAATGATGTCTTCATGTATACCTCAGCTTAATCTCACATATACCTTCTCACAATTCGTCTTCACCTTCCACATTCGATCTTACAAATAAGATCTTACATTTATACCATAACCTAAGACCAATTTTAGTAGGTTGGCTCTACAAGTTATTACAATAAAAACATTTTACAAAAAATATAATATCCGATGCAATAACCAATTGAACATGTCAGATTAATGCATTCACAACAATAATAAATCATCTCCATAGCATGCCATGCTGATCTGGAAAAGATAAACCTGCCGGTGTAACCCTAGATAACTCTGGACCTATTTGTCGGTAAAATCAAATATGCAAATATGAATATACCAATGATTAATTCTTCAAAAAAAAGTGTCCACGTGATGTCTTTGACATTACCAAGAGTCTTCCATATCATTCCAAGTGCCGGTGAACATTATATCATGTCGGTGAATCATATACCAGTAATTGTGCAATAGTTACTTGCTTGCCGGTGAATGTTGCTGGATCTCCAAAGTGCTAGTGTTCCAGTAGGTGTTGACATCAATGAAAAAACCATACCAAAATACCAACAGAGGCAAGTAGGGTAGAGGCATACCCGATCAATATGTCATTCACCACTTCATACCCCATAGGGCCAACTACTTCCTTTCTCAGTTCTACCGCTTCCATTATGTAGTCATCTATCCTTATTGTGAAGCAGATGTCATCTTCATACTTCTTCACAATATCATCAAATATCCTCATTCTTTTCTCTTGAAAAATTCTTCTTTCAAAAATAGATAAGTGAAAATGATGACGAAAACCCTTTTAAACAAATTCTCACCTACCATAATAAATGCATCACCGCTAGGGCACAAACCCTGATTTTGCCTTTTACCACTTCAAATCTTCTATCGATTGATAGGTAACATATACCAATTAAGGTCTTTACCGATATAAACCAGAGGTTCAAAATATTTCACCGATATGCTCCCCCTAAGCTTTTCTAAAGCTCGGTTTGCCAGTTCAGAGACTTCCACACTAGGTGCAGAAACAGGTTCATCCTATGACTCTTCTTCTGATTTCTTTTTCCAAGTTTTATTTATTTCCACCTGAACAATTCCAACATCAATCTTCCCTTCTGGAGTGATTGGTATATCATCCGATAGTTTCTTTCTCAGTCTACAAGTTCTGGCAGTGTGTCCCGGTTTGTTGCAATGATAGCATACCATTCCAAGTGTTCTCCATGGTTCGTTATTCATACTACCATTCTTCCTTTTGCATGTTGTAGTAGTGTGACTGCTACCACAACATATCAAACAAGTTTCTCTCCAACTAGTAGCCGCTTGATAACCACCTAACCGATGGTCATAGGTATTGTACCAGTTGGGATTCTAGTTCACAGAAGGTTCTGAGATAACTCCTTGAGTCCTTGGAGGATATCTCCCAGTGTCGTGCAAAACTGACCTGCATTCAAATGCTCTATGCCCAAACTTTTTGCATGCATAACATTTTCCATTGAATCTATTGGATCTAGGCATATTGTTTTGAAAATAAAGAAAATTGTTGTAGGCCTTGCTTTTACACATATTGGCAGTATGTCCTTCTTTGAGACAATTAAGTCCAGTGGTATTCTTTACTGGCTTTGTTGATTCTAGCTTTTTCTCTAGCTTAGTAGTACTCTGATTGAATTTGGCAAGTATTTCCTTTGACTTAGTAAGTTCCTTGGAAATAGAACCATTGGTTTCCATCAAGGTTGCATTCTCAGAAATAGCCATGTTTAGTTCACCTTGCATTTCTTCTTTTTCCACTTTACTCTCTTAGAGATGAGCAGTAAGGGTACTGATTTCTTGCTTTAGCTTGGAGATCTCATGATCTTTGTCTTTTACCAGATCTTTAGCTTTCCTTCTGTTCTCAAGCTCTTGACACATTCTAATAGTCATTCCTTCCAACTCCTTTCTCGGATTGGCTTTAGATTCATTCAGTTTTTCAGCTTCTTCAACTATGACATCCATGTCAGCTTCATCAGAAGAGCTATTTTCAGTGAGTTCCATCAATTTCTCAGCATGCTCTCTCCTTTTGTCCAAATAGGCTTTATGCTCGACTTTGAGTTCATCATAAGCTCTCTCAGTCTGAGTGAGATGATGAGTAAGTTCCCTCACACTATATTCCCCCATATCTCCTTCCAAGTGGTTAGACTTATAGAAAGGTTGTCTCTGATACCAATTGATGAATACTAAGAGGGGGGTGAATTAGTATACCAAAAAATACTGTAAACAAACTTTTAAATAGTTTAGCAGATAACTGGTACAGCAGATTCACTAATAAACCGGTTAAGATAAATGTAAACCAAATAGAAAACAAGGCATTCACCCACAAGAGAACAATCACCATAACACAAGATATTTTATGTGGAAACCCAAATGGGAAAAACCACGGTGAGCAGAAACTCACAAGTAACTATCTGCAGAATAGAAACTAGACCGGTTAAGGTCATACAATGTTCTTCACCAGAACAGATCCTATTAGGAATCTAGATCTCTATTAGGAGATAAGTCATGTTAAAGACTACCTTGTTAGAGGATTTTAGATCCATAGTTGTGAACCACCTTGTTAGAGGATTTATAAAGGCTTTGTTGAGCCTACTCGGTTAAGGGTTTCAGACTTGTCAAATATATTAATAATCAACAAGTGAATGATCTAGATACTAGCACAGTATGCTTGGTTAGATCCTTGATAGCTCATTGTTAATGCATTTTAGCATAACTTCAATCTTCAATATCTCCACACTCTATCTCTTCACAGAAACCTAATCTTCTCTATGATGATCGCACATAACCATTTCAATTATATATCACACATCTCACATGCAAACCCTAGACATGATGTCCTTATAAAGGAATCTGATTTCATATCAGTCCAATAGGATTAGACTACAAGTTCCTAGGTTCAGTGCATCTAGACACATTTGGTAACATGGCACAAAATCACAGCCAAAGTGTCGGTGGATGATAACTCATCACACATTACAGAAATACCAGTTGGTAACTCATCACAAAGTAATACCAGTTAATACAATATAGCGATTACCAGTTGTCAAAAATGAAGATTGGTAGATCATAGTGTTCCGATTAAAAGTTAACTACCACTTGGGTCCTTCGTGCCGCTTGAGCTCCTCAAACCGCTTGGGATCCTTGTACCACTTGGGGTCTTCATACCACTTGCAGTCTTCATACAGTCTGTGACCGGTAAACCATTTTATACAAAACATCGATAGTCTAAAGACTATACATTCAATAATACATAATACCGGTTGGAGTAATTACCGGTTGAGCATAACTCATACATCAAGAAAGTGTATGTCCATCAATGACAATCAAAACATCATCAAAATTCCAACATATCGAACTATTTTTGTATATGGTATATTAGTCATCACGTTGCCATCAATGACAAAGGGGGAGATTGTTAGAATGTTGTTATTGATGTCGTTAATGTATTTCTAAATCCAACAACATTAATCCAGCATATTCTGACACAAGTTCTTCAAGCTCTGGTACTCACTTGGGTCCAGCCTATTTAGCTTTTGATTATGCATCTCCTTGCTTTATCAAATGTTCTTATAAGGCTTAGGGATTATGTTGTATATTTCATCTAACATCTATATCTGGCAATGTTTTGTTGTGTTATAGTTATGGGTCTCATAATAATATACCCTATTTATCAGCTTAGTGTTGTAGTGAGGCATTATTCTTTGGACAATGAGTCCATCTGACAATGATAGAGTTAGTATTAGGACTTATCCTAACCCTAACTATAATTGTGTCTCTAATCCTACCCATATCTCTGATATTAATCCTAACTCTAACACTATCCCTAACCTTAATTCTATCTCTAACCCTAATCCTAGTTGTGTCCCTAACCCTATAACCCTAGCCCTAGTTCATTTAATGTCTTACATGGTTAGGGTTTAATTAAGATAGGGCTAAAGTTAAATTAGGCTTAGTATTCAATTAAGATTAGTGTTTGTTGTAAAAGAAGGTGAATTAATATTCCAATATGAACTTAAACTAAAAGTTATTATAAATCTAAAACTAATGCTTAATCATTAACATAGTGATTGTATAATCAAAACAAGAACAGTAAAATTGTTTCACATGAAACACCAGATTTATGTGGAGAAATCCTTTCGGGAAAAAACTCCACCATAGAAAGAGGAAATTATATTACTAATCAAATGAAGAATTCAACATTGATACACTTCTTTGTAAACCTATGTAAATCAGATAGCACTCTTTTACCTTGCAAACTAAACAAGACTGAATGATGAACACTAGATCAAGGCACCAATTTATAGGAGTTTGTGAGGATGAATAGCACTATAGTATCACCAAACAATGGGCATAAAAACCACCTATAAAAAATTACACACACTATTGTCCATATGATGGAATTGATTATGTGTTGCATTGATGTTTTGTCATTGATGTCAACACTTGTTGTTATGGTTGTTTGCCGGCTTCCAGTAGAAGGATTGGATTGGGAAGATTATCAGTTGATTGTCACCGGTATGATCTGGATGATGGAATAAGTTTGTATGGATGGTTCATATGCTTCTGAATTATGTTTCAGTCAGTTGATATTTTCTTGATGATTGGATGCTATCTCATGTTCTAGTAAGCCTACTTTATAGGCCCGGTAAGGGTTTCATCAACAGATCTTTATTGAAGATATTTGATGTAATGCATAAGTGGTGTTGGTGCAGCTTTTAGAAGGGATTCAAGATGTTGATGGTGATTGTGTTTGTGCCTCAATTGATTGGTGTTATTGCTTTGGCGTGTGTGGATCTAATTTAGGTTCAGTGCTATCTAGGTTATGGACAGGTTTTCATGTAACGTGTTGGTGGATCCTCTGATGCGCTTCCAGGATATTCTATTGATTGGATGATGTTTGTTTGGCCTTAGGATGACATGATTTATGATATTATTTTAGGATTATGTAATGGATCTATTGGAATATAATTTGGGTGGGCGGCCTAATTGGCTAGGTCCCGGGTTGGTATAAATATATGTAAGATCTTATTGTAGATCATGGGAAAGGAGCAAATAATGTAATAATCATTTATGCAGAGGATTTGGTTGATCATAGGTGATCAAGTTGGGTTTATGTAAGAGGTTTTAGACCTTTGATATTGAGCTTAACTGGAACTATAATCTGGCATGTTTGATTCTATCATAGGCAGTTCTTCTTCCGGTATTATTGTCCAAATATATTGAGGTGGTTGGCCTCTTCTATAGTCAGTGAGACTCCATTGTGATGAGCAGTGCGCTCTAGGAAGTGTGCCTTCCTGCATGTGCAAGCCCCTATTGTAATCATATACTTTCTGTAGAAGTATCATCTGACTGTGGGTTGGGTTTCCCACCATGGTTTTTCCCTTTACCGGGTTTTCCACGTATAAATCATGGTGTTATGTGTTATGGTTGCATGATATTGATTCTCTGGTTTTCAATTATGCTTTAATGCTTTATCATTTATTCTGGTAAAAGGTTTTTAAGTGCTTTAATTCACATAATCTATTAACAACTAATTCACCACCCCCCCTCTTAGTTGTTCACCGGTTATCCTAACAATTGGTATTAGGGCTATCTTTTGCTCCAAATTGATGAAATAATGCTACTACTCATGGGGAGTAGTCAGCCTTGAGATTTAGAGTTTTCATATTATGTTTGATATCTATGTCATATCTTTGGCATTATTGTCAAAGGGGGAGGAATATATTAGAAATCACTAATTATGATATCCTGATTATTGAAGTATTTGTTGATGATATCATTTTTGGAGGTGAAGAAAAATTATGCATGGAATTCTCTGATAATATGCAAAGTAAATTTGAAATGTCTATGACTAGAGAAATAAGATTTTTTCCAGGTTTGCAGATTACTCAAACTGATAAAGGCATCTTTATCTGTCAAACTAAATATCTAAGAGAATTATTGAAAAAAATTGGTATGGAAAATTCCAAACCGGTTAGTACTCCTACGGTTACAAGTGAAAAATTATCAATTAAAGATGTATCCCCTCCAGTAAATTATACAAGATATAAATCCATGATTGGTGGTTTGCTATATTTAACTCATAATAGACCGGATATAGGGAATGCAGTCAATATTGTCTCAAGATTTCAAAGTAATCCAAGAGAAAATCATGAAAGTGCAATAAAAAGGATATTCTGGTATTTGCAAGGAACAACTGAATATGGTTTATGGTACCCTAAATATGATGACTTTACTTTATGTGCATATAAATATGTAGATTGGGTAGGTGATGTTGATGACCACAAGAGAACATCCAGTGGAGCATTCTTTCTTGGGAAGAAGTTAGTTTCATGGATCAGCAAGAAGCAGTCATGCATTTCTTTATCTACTGTTGAAGCTGAATATGTTGCAGCCACAACCAATTGCACTCAAGTTCTATGGATGAAGAACATGTTGAAGGATATACAAGTGATTTGTAATGATCTCATTGTTATTCATTGTGATAACTCTGCAGCTATTAACATATCCAAGAATCTGGTATTTTACTCCAAGACTAAGCACATATCAATCAAGTATAACTTTTTGAAGGAAAAGGTGGAAGCAAAAGAAGTTATATTGGTTTATGTGAACACTAAAGAATAGATAGCAGACATCTTCACTAAACCTTTGTCTTGGGAATCATTTGAGTATTTGAGAGACAGATTAGGGGTTTTTACCCCTCTGATAGAGACTTAAATGATGCATATGTGCATCACTTCGGTATGCATTATTAGAGCTATCTTTTGCTCCGGATTGATGAAATAATTCTACTACTCAAAGGGAGTAGTCAGCCCTGAGATTTAGAGTTTTCATATTCTGTTTGATATCTATGTCATATCTTTGGTATTGCTGTCAAAGGGGGAGGAATATATGTGAAAAACTATTGCTATTTATTTTTCAGATTGATTGCACTCCTTAGGGGGATTTTGGCGGTATTTGGTCTCTTGATTCAAATTTGGTTTAGAGCTTCATTGCTATATCATTTTATGGGAGATTGTTGGTGGTCGTCCATTGGGGGAGACTTGTTTGGTATTTCTTGGCACTTAGATGTTTTTCACATCTAGTGTTGCCATCAATTCCAAAGGGGAGATTGTTGGCCATATGATGGAATTGATTTTTTGTTGTATTGATGTTTTGTCATTGATGTCAACACTTACTGTTATGGCTGTTTATCAGCTTCCGGTAGAAGGATTGGATTGGGAAGATTATCAGTTGATTGTCACCAGTATGATCAAGATGATGAAATAAGTTTGTATGGATGGTTCATATGCCTTTGAAGTATGTTTTAGTCAATTGGTATTGACTTGATGATTGTATGTTATCTTATGTTCTAGTAAGCATGCTTTATAGGTCTAGTAAGGGTTTCATCGGTAGATCTTTATTTAAGATCTTTGATGTAATGCATAAGTGGTGTTGGTGCAGCTTCTAGAAGGGATTCAAGATGTTGATAGTGATTGTGTTCATACCTTGACTAATTGGTGTTATTGCTTTGGCATGTGTGGATCTAATTTAGGTCCGGTGTTATCTAGGTTATGGACCGGTTTTCATGTAATGTGTTAGTGGATCCTCTAATGCGCTTCCAGGATGTTTTATTGATTGGATGGTGTTTGTTTGGCCTTAGGCCGACATGTTTTATGATTTTATTTTAGGATTATGTAATGGATCTATTGAATTATCATTTGGGTGGCCGACCTAATTGGTTAGGTCTCGGGTTGGTATAAATATATAACATCTCATTGTAGATCATGGGAAAGGAGCGAATAATGTAATAATCATTTGTGTAGAGTATTTTATCGATCATAGGTGATCGAGTTGGGTTTATATAAGAGGTTTTAGACCTTTGGTATTGAGCTTAACCAAAAGTGTAATCTAGCATGTTTGATGCTATCACAGGCAGTTCTTCTTCCTGGATTGTTGTCCAAATATCTTGAGGTGGTTGGCGTCTTCTGTAGTCAGTGAGACTCCATTATGATGAGAAGTGCGCTCTAGGTAGTGTTCCTTCCTGCATGTGCAGGCCCCTATTCTAATCATATACTTTCTACATAAGTATCATCTAACTGTGGGTAGGGTTTCCCACCATGGTTTTTCCCTTTACTGGGTTTTCCATGTATAAATCATGGTTTTATGTGTTATGGTTGCATGGTATTGATTCTTTGGTTTTCAATTATTCTTTGATGCTTCATCAATTATTTCGGTAAATGTTTTTAAGTGGTTTAATTCACATAATTTGTTAACAACTGATTCACCCCCCCCCCCTCTGTTATTCATCGGTTATCCTAACAATTGGTATCAGAGCTATCTTTTGCTCCAAATTGATGAAATAATGCTACTACTCAAGGGGAGTAGTTGGCCTTGAGATTTAGAGTTTTCATATTATGTTTGATATCTATGTCATATATTTGGCATTGCTATCAAAGGGGGAGGAATATTGTTATAAGATAGGGTTGGTGTTCCACCAAAAGATCGACCTATCAATGCCCGATACAACCACTAGACTTATAGAATCCACAGGAGGCTTTTAAACCATGTCGTGAATCCCCATGAGGGACATTGTCCCACTACCAACAATCCCCCTCTTAGCATCACTCTCTATGGCCTGTGTGATTCTTACATATGACCAAGCTCTGATACCACTTGTTACAAGCTAGGGTTGTCGTTCCACCAAAAGATCAACCTGTCAATGCCTGATACAACCACTAGACTTATAGAATCCACCAGAGGCTGTTAAACCATGTTGTGAATCCTCGTGAGGGATGTTGGCCCACTGCCAACAATTAGGGTTTAATTAAGATAGGGTTAAAGTTAAATTAAGGTTAGTAATCAATTAACATTAGTGTTTGTTGTAAAATAAGGTGAATTAATATTGCAATTTGAACTTAAACTCAAAGTTATTATAAATCTAAAACTAATGCTTAATCATTAACATAGTGATTGTATACTCAAAACAAGAACAATAAAATTGTTGCACATGAAACACCAAATTTACATGGAGAAATCCTTTCAAGAAAAAAATCCACCATAGAAAGAGAGGAAATTATATTACTAATCCAATGAAGAATTCAACATTGATACACTTCTTTGTAGACCTCTGTAAATCTGATAGCACTCTTTTACCTTGCAAACTAAACAAGACTGAATGAACACTAGATCAAGGCACCAATTTATAGGAGTTTGTGAGGATGAATAGGACTATAGTATCACCAAACAATGGGCATAAAAACCGCTTATAAAAAATTACATTCACCTCCTAAAATAGCCTCTTATAGATGTCATAAGTCATCTCTCATGCATGTGCACTTGTGTAAGTATTCTATCATAGGTTTCGTCATAGCAATAGTGATTATCATAAACATCATATATTCTCTTAAAACTCCTAAAATGTGTCCAAACACCTCAAAATAGAAGATTCCAAGAGGGGTCACCTATTTATTTTGTCCTTTTCCTAGAGGACAAAGGGTAAAAGTAACTTTGCCTTTACATGGTCTCTTCCACCACCATTGGTCAAACAGTTTAACCTCTTATGGGTAAATTACAAAAGATATTTAGAAAAATAATAAATTAAAGGATTTACAAAGTTCATCGCACCTTAATCCTAACATTCTCCCACTTGATATCATACAGTGTAAATTACCCCATAGAGATACATAATGCAAATCAAGTAAAATGATCAAGGCCCATGACCTTTCTACACCATGAGAACCTATCCATGGTTATTGGCTTCATAAGAGAATCTACAACATTATGTAAAGTGCCAATTTTTTCAATCAAGACTTGTCCAGTCTTAACCATCTCTTGCACAAAATGATATTGAACATCAACATGTTTAGTACGAGTATAATACATAGGATTTCTGGCCAAACATATGGCACTCTGACTATCATATCCAATCCTCATGATTATCCTACAATAAAAACCAATACCATTACCAAGTCTTTGTAACCAAACTACCTCATTGGAGGCATGTGTAGCGGCCATATGTTCTTTAGTGGTGGAAAACACAACTATAGGCTATCTTTTACTCATCGAACTTATTTCACCTCCAAACAAAGTAAACACATAGCCATTAGTGGGCCTTTGATTGTCTAAGTCACCTGGCCAATCTGCACGAATAAGACCTTGTATGTCCAATGACTTATCCACATCAACAGTACCAAACAAACAATAATTATAAGTACCTCGCAAGTATCTTAATACCCTTTTTAAAAAATTCCAATGCTCTTTACCTGGGTTAAACATAAATCTTCTTAGAACTCCTACTACTTGAGCTATACATGGTCTAGTACAAACCATTGCATACATTAAACTATCGATGACACTAGCCTAAGGAAAATTAGAAATTTCTTCAATATCATCATCAAAATTAGGACACATGTCTAAAATCAACTTAGTACCAAATGAAAATGCAATACTTATTGGCTTATAGTCCTACATTTTAAATCTCTGTGAAATGGTATCAACATACTTACTTTGACTTAACCAAAGCTTTTTTGTGAACCCAATCCTTGTTGATTTCCATCTCAAGAATATATCTAGAAGCTCCCAAATTATTCATATCAAATGCACCAAAAAGATGAGTTTTGATCTCTCTAATCATCACCTTGCTATTAACAATAAACAACATATCATCAACATACAAAATAATAATCAATAACTAATCATCAATAACCTTAATATAAACATAGTGATCCTCTTTGCTTCTAACATAACTCAAATTTAATGCAAAGGCATCAAACTTTTGGTACCACATCTTGGGTGACTATTAAAAACCATGCAATGATCATTTTAACTTGCAAACCAATTTTTCTTTTCAATTTTTTTTAACAAAAACCGTTAGGTTGTCCATATAAATCTCTCCTTCAAGATCCCCATGTAAAAAATAAATTTAACATCCATTTGTTCTATCTAAAATCATAAGAACCAACAATATATAATAGAAATATAATCAAAGTTATCTTAGCAATAGAAGAGAATATTTCACCGAAATCAACTCCCTCTCTCTGGGAGTAGACCTTGGCTACCAGTCTAGCCTTGTACTCTCTAACCAAACATCTACTCAAATTGGTTCTTAAATACCCACTTGTATACAATGGAATTTCTTCCTTTGGGAAAACTAACAAGATCCTACATGTCACAACTATCCAAAGTTGTCATTTCCTCCTGCATAACCAGCATCCAAGACTCACTTTCCTTGAAACAGAGTGCTTCCCTATAAAATCTAGGTTCATCATCAATACTTTATAAAGAAAACTTACAACTAAAATCCAGTGGGCTATACCTATCAACTGGATTCTAATGACTTGTGGACCTTCTCAAATGTGGAGTAAGAGGTTCTTCCTCATCTTCTTCTTCATTATTTTCAATTTCTATCACAACTATATCTTCAAAAAATTTAGTTGAACTCTCTTATTCTTTTCCATCATCTTGTCCATCTCTTTGTTCTTCCACATGTGCATCTTCTTGATTAGTTTCAAAATGCATTATTTTTTATTTTTCCTTTGGTTGTTATGTTGGCATTATATTGTCATTGATGTCAACCAGTATGGGATGACTACCAGTATGAGAGATGTATCTGCAACACTATTAGGGAGGAGTACAGGTTGAGATATCTTTGATATCACCTTGTTTTGTAGGACACCAGTAAGGTAAGGAAGATAATGTCATTCAAATGGATGACCACTGGAGTCACCAATACACAAGCTAGTGCCTAACTTGTGTGGATGAGATGGATAGGCTACTAGTACAGTGTATCACCAATAAGGAAAGGATGTCAACTAGTAAGTGATGTGTTGACATGGAGAAGACAAATCAACCAAGTGAGTGGTTGTCAACCGACAAGATTATGACCAGTGAACAAGCAGGATGAGCAAGGTGCTTGAGTTGTTGTTTATGATGAAGAGGAAGAATGTTACCTAAATCACATCAACACCAGAGGAGAAGAAGAAATAGGTCATCGGTATGCTATGAGGTTGCAGATCAGCAGGACTCCCACTGGATGAAGATGCAGTCACCATGTGAAGAGATGACTGATAGTGAATGTGCCCACACTAGATCACATGTGCCTGTTTGAAGATGTGTTGCACAAATAGGGAAATCACATGAGTGCATTGCAGGATGCAGATAACAAGGTGTCACTCCACCGGTAAGTGGAGCTTATCCCTTATTATACATAATGTGCATTATAGTTTTGTGAGATAAGGAAGAAGAGGTAAAGGCAAGTGTCTTAAGGTTCACACTAGATCTATTGGTGAAACAAAGGAATGCCTCAAGTGCATAAAATCAGGGATATGCACTGGACTAACAGAGAAGGCATGTTGGGATGCCGGTGCAGATGAAGATTGATGGGTTTATCAACTTGACAAATCGGCTGAGATGATATTCAGTCTAATGATGAAGAAGGTAAGTGGAGCAACTGAAGATAGAGAGTGCAACTGACCTACAGATGATAAAAACATTTGAAGGTTGATGACATGGTGTCATCAAGAGTGTTTATTGGTATATAAGTCCACCGGTAATATGGACAAGGTGTAGATGTAGAAGACTTCCCACTTGATGAGAAAGAGCATGCTATGGATAGACATGTTTGGTGACCAGTTAAGGAGTTCCACTGGCAGTTCAGCAAAGTGCAGACATGAGGAGTTAACTGGTAAAGTGTGAGATACCGGTAGGGTTAGTAAACCGATAGAAAAGAGAACTGGTTAAGTGTTTGGTCATTGATCTTGTCTGAACTGACACACTAATCCAAGCTGGCAGTTGGCCGACATGGATGCCATGTGGAGTCAAGGTGGTGGACTTGCATGCAACGGTAGATGAGATGTGCACCGACGAGGTAGTTGCAGAGCTGGTCGACATTAATGGTAGATCACGTAAATCATGGGATGTGTTGCAGAGTTATTGCAGAAGTTTGCAGCTCGAGGTTTGGAGGAAAATAGAGAGTCATCTCAAAGTGATTGAGAAGATTGAGGAAGATGAAGTAAACTGCAAGACCAATCTTGGTGATTGACCAAGAAATTGGCTGACAGGGTAAAAGCAGATTGCCAAAAGATAGAAGGTGTGATCAAGAAGGCACGGTAATAGCGGTGATGAGAAAATAGTTGTCTGGGTGATCAGATCGGATAAAATCTGATTGGATTTGGTTTGCCTTGAGGTTGATGAGGAAACCCTAATCGCCCATATTTTTGAATTGGCTTTTGGCATGAAAATCGGGTTATAAATAAAGAAGTCAAAATCATTGATGGTAGTTGTTGAATGGAAGAGGATAGAGTTGTTGCAAAGTATTTGAGTGTTGCATGAGAGAGATAGATCAGTCAGAGAGAAAATAGCTTAGGATAGTAGTGACTGGGGGAGTGAAGGTTAAACCAATGATAGGGTTTAACAGAGGGTTAACCAGTATGGTTTGAGCAACTGGTATAGCAACTAGAGTGCATCTAAAGAGATAACCATAGGAGCTTATACTGGTAGGAAAATAGTTGAGAGGAATGAAGAATAGAGCAATGAGGAGGAGATCTAGTAGAGCATAAGAAGAGTAAAGGTGAACCGGTAGAACTTACCGACAATGCAGCAATAGATGAGAACGGCAGAAGAGTGAATTAGTGTAGCAGAGAAAGTGTCTCACCAGCAGAGTGAGGTATATGAAATGGTTACAAGATTCACTTATAATAGTATGACTAAATTTTTATTTGAAGTTATCATTGTGATCACTGAGTTATAGCTTGGTGTAGGGGTTTATCTCCTTTTGGTTGGTGCCCATAAACTAGCAGAGGTTGTAGCTCCTTTGGGTTGTAGCCCATAAACAAGTTAGGTAAATCAGGGGTTGGTGCTCCTTGGGTTGGTGCCCTAAACAATGTAACATAGATTCATTGTGAGGTTGGATTGGAGCAGTAGAATCCAATAGCATTTCTCACTGAGGTTTTTCCCATCTTGGGTTTTCCTCGTACATACTAGTGTTATGTGATGACCCCTTGTATGAATGCATTTGTGTTTTGTCTCCCCTCTAACCGGTAATTCTACATTCAGTTAGATCTATTAATTAGTATACTTTCATAGGGATAGTTAAAGGTAAAAAAATTGAGAACCACTTATTCACCCCCCTCTCAGTGGTGCATTGTGTCTAAAAATTGGTATCAGAGCGTAGGTACCCTGTTTATCAATCTTTCTCTCGCTTGGGTAGATTATGGCTTAAGGACACAATGGTCTAGTTAGTGTCAATCTATGCTCCAATTTTTTATGGCTCAAACTATTCTATTTGGAGTTGTATAATGGAACTCTACTTGTCCTCTCTATGGTTTGATGGATGTTAGTTGTTAATGGTCTCCCTAGGAATGTCTATCCACCCACCGGCTCTGAAGAAGAAAGAAGATGCATGTGCAATGAAGAAGCCATGAAGGCCATATTTAGTGGGCTCATCGGTGATGTTCTCTCATAGGTGGATAAGTGTAGATCATCAAAGAGTCTATGGGATAGACTAAAGAAGCTTTATGGAAATGAACCCTATAGACTAGTTTGTGAGAATGAGAAAAGCAATGCAGCAGACACATGCACAGATGATAGAGGTAGATCAAATTGTTGCAGTAGCAATGATGATGAGGAGACTCATCTCTTCATGGCACAAGAATATAAAGATGAGGTGCACACATCTGAAAGTGATAAGGCAAATGGATCCCACCGGTATGATGTATTTGGAAGTGACAATGAAGAAAATGAAGAAGGAGATAAGACAGATAGATCTAGCCAGCAAGATCTATATGATAGTGAAGGTGAAGAAGAAGATGAAGAAGAAGTTGATCTTGAAGGAGAGCTTGTAAATGCACTTGAAGAACTCAGTAGAGTAAGAAATGAATACAAGCTATTCAAGAATGTTGATATAGTGGAGCAGAATTGGTTGACTAAATGCCTTGAAGAATCTGAGAAATACATCTCAGAGTTGAAGTCTCAAGAAGAAGGCACCAAGGAGTGTCGGTGTAATGATCTATCATATGTTCTAGAAGTAAAAGATAAAGAATATCTACAACTAGTTGGAGAAATGGAAATTTTTCGAAATGACTTTGAGAAATGTTAGGATGTGCTCAAGGTGAGAATCGAGTTTGATGGTAGCAGTGATGCCTTGGACAAGATGTTGAAGAAGAAAAAGCACGCCAAGGACATTGAAGGTTTAGGAAGTGGTGTCAATAAATACTCCACCAGCAAGAATTCCCCCCACAATGACATTCTATTTGTCTCCTCAAATGGAGAAAATTAGGGATAGACCTTCACAATCAAAAATGCTCCTTGGAAGAAGGTTGACCTAACCACAACCGGTGAAGAATTGTAGACAAGAATAAAGATTGATGCTGCAAGAAGGAGGAACAATGGAGAACCCAAAGGAAAAGGGAAGATAGGAGAATACAGCTTCATCGGAAGCAGGAACATGAGAAGACAGCAAAGAGGACCTCCTACTGGTAGAGGTCAAAGGAATGCTAATGCCCACATGACAAAGCAAGTGTGGGAAAAGAAAAGATTAGATGGAAGAGCTGCACAAAATGGACAACCAAGGATCCATCCTCAAAGAAGAAGAAATGGAGATGCTAAATCAGTAAGATCTCATCATGCATGGTAGAATAAATTTGTAAATCATAGCCCATCATTTACCGGTTTTTGCTTTGCATGTAATGCTTATGGCTATAGGACAGAGGAATGTAGAAAGATATCTAGAAAGAATAATATAGGATCTCATAGACATCATGCATATGAGAAAAATATATCCAGGAGTAGATACATGCATGTCTCCTCTCCTAGTTACTCTAGAAAGAATCCATTTAATGTTTTTAATAATGTAAATGATGCGTATTATAACTACAATGGATTTGGCCATAGAGAGTTTGAATGAAAGAAGAGGAACTTTTAGTCATATGGAGGTCGGTATAGAAACTTTGCTCTGCAAAAATGTGGATACAAAGCATATGAAAGTTAGAGACCTGCATGCAACCAAAGGAGAAATGTCTCTATAAGAGCAAGAGGTCCATCAGTTTTAGTTGCTAGTCACAGCAACATACCCAGAAGAAGATGGTCAAATTGGTATGTCAAGAGATTCCCCAATCATGAAGTTGGGATGGATTTTGTGTGATACTATATCACTATTTCTGATTGTGATGCAGTGTCTAAAAAAGAAAATACACATCAGTAGAAGGTGGTAAGACCTTCTCTTAAGCCTGAAGATGGGAAGAAGAATGAGACCAAGAAGGTATGGAGGAAGAAGACCATGGACCGGCACTGTGCATTCAGTTCATAGGTGATATCTCCTAAGGCCTAAAGGAGAGGCAGGATCTTAGGGGGAGTAATACACTGACCTTATCATTCACCCCCTCAGTGCAAGAAGACACATGGAAGAACAAAATGCTAACAGTATGAAGGAAGAAAATGAGATGATAAGTGTGTGTAGAAGTTGCCCTGACTACACACCTATAGATGAAAGTTGGATCACTACTGTATGTGTCAATGGATGGAGATTAACAATTGGAATTAGATACAAGGGGACACAAAATGACAGGAGTCACAAGAAGGTGCTCTAGTAGTGATAGTGGACCGATACAGGAAACCAGTATGTGCAGGATGTTACTGGCATGAATGCTAATAGGTACTCGCAGGTTATGTAAGACAATCAAGTTGGAGATCATTTCAATAGCCCCGGTAGCATGGAATGTGAAGTTATGTCTCAGGTGGTGTTGATGAAGACCTAAATGACATATGTTGTCCCAGTGGTTGATCATGTAGGCATGCATTCTTTTGGGCTAACCAGTTTAATTTATGGCATGGTGATGTCATTGTATGGCATTGTGTGGATTCAGGATCATGTTATAGGCTATGGTAGATATGATGGAGCTAAATATCATCAAATGATCACATATGCACATCTCAACCAGTATATGGTGAAGTTTTGAGTCCTAGTATTGGACCTGACTGGAGATGAGGACCTGAGATGTATGAATCAGGGGGAGTTCAAGTGCTCATTATGTAGAGTCGGCATGCTTGAACTTTCAAAGATACTGACTTCCCAAACTGCAGAGGATGAAATTTGCAGTAGGATTACCCAGTAGAATTTCATGGTTATGAGTATTTGCTTGTCATTTGGTTGGTTGTATTCATAGTACAAACACATTTGATTCTAAAGAAATTTGGGATCAAACCGGAGGTGATGTAGTTTGACCGACAGGTGAGTAGTATTCACTAACACATCCTTCTCTAGTTGAGTGTTTTAACAAATGTTATCAAATTTGCATACTCAATTGGTGTCAGTTGATGGTTGAGTTCTCCATCTCAAGTGTTTTGACTTGAGAAAATATTACAAGTGGTATCAAAGGAGGAGATGCATCCAATGAAGATAAAGGGGGAGAAATAATTATGTCAGTGACCGGTAAAAATAAGGAGGAATGATATCCTGACACTGCCCTTTGCCATTGTTGTCAAAGGGGGAGAAATATTCTATAGTATACTACATGAGTGGGAATCCATTGGATCATACAAAAGGGGAGAGAGATTATCTAGTATGTCAAATACTACATGAGTTGACATCAATGCCAAAGAGGGAGATTGTTGGCATTGTATTGTCATTCATGTCAACCGGTATGGGATGACTATCGATATTAGAGATGTATGTGTAAAATTGTTAGGGAAGAGTAAAGTTTGAGATATCTTTGATATCACCTTATGTTGCAGGACACTGGTAAGGTAAGGAAGAGAATATGATTTAGATGGATGACCACTGGAGTCATCAGTACACAAGCTAGTGCCTGACTTGTGTGGATGAGATGGATAGGTTACCGGTACAGTGTATCACCGGTAAGGAAAGGATGTCAACTGGTAAGTGATGTGTTGACATGGATAAGACAAATCAACCAAGTGAGTGGTTGTCAACTGGAAAGATTATGACCAGTGAACAAGCAGGATGAGCAAGGTGCTTGAGTTGTTGTTTATGATGAAGAGGCATAATGTTACCTAAATCACATCAACATCAGAGGAGAAGAATAAACAGATCACCAGTATGTTGTGAGGTTGCAGATCAGTAGGACTCCCATTGGATGAAGATGCGGTCACCATGTGAAGAGATGACTGACAGTGAATGTGCCCACACTGAATCACATATGCCTATTTGAAGATGTGTTACACAAATAGGGAAGTCACATGAGTGCATTGTAGGATGTAGATAACAAGGTGTCACTCCACTGGTAAGTGGATCTTATCCCCTATTATGCATAATGTGCATTATAGTTCTCTGAGATAGGAAGAAGAGGTAAAGGCAAGTTTCTTAAGGTTCACACCGGATCTACAAGTGAAACAAAGGAATGCCTCAAGTGCATAAAATCAGGGATATGCACTAGACCGATAGAGAAGGCATGTTGGGATCTCAGTACAAATGAAGAGTGAAGAGTTTGTCAACTTGACAAACCAGTTGAGATGATATTCAGTTTGATGATGAAGGTAAAGTGGAGCAGTTGAAGATAGAGAGTGCAATTGACCTGCAGATGATGAAAATAGTTGAAGGTTGATGACATGGTGTCATCAAGAGTGTTTACCAGTATGTAAGTCCACTAGTAATATGGACAAGATGCAGATGCAAAAGACTTCCCACCTAATGAGAATGAGAATGCTATGGATAGACATGTCTGGTGACCGGTTAAGTAGTTCCACCGGCAGTTCATCAAAGTGTAGACATGAGGAGTTAACCGGTAAAGTGTGAGATACCGGCAGGGTTTGTAAACTAGCAAAAAAGAGAACCGGTTAGGTGTTTGGTCAGTGATCCCATCTAAACCAATACATCGATCCAAGTTGGTAATTGGTTGACATGGATGCCACATGGATTCAAGGTGGTGGACTTGCATACAATGGTAGATGAGATGTGCACCGATGAGGTAGTTGCAGAGTTGGTCGACATTAATAGTAGATCCTGTAAATCATGGGATGTGTTGTAGAGTTGTTGAGAGGTTTGCGGCTTGAGTTTTGGAGGACAATAGAGAGCTAGCTCAGAGTAATTGAGAAGATCAAGGCAGATGAAGGAAACCACAAGATCAATCTTGGTGATTGACCAAGAAATCAGTTGACAGGGTAAAAAGTAGATTGCCAAAAGATAGAAGGTGTGATCAAGAAGGCACGACAAAGGGGGTGATGAGAAAATAGTTGTCTAGGTGATCAGATTAGATAAGATCTAATTGGATTTGGTTTTCCTCGATGTTGATGAGGAAACCGTAACTGCCATGTTTTTGAATTGGCTTTTGGTAGGAAAACAAGGTTATAAATAAAGAAGTCAAAATCATTGATGGTAACTATTGAATGGAAGAGGATAGAATTGTTGCGAAGTGTTTGAGTGTTGCATGAGAGAGCTAGATTAGTCAGAGAGAAAATAGATAAGGATATCAATGACTGAGGGAGTGAAGGTTAAACTAGTAATAGGGTTTAATAGAGGGTTAACCGATATGGTTTGAGCAACTGGTATAGCAGCTAGAGTGCATCTGAAGAGATAACCGGTAGGAGCTTGTACCAGTAGGAAGACAGTTGAGAGGACTGAAGAATAGAGCAATGAGGAGGAGATCCAGTAGAGAAGAACAAGAGTAAAGGTGAACCAGTAGAACTTACTGGCAATATAGCAATAGATGAGAGCAGCAGAAGAGTGAATCAGTGTAGCAGAGAAAGTGTCTCATCGGTAGAGTGAGGTATATGAAATGGTTACAAGATTCACTTGTAACAGTATGACTAATTTTGTATTTGAAGTTATCATTGTGATCACTAAGTTGTAGCTCGATGCAGGGGTTGTAGCTCCTTTGGGTGGGTGCCCATAAACTAGCAAGGGTTGTAGCTCCTTTGGGTTGTAGCCCATAAACAAGTTAGGGGTTGGTGCTCCTTGGGTTGGTGCCCTAAATCAGGGGTTGGTTCCCTAAATATTGTAATAGAGATTCATTGTGAGGCTGGATTAGAGCAATAGACTCCAGCACCATTGCTCATTGAGGTTTTCCCCATCTTGGGTTTTCCTCATACATACTGGTGTTATGTGATGACCCCTTGTGTGAATGCATTTGTGTTTTGTCTCCCCTCTAACCGGTAAGTTTGCATTCAGCTAGATCTATTAATCAGTATACTTTCATAAGGATAGTTAAAGGTAAAAAGTTTGAGAACCACTGATTCACCCCGCTCTTAGTGGTGCATTGTGTCTAACATGTTCTTCACTTGAGTCAACTATAAATTCCTTGAAAAATCACATCTCTAGAAAATATAATTTTATGGTATAAGGATTTTAAATCTTATAACCTTTTACATTCTCACCATATCCTACAAATATGTATTTTTGAGCTTTTGGGTCCAATTTAGATCACTTATCTTGAGGCACATAAAAAAAAGCCTCACAACCAAAGACCCTTAACTATGAAATTAAAGGCTTTTTACCCACCACATTTCAAAAGTTATTTTATCAACAAGAGATTTACAAGGACTTCTATCAATAAAATAGCAAGAAAATTTTTGTCCAATTGTATTTATCTAGCTTATCACTACTTAACATGGTCCTAGCTCTTTCAAAAAGAGCATTTATTATAATAATCCAAAATCCAAAAAAATACGGCTCTACAATTTTTCAGCGGCAACGCAAATTCGCGTGTTGGTATTGGTGGTTTGAGAGGCCCCGACATCACCTTGACTTCTGGTAGGGCTCCCCCTCTACAAGATCAGCCATGGAGGATGGTGAAGAGTAGGAAGACACTCAAGGTTGAAAGAAGATGGGCCACTCGGGTTGAACAAGGCCATCGACCCTCTCAAATCTATGCAGTTCCAATCACATCAGCGACCCCTCCATTCACTTCAGGGGAAAATCGAATACCTCTAGGATTTAGAGCTCCTGAACCTAGGAATCAACAACCTCCCATGAACTTGGCCTAGAATCGATTTCACCCCTTGGGGATATTATGGAGGGTTTGTTAAAACCTACCTTTATCGAAGATTCTTGTGATCTTAACAAGCCTAATCTTCATAAGGGCATCAGATACTCTGGACCAAAGCCAAGATACAAGAGGTTCCCAAAAAAAATTCAAACTATGTCGATCTTAGGGCATCATCCAAGTAGGGGACCCAAAACCCTAAGTCGAATGCTTCTGAATGCATTTAAATTTTGGCACCTAAGGCTTCCTTGGATCTCAGATAATTTTGCCTGAAGCACGACCTCTTTGCCAAGTAGTATGGTAGTGGTATCTCTCTATGTGCCATTGTCAATTGGTGGAGAGATATATTCAGTGACCAAGTAAGTATCACAACACTCTCAAATAGATTTATTTATATAGAATGCTACAATGAATCGCTGAAACATAAAATACTACATGGTAATGATTTATTTTTCAAGGGATACAATTTTAAAAAAATTTACTGGCAACCCAAATTTGATGCAAAAAAAATTGAATTGAAAAGGGTCTCAAAATGTTTTATTTCTCATAATATTCATGTTGAACTGATGCATCTATGCATTCTTATTGATATTGGGGATAGACTTGGGGGATTCATTGGTTTGGAGGAAAACTGGACTGACAGCCTGGATAATAAAATGCTTATTGATGTAGATTCTAATATCAATAAATTAAAAAACATAATTCTAACAACAATAGTTGGTAAGTACAACCTTAAACCAGAGTGGAATTTTGTCTTGATATCTGATGACATATCCTTTTGATCATCAAAATTCCCTAGAAATGAGAAATCCCAGAATTCAAAACCGGTAGAACCAGTAAAAAAGATAGATATTAGATTTAACAATGGCATTGGGGATTTCACAATCAATGTCCATCCCCACCAGAATGTCATTAACATTCCATCTCAGGTCCTTCCCCGCAACCTTGATACGAGTAGGGGGTCTGGGAGCACGAGAGTTTTTGTGGCTTCCAAGACTCACAGTAAAGAGAGATCTCCTTTGAATGATAATGAGAGGATTATTCAGAAGGAGCTTGACAATGTCATCAACAATCTGATGGGAAAGATTACAGAGGATATTGTGAATGAATCTAATACCGCTACTCATACTAATGTTGTTATTAATCCCTAGCCTAGATTTGGTAGGTTGGAGGGAGCAGAGAGTGTTCCTACATCCCAAAATCTAATGGATTCGATCCCACTTGTGCAAAGTCAGGTTGAGATAGTCAAGGATACCCCTCTGGAATTTAATGAGACATTCCATGTAGTGGAAGGGATGAATGAAGGGTAGAAAAAGGGTTCATTATCAATGAACTTATTAATATGAAGGAGGAAGAGAATAGATTGGAGTTGGTTGGGAGCCCTGAGAATAAGGAATATAGAGGGATCCTTCAGGAAACAGGAAATAAAAAGGCACCTGATTGTGGTTTATCTTCTGCTAGAAGAGGTAGAAAGTCTTTTTTAGACAAGAGGAGGATGGACGGAGAGGCAAAAGGGAAGGTAAAGATAACCACTCTCATTTTCTTAGGGAAAGAGAATCCCCTCATGTAGAGAAGTAAATATTCTAACTTGGGAATGTTAGGGGAATGGGTGCCCCTAATAAGTAGTGCTTGATTAAGTGCAACATCATGAAATCTTAGGTTGGCATAGTGATGTTGCAAGAAACTAAACCGTGTTTTAGAAAGTTATCTAATCTTGGGAGGAAGCTCACTAATTGGTAGATGGAGGTTGTTGATTCTATTGGGGCTTCTGGGGGTCTAGCTATATTATGGAAGAAAGGCATAATCTCATACACTAGTAGAGTCAGAATGCAATATTGGATGGCTGGCTCAGTTAGATCCCTCACTCATAAATTGGAATTCACCCTTTTGAATATTTATCGGCCAATCCCTATGGATAAAAAGATATTGGTATGGCAATAAATCAGTCAATATCTATGTGGTTAGCCCTCCCAATACTTCATAATCGAAGGGGATTTCAACACTATCCTTTATCAATCTGATAAATGTGGGGGAATTAAAACCATACGCCAATCTCAAATTGAATTTATAAACTGGGTTTGTGACAGTAACTTGCTGGAAATAAAAATAGAGGAAGGGGTTCACAATTGGAACAACGGAAGACTTGGATTCTGCAACATTGCAAAGACACTAGGCAGATTTTTCCTCAAAGGTGATCTTTCCACCTTTTCATCTGAAATGAAAGCCTTTGTTCTGCCAAAGTCTAGATCTGACCATTACCCAGTATTGCTGGAAATAATGGGAGAAGTTAAAACAATTGGCCACCCCTTTAAGTTTTAATTAATGTGTCTTAAACATGAGGAATTCTTCCCTAACATTCAGAATTGGTGGACGACTGGGCATTTCTCTAGATCTAAGATGTATTTCCTAGCATCAAAATTGAAAATGATCAAACATAGATTACTGGATTGGAACAAGGAGATATTTAAAGACATTTTCAAGGAAAAAGCCAGAATTGAAATGGAATTAGAAGGTATGAATCTAGAGGTGATTCTCACTGGTATGGTTCAAGAGACTTATATGGCAGAAAAAAATTATTATGTGAATATGAAAAATATCCTAGCCAAGGAGGAAATTTTTTGGAAGCAAAAATCTAGAGAATCTTGGTTAGAAGATGGTGATAAGTACACCAAATTCTTTCACAATAGTGTCAAAATGAGGAGAGAAATGAATATAATCACTCAAATCTTCCTAGAAAATGGGCAAGTAATAGACAATAATATGCAGATCGCAGAAGAGGCAGTGTTATACTTTAGGAATATTCTGAACAATTAGGAATTATCAGAGTTATCCAATAGTTGAGAACTGATAAAGAACATTCCTAAACTTATAGACAAGGAGGATAATAAAATGTTGAATGCCAAGTTTACAAAGGTTGAGGTGGAGCTTTCCCTGTCACAATTTCAAGCTGATAGGGCACCCGGGCCAAACGGTTTCCCTACGGGGGCTTTTATCAAAAATGTTGGCACATAATTGGTGACGAGGTAACAATGGCCCTTGAATCTGCCCATAATGTTGGGAGATTCCTGAAAGAAAGAAATAATGTATTATCGCATTACTACCCAAAAAGAAAAACCCTTCAAAATGGGATGATTTCAGGCCCATATCCTTATGCAACATGCTATATAAATTGCTAGCCAAAGTTATGGCAAATAGATTAAAAAAATTGCTCCTGAATATAATCTCAGAAGAACAAATAGGATTCATTTTGAATAGATCAATATTGTATGGAATTGTCATAGTCCAAGAAGCTAAACACTCCATACAATCCTAGAGGAAGCCCAGCATGTTGATCAAATTAGATATCATGAAGACCTATGATAAAGTTGATTGGAATTTCTTATGCAGTTGCTTGAGAGTCTTTGATTTTGACAAACAATGGGTGGCATGGGTATTCTACTGCATCTCAAGCACTGGATTCTCAATTTTAATCAATGGGAAACCTGACGGATTCTTTGAGATATCAAAAGGTTTACGACAGGGTGATCCTGTGTCTCCCTTCCTATTCATAATTATGTCTGAAGCCTTGGAAAGGAGCTTGAAAGCACTTTGTAGGATAGGGAAACTTAATGGTATTAGAATCACCAACAGGGTGGATCCCTATACACACCAACAATTCAATGATGACACAATGCTCTTAGGGAAAGGGGATGTTAAAGAGGTAAGTGAGCTAAAAATGTGTTTAATCAATATGGTCAAGCTTTAGGCGAGATTGTCAATGCTAAAAAATCTGAGATATCCTTCTTCAACACAAAGCCAATTGAGGAGACATGAATTTCTTTGACCCTTGGCTTTAGGATTGGACACCTTCCCAGCATTTATCTTGGTATGCCCATTGACAAAAGAACTAGGACAAGCAGACTTTGGGACCCTCTGACTGAGAAATTTCTAAAAAGGTTATCTACTTGGAAGGGGTGTTGGTTGTCTGGTGCAAGAAGAGTTACACTAATTAAATCAGTCCTAGTTGCCATGCCCATATATCTTCTATCTTGTATCCCACTCTCTTTGGGGGCACATAGAAGGATGATTAAGATTATTAGATTATTGGGAATTTTTATAGGCAAGGTTCAGTAGAGAAGAAGAAGATGGCTTTAATTTCTTGGGATAAAATTTGCAGAGAAAGGCAAGATGGAGGTATGGGGATTAGAAATATTCTTTGGCAAAATAGGGATCTCGTGGCAAAACTGGTTTGGAGGGCCTACATTCACTCAGCAAAAAAATGGGAAAAGATCTTTAGACACAAATATCTTATGATCAATTGTAGAGAGTCAATCTTTAGACTCTCTAGCCCCCTAGAGGGTCTAGAATATGGAACTTTATGCTATATTGCAGAAGGCACATAACTTAATACCTGACTTGGGATATTCATGATGGTAGGTCTGCCCTATTCTAGGAGGACTCATGGGGGAGGCATCCACCAATAGAAAAATTAATGGACACTAGAGGTATCAAAGATCACCTTATCCAACTTAGGGGCAAGTATGTCAGGGATTATATTGTATTTGACCCTAATCTAACCGTTAGATGGAAATGGAAAGTTCTGAGCAATCACATGGATGATATCAGAGCTCAGAAACTACAAAAAAATTTGAGGAATAGGTTAATCATATTTAGGCAAGAGTAAAACAAACTTGTATGGTTGAAGGCCAAAGACGGGCAATACAATTGCAAAGATGGCTTTAAAACAATATATAATGAAGCAAGGATAGTCAAAGACAACATTCCATTCAGACTCTACTGGGACAAATATTATCTTCCTAAGGCTGGAGTATTTGCTTGGGCTGCCATCCAAGGAAGGGTTCCGACAGCAAATAAATTTAGGAAAAGAGGATTTGAAGGTCCCTCGATCTTCCTTCGATGCAGACAAGATGAAGAAACAAACTCACATCTATTCATGACTTGCAATTACACCCAAAAATGTTGGAAATGGTTAATGGGGTAATTGGGTTGGTCTAGTGCCCTTCTCCCCAATATTTTAGATTGGTTTAGAGGTTGGCCAATCATCAAAACAAATAGTTTATTCCATAATCTTTGGATCTATAGCCCGACCATAGTTATATGGGAAATCTGGAAGCAGAGAAATCGCAGAATTCTTAAGGAATCTAAGATTCGGGGTGAAAACCTTTTGGCCAAAATTGAGGCATCTATAATGGAAGGTTCCAATAATAAGAACTTGACCATCCCACAACATGACAAAGTCTTCACATATTGGGACAATCTGATTAGAAAATAGTGGTGTAGGATCAGGATTCCCCCTTTCTTAGGTAGAGATGACATTGATAAAATGGAATTAAGATTGGCATGCAAATGGATACCTCCAAAATATGGTTGGCATAAATTGAATTTCGATGGGGCTTCTCCTGGGAACCCAAGTAAGGTTGGTGTTAGATGTATTATTCGTGCAGATAATGGGATATGGATTGGATCCAAATAAATTTACTTATGCCACTGCACCAACAATATGGTTGAGCTATTTGGATTAATCAAAGGTTTGAATCTATGCATGAAACTCAAAATTAATAGGTTAGAAGTGGAAGGGGACTCCACAATCATAATTAATACCCTGATATATAAATATATGCCAAACTAGGAGCTGAGATGCTTGTTGGACAAAGCTCTATCTTTGTTAACAAATTTCAATGATTTTACTATGAATCATATATATAGGGAGGCTAACACTATGGCAGACAAACTGGAAAATGATGGAGTGGATGGGGCAAATAGGACCTTATTCAATCAATCTCTTTGAGGTGATCGAGCTTAGTATGAACTAGAGATAGTGATAATCATATTCGCCTACAAATATACATCAACACTTACAATATTTGACGTATATACACCTTCAGACAGTTAAGTATTCATTTGCATCTTAGACATTAGGTGCTTCTCAGACTAACTAAGGCACAAGTATATTGTATCATATATCCTTGTATCTATTTTCTTCAGGCCTTTCCAAATTTATACTGACATCATTATATACGTAATTTGAATTGGGAT
Organism: Cryptomeria japonica; assembly: GCF_030272615.1. Lineage (NCBI taxonomy): Eukaryota > Viridiplantae > Streptophyta > Pinopsida > Cupressales > Cupressaceae > Cryptomeria > Cryptomeria japonica. Next base: position 393,340,618 of record NC_081410.1, read on the forward strand.
GTAAGTTGGTATTTTGGTATGGTTTTGTCATTGATGTCAACACCTATCAACACTTATCAACTTTGGCACTTTGGAGAATTGACAATGTTCACCGGCAAGCAAGTGACTTATGCACAGTCACCGATATCTGGTACATAGGCAGGATATAATGTTCATCGGCACTTGGAATGATGTGGAAAACATCTAGTTATGTCGAAGACATCATTTGGACACTTTGTCTTGGAGATTTGTTCATTGGCATATTCGTATTTGCATATTTGTTGTTACCGGCAAATAGGTCCAGGTTATGCACCAGCAGGCTTATCTATTCCAGATCAGCACGACATGCTTTGGAGATGATTTTGTTATTATTGTAAATGCATTAAGTCAACATGTTGAAACAGATATTGCATCATTTATTGATTTACATGTAATTATTTTATCATAATATCTTAGAGCCAACCTACTAAAATTGGTCTTAGGTTATGGTATATATGTAAGATCTTATTTGTAAGATCTTATTTGTAAGATCGATATGCGATAGGGATAAGGAATTGTAAGAAGGTATATGCGAGAATAAGCAGAGCTATACATGCAGACATCATTTGAAGGTGAAGGAAGGTATTTGTAAAGACAATCAGAACTACACCAATACTGAATCCAGCATATGAAGATGCTATTTTGATTAGTACATTCTTATTGGATTTAACCATCCAATTGTAGTCAGTGTGACTCCTATTTGTGTTTGAGCGGTGAGCTCTAGGCGCTTGGCCTTTCTGCATGTGCAGACCCCATTTGTATACACATACTATCTGCAGTAGTATCATTTGATTGTGGGTAAGGTTTCCCACCATGGTTTTTCCCCTTACAGGGTTTCCACTTACAAATATTGGTGTTATGTGTTGTGGATGTTATTGTCTTTCTGTTTCATGCATTAACCTTTACCGATGTTGTAATTAACTAATAAACTGTCTACCGGCATAAAGTTTGATTTACCGGTATTAAGAATTAAGGTTGGTTAAGTTGTTTTTGGTTTGAATTTATTTGACAATTGATTCACCCCCCCCCCCCTCTCTCAGTTGTCTCCGGGACCTAACAATTGGTATCAGAGCCTAGTCCTCTTTTTGCAGAAGTTTAACAGCTTGAGGAGATCCAATGTCTACTAATTATTTTAGGATGGATAGTCCTAAACTTGATGGAACCAACTATGGTATATGGAAGATCATAATGGAGACACATCTAAATTGCATTGGAAAGGACATCTGGGATGTTACAAAGAGTGGCTATACAGCTCCTACATCTAGTCAACCTAATCCACCTACCTTGGGAAAAGATGAAGAAAATGATTGCAAAGCAAGAGAAGCACTTTTGAGCGCATTAACAGATCAGAAAATCATGGAATTATTAGATAGGTCTACTGCTAAAGCTATTTGGGATCATTTGGAAACATTGAATGAAGGAGATTCCACAGTTATTATTGCAAAACTTGAAAGCTTCCGGGTCAGGTATGAAAATCTGAAAATGGAAGAAGATGAAAGGATTTTTGCTTTTATGGAAAGAGTAAATGAAATTGTTTTAGGTATTAAATGTTGAGGAACCTTAAGTGAAGATGAAATTGTTTCAAAAGTTTTAAGAGGATTTCCACTGGCATATAAAATGAAAGTTACTACTATAAATGAGTAATCAAACTAAAGATAATAAGACATGCTTGATTCCACCGGTAATCAAACTAAAGATAATATCTTTCATTTGAATAACAGTGAAAAGACATGCTTTATTGCACATATTGATGAAAGTTGGCTATGGAATAAGAGACTCTATCATGTAAATTTTGATTGCATGGTAAAAATCAGTACTAATAAGGCAGTTAGAGATTTACCTAAGATTGTCAAGCCTCACAATCTGGTATGTAAGGAATGTCAATTTGGAAAGCAAGTTAGAGCATCTTTTAAAAGTATTCCAGAAAAATCCAATAATTCTCTTGACTTAATTCACACTGATTTATGTGGTCCAGCTAGAACTAAAAGCTTACAAGGTGATAAATATTTCATGCTAATCATTGATGGCTATTCTAGAATATGTTGGGTTACTTTTCTCAGAGAAAAATCAGAAGCACTTGGGAAGTTCAAACTATAAAAAGCAATGGTAGAGAATGAAACCGGTAAGAAAATCAAATGTCTGAGATCAAATCAAGGAGGTAAATTCACATCTAAAAAATTTAATACATTCTATGAAGTGAATGGAATCAGAAGACAGTTATCAGCACCCCGGACACCACAACAGAATGGAGTTGTAGAAAGGAAAAACAAAACTATCTTGGATGCAACTAGAAGTATGTTATCTGAAGAAAATATACCACATGTATATTGGAGAGAGGCAGTAAGCACAGTGGTCTATACATTCAATAAGGTTCACATCAAAGGAGAAACCAGTAAGACCCCTCATGAACTATGGTTTGGTATTACTCCTACTCTTAAATATTTCAGAATATTTGGAAGTAAATGCTATATTAGAAGAGATGAGTATATTGGCAAATTTGATCCTAGAAGTGATGAAGGAATATTTCTTGGTTATTCATCTAAGAGATAGGCATATAGATGTTTTAACAAGAGATTGCAGAAAATTGTTGAGAGTACAAATGTGAAGATTAATGAAAAATTTAGAGGAACTTTAAGGTATATAGACTCTGAACCAGCAACAGAGATACTCACAAATGAATTGAATCCACCGGTACAGAATGAAGATCCAGTTACATCGGTATCATCTGAAAATTCCACTGTAACTGAGGAACAACAGCAAACAAAGACACCCCAATATGTAAGACTGAATCACTCTAAAAATCAGATAATTGGGAATAAGTATCAAGGAGTTATGACAAGAGGAAGACTGGCAAATGAAGGGGTATGTCTTATTTCTCAAATTGAACCATCATCAATTAATGAGGCATGTGAAGATAAACACTAGATTAAAGCTATGGAAGAGGAACTACAACAAATTGAGAAAAATAACACATGGACATTAATTCCCCATCCTAAAGACAAAAATGTGATTCGAACAAAATGGGTATTCAAAAAAAAACTTAATGAATATGGTAAGGTAATCAGAAATAAAGAAAGACTAGTGTGTAAGGGATATTCTCAGAAAGAAGGAATTGATTATAATGAAACCTTTGCATCGGTAGCTAGAATTGAGGCAGTCAGATTATTCTTGGCTTTTGCAGCACACAAGAACTACAAAGTATATCAAATGGATATTAAATGTGCATTTTTGAATGAAGATCTTGAAGAAGAAGTTTACATTGAGCAACCTGATGGATTTTCTTTGACAGATAATAAAGATATGGTTTGCAGGTTAAGGAAAGCTTTGTATGTGTTGAAGCAAGCTCTAAGAGCTTGGGATGCTAGATTGGATAAATATCTTTTGAAGATTGGTTTTTCTAAAGGTATTGCTAACAACAACTTATACTATAAAGTGACTAATGATGACATTTTGGTTATAGAAGTTTTTGTTGATGATATAATCTTTGGAGGAGAAGATGAATTATGTAAAGACTTTTCTATTGAAATGCAACATGAATTTGAAATGTCTATGATTGGAGAGATAAAATTCTTTTTAGGATTGCAAATTTCACAAACTGATAAAGGTATATTCTTGAGTCAATCCAAATACTTGAAAGAGTTACTAAAGAAATTTAAGATGGAGAACTCTAAACCTGTAAGCACACCTATGACTACAAATGACAAATTATCGCTAAGGGATGAATCTACACCTGTCAATCTGACTAGGTACAAATCTATGATAGGAGGCCTACTGTATTTGACACAAACAAGACCTGAGATTATGAATGTAGTATGTATTGTTTCAAGATTTCAGAGTAATCCTAGAGAAAATCATGAATCAGTAGTAAAAAGGATTTTCTGATACTTACAAGGCACTACAAATCTTGTTTTATGGTATCCTAGAGATGAAAACTTTGAATTGTGTGCATACACAGATGCAAATTGGGTAGGAGATGTGAATGATAGAAAAAGCATGATTGGGGAAGCATTTTTTCTTGGAAGCAAATTAATTTCTTGGTTGAGTAAGAAACAAAGTTGTACATCTTTATCAACAGCAGAATCAAAATATGTTGCAGCAGCAACTAACTGTACACAGGTACTATGGCTTAAGCAAATGTTGAAGAATAAGCAAATGTTGAAGAATATAAAGGTAAAATGAAAGGAACCTATAACTATCTATTGTGATAACACTGTAGCAATTGATATATCTAAGAATCCGGTACTACATTCTAAAACCAAACATGTTTCTATCAAACTGAATTTTCTGAAAGAGAATGTTGAAGCAAAACAAGTAAAACTAGTTTATGTGAATACTAAAGAGCAGATTGCAGATATCTTCACTAAACCTCTACCTAAGGAGACCTTTGAATATCTTAGAGATCAGCTTGGGGTCATACCCCCACCAGTAGAGACTTAGACAATTGATGTTTGTCATCAACTGACAGAATTAACAGAGAAATCTTTTACTCTGGCTTTGATGAGGAGAGCTACTTCTTAGGGGGAGTAGTTAGCATACTGAATTGATTGGTATTTTGTATCCGAACCTGGCTTTTGGCTTTGGCATTTGATGTCAAAGGGGGAGAGATTGATATGGAAAAACACAAGGAAAACACATGTTACTCTCAAGGGGAGAGATTGATTCTGAATTTTGATTTCTGGTTATGATCTCTTTTGAGAGATTCTTGGTTTTTGGTATTTGGCATTTCTGTTTTGGCACTTTGATGGTTTTTCCATCTTGTGTTGCCATAAATGCCAAAGGGAGATATTCTTGGTATTTTGGTATGGTTTTTTCATTGATGTTAACACCTATCAACACTTATCAACTCTGGCACTTTGGAGAATTGACAATGTTCATCGACAAGCAAGTGACTTATGCACAGTCACCAGTATCTGGTACATCGGTAGGATATAATGTTCACCGGCACTTGGAATGACATGGAAAACATCTAGTTATGTCAAAGACATCATTTGGACACTTTGTCTTGGAGATTTGTCCATTTATATTCGTATTTGCATATTTGTTGTTACCAGTAAATAGGTCCAGGTTATGCATCGACAGGCTTATCTATTCCAGATCAGCATGACACGCTTTGGAGATGATTTTTTTATTATTATAAATGCATTAAGATGACATTTTGAATCACATATTGCATCGGTTATTGATTTACTTCTAATTATTTTATTGTAATATTTTTTAGAGCCGACCTACTAAAATTGTTCTTAGGTTATGGTATATATGTAAGATCTTATTTGTAAGATCGATATGTGATAGGGATAAGGAATTTTAAGAAGATATATGCGAGAATAGGCAGAGCTATACACACAGACATCATTTGAAGGTGAAGCAAGGTATTTGTAAAGACAATCAGAACTACACCAGTACTGAATCCAGCATATGAAGATGCTATTTTGAGCAGTACATTCTTATTGGATTTAACCATCCAATTGTAGTCAGTGTGACTCCTATTTGTGTTTGAACGGTGAGCTCTAGGTGCTTGGCCTTTCTGCATGTGCAGGCCCCATTTGTATACACATACTATCTGTAGTAGTATCATTTGATTATGGGTAAGGTTTCCCACCATTTTTTTTCCCCTTATAGGGTTTCCACGTACAAATATTGGTGTTATGTGTTGTGGATGTTATTGTCTTTTTGTTTCATACATTAATCTTTACCGGTACTGTAATTAAGTGATAAACTGTCTACTGGCATAAAGTTTGGTTTACTAGTATTAAGCATTAAGGTTGGTTAAGTTGTTTTTGGTTTGAATTTATTTGACAACTGATTCACCCCCCCCCTCTTAGTTGTCTTAGGGACCTAACAGTAAATATAGTATATATAGACTAAATACACCTATCACACACATTTTAATTGGTTTATTATGGCATTTATTGATGATTGTACAGTTCTTATTTATACTGTATATATATATAGTTTGCAATTCAAATTGACAGATATATATAGTATATATATAGACTATATATTCCTTGATTTACACATTTATTGGGACTAATGTCAATATACAGTATATGTATAGACTATATATAGTATTGGCATAATTTGCCCTTGGTTACTTACTTCTCTGTATTCAGTTTGTCATGGTGGCCTGTCATATTTTAAAGTGTCATACAACTATAGTAACATGGTGGTATAAGAAAAGGCATATTGTATGTTATGACAATGTTAGCATTTTACTAATGTTTTAATATTCTAGTGATTATATCTATCTTAATCTTGTCTTGCATATGCATAATCATGTTACAGAAAGCGCTTATGAAATTTTTATATGAACAAACTAACATATCATGGAAGATTGGTTTAGATGGCATTGTGAGTGTAGGTGAAATTCAGACTAGCCTAGGGTTGAGATGGTGAGAAGGCTCTATAATTCAGAGCAATAAATTAAAGCAACAGATCCAGTAAATGCAGTACCACTGGGATTAGTGGTATAGGGTGAGAAATGTTTATGATAGATGTATGTAATTAATTTTATCAGATGTATAATATGGGATAATGTATGTCACCTCAGTGCAATGTAATCCATATGATTAGTAAGGAATTTGTAACATATATTTTGGCTTGGCCAACACCTATGTAAAACCCGCGAATTGACGGGTCCATATTGTATCTTGTTTTTATTTTCTCTTCATGGGGCTAGACAAGAGGTTTTCTCAATCTGACTCTTTCCTACCTATTCCCTAGTGATTCAGGTTGTAATAGGTTTAAAATTATTTCAATAAAAAATTTCGCTACGGCCCATTATCGAGCAAAAAAAAAAACATGGTCCTAGCTCTTTCCATTAATGTATGGTTCATTCTTACTACCACTCCATTTTTTGGGGGAGTGTAAGGTGTAGTGAAAACTTTAGATCTTTAATGCATAATAAAATAAATCCAAGTATATCTCGAGACATCATCAATGAAGAAAACATAATACTATTATGCCCAATTTGAAAAAATTGGGGTAACCCTACAATTTTTTGGCCCATTTGTAGTTAAAATGCCCTATGCAAGCTTTTCAAGATGATTCTATCACCTCATGCATGGTTGTCATTTTGGTTTTCCTATAATTTCTACTCTTTTAAGTTGTAGGTGTTAATTGAGCCTATAAACCCAATTTACACCATTTTGGGCTTTAGGTGAAAATTAGGTTCACAGACCCGATTTACACCTCATCTTTATGTTTATTCTTTTGTACTTGGGTGCAAGTCAGGTTTATGAACCCGAAATGTAACTTGACCAGCCATAAGTGCAAATTGGGTTCATGAACCCAATTTGCACCTATTAAAATTTGCACTTTTTGTTCAGTTAATGTCTCCTTCATCATTTTGATTTAGGGGTATTTTATTTGATTTTTAGCCTCTTCTCTTTGCATTCTTCCCCTATTGATTTGTCATATGCTCAGAGGCATATTTGTGAACTTTTCTCATCCTTAGAATTGTAGGGTTTTCTACCATTTTTCTCCGATAAGTCTCTTTTCCTTGGTTTTCCTTTTTTACTTTTAATTTTGTGCCCTAGTTGGGGCACCTTGTTTTATTAATTCTTTATTTTCCATGACATTTTTGGGTTTTTAAACCTGAGTCACATTACTTTCGCATGGCATGATTTGGGTTTTACAATTCTAAATCTTATCATCATTATTTTTCCTTGCCCTAGTGGTATTCAGGTTGGTAAACCTGAATCACACCAATGTATGGTGGTATTCAAGTTCATCAACCCAAATACCATTTTGTTTTTCCTTTTGAAATTTTGTTTGGGTAGGGTGTTGTTTGGTGTTATCGGATCGAACAACACCATTCACATGGTGGTGCTCAAGTGTGTAAACTCGAACAACATCGTTTCCATTTCTTGACTTGCCCAATATTTGCATTAGGTGGTGTTTGGGTTTACCGTCCCAAGCAACACCATATACATGGTTTGATTCGGGTCTATAAACCCAAAAGGCACCATGCATTATTCATAACAATGTATGTGTTAGGTGGTGTTCAGGTTTGTGAACCCAAATCACACCAACCTATGGTGGTGTTCGGGTTTATAAACCCAAACCTCACCGCTTTGCATCTACCCTATTGGTGTTGGTTGGATCAATAAATCAGACTTACACCACATTCTTCCCTTTGGTGTAGTTAGAGCCTATCAATATGACCTACACCTATTCTATCCAATGCATTATTTTAGTGTAGTTTGAACCTACGGATCTGATCTACACTTATATGTTTTTCAATGTGTAGTTCGTGTCTATAAACCTGACCTACACCCTTGATCCACACTTGGATTTAAGTGTGAATTGGGTCTATGAACCCGAATTACACCAAATGTATACATGTAAATAGGGTTTTTAGGCTCGATTTACACTTGTTCTACCATGATACAATGAGGCATTTTGTGACCCTAATGGCACCAAATTCAGCATATGCATGATCCTTTTCAGTTCAAATGATCAAGATGGTTGATGATTACTCTTCTCAAGAATTGATGATTTCTTTATACTAAAATTTCATTCTTGTATAGATGGCATAACCATCTCTAGGAAAGAAGACCATGAAGTTCAAGAAGCAAGATCCGCATCCGATCTTTCCACCTTCATCAGTATCTTCAAATATTAATAATATAAGGGATACTGAAATAGGTCATGTAGACATGGTAGAATTTCTCAAAAGGATTGAGAAAACACCTTCATACTATAAGATGGAGCCTATTATCAATAATAGTATTCATTTGGTCTTGACATTTCCAATGTTAGCTCAGGATCCTAAAAAATTTCTTGTAGCGACAAATCACTTTGATCCCATTAGCAGGAGTGTAAAAGATACTAGTGGAAAAAAGCTTATCAATCTTGATGAGGACTTCTTTAACACTATCTTCAAGTGTCCAAACATTGAGAAATATTCGGATATCACTATGCAATCAGCACAAGCTTATTATGATAGAAATTCAAATAAGTGCAGAAATAATATGAATGATGATTGGTTGAAGACATCAAGACCTACGATTTCTAGGTGGCCAAAAACCTTTCACGGGAGTGATCTTATTGAAGAGGTCAATGAATTGGTTACTCTTTTGAGCATGGTAAAGAGAATTCATACTTCAGATGCCTATTATGAAAGGATATATCAATACATCCATGTCATTAGGCAAAAAAAAGAGAAAATATTTTGGGGTAAACAAATAAGTGATGCCTTGTGTGAGTGACTCACTAAGGTACCAACTACCCTCAAATTCTATATGACATCTTATCTAGCGTACGCAATGGCTTTTATGAGACATTTCCTAGGTTTTTCTACATGGGGAGATAGAAGACAAGTTGTTGTGTATGAGTATTATTCCCAGAGGGTATTAAAGAATGGCTTTCATCATTTTCAAAGGGTAAATGATGCATTTTTTGGCTACCATATGTGCATGTTAAATAAATATTTATACGACAAAAGAGTATTTGATTATGCATGGGAGGTAGTGAACCAGCATGGGTGTATGTTCCTCTAATTCCCTACTTTCACCTACCTAAGGGTGGGATGTTTTAATGGTGAACCTTTTATGCTACCAAGGTATCCATCAAATAAAATTCTCTCGATGGAATTGGCTCATCAAATGGTGGCAGTGCATGAAGCATGGTTTGGTTCACATAAGGTATGTTTCAAGTTTTCATTAACTATCAGTAGATACTCCATCAATTCAATTTTCAAAGCAAGGGTAATGGAAGAAGAAATGAGAAGAGTAAATATGAGATTATTCAAGGCAAGAAGATTCTTTGATTATAGAGGAATGAGGAATAAATTGAATAAGGCATATGTCCATGTGCATCACAGTGAAGACATTTGGGTTGATTGTAGGACAGAGCATGATATCAGAAAACTAGATTATTGTGGACTCACAGTGGAGCAAATTCAGGAGCTTGATCTCGTAGATATTCCATATGATCTTAAGGATGATGGTAATGATCTAGATCTTGTCTATGTAAGAAATGATGTTTCGATAACACCCTTGCCACTCATTCAATGGTCACAAAAGAGGCAATTTTCATTAGAGATAGGTTCTAGAGTATTCTTGTGAATACTAATATTTGGCTTTCTAACAAAGGAATCTAGTTGAAACCCTTCTCTACTGATTTTGATGATAATACTACTGGACCTATTGATAAAAGATCAAATATTAGAACAAAGAACAAACAAGATACTGTCACTCCCCAAAAGGTTCTAAAGTTGAAATTCATAGTTGGGGCTAACAAAGGAAAAGTTAAAGGATAGCCATCCATTTCAAATGCTTAGGAGGCAAAAGAATCTGAGGTACATATGGATGATTAATATCTTGATATAGAGCCTATTGATGTAAATCAACTTGAAGGTAAGGAGGAGGATAATGAAGAACATAATGATGAATATGATGAAGAGGGATTACCATAATCTTCTGAGACTTCTCGGTTAGATAAGTCCCATGAGTTCATTCCACAGGTACCTCTTTCTTCTTCAACCATGGCTCATGTTCATATTTCTACCATTGAGTCAGAACCTTTTGGATCTACTATAACTTGTATTACCCCTGGTACGGTTGTTCATGTTTCTTCCACTAGTATTAGTGAGTCTACCTTAGACACACCTCATGACAACATTGCGAATTTTTTTTCTACCTTTCTAAATTTGTCTGAAGTATCAACCACCATATTAGATGACTGATAAATTCATGACAGGAATTGGTCCTAGACCTAATGAGTCATCCCTTGAGAATAATCTTGTCATTGTTACTACAACTTCACCCATTGTGGCTACTACTTCTCAAGAACAAGAAAAACCATCTCAAGCTTTAGTCATAGATGTTGATAATGATTCCTCTCTACCACCATGATTATTCTCCAATGTTCCTAAGAGGAAGAAACAAGTCATCTCTCCTGATGACTTTTTTTTCAATCGTCTTATATCCACCAAGCCCAAAACTACCAAGAAAGCCAAGACCTTATCCAGGGTAAAGGTAAAAAAATCTAATAATAAATATGAAGAGATTGTCATTCCTCCTGCTAATGAGGACATTGATCAAATTCAAGACTCAGGTTACATTATTAGCAGGGTTGATTTGGGCAAACAAACTCAAGACTTTGTCAAAGGAGATATTCAAACAACTTTAGATGTTCTCATTGATAGATATGATGAGGAAAAAATCAAGAAAGATAATCTTAAAGCGCAAGTTGAATAACTCACTACTATTCTCAAGTCCTCTAAGGCAATTGAACCAGTGACTTCATCATTGGATGAACAAGTCATGAAGAGAGCTAACCAAGTAGCTTCACAAAGTAGATAAGTGGGTGAGTGAATAGATAGAATGCTCAGTCAAGGAACATGACTTTTGAGCTTATCTGTCACCATAGTTAATAATCTTGACATTGAAAACTAAGTGGACAACACTATATAGAACTCTTCTCTCAAGAGTTAGAAACACAAGAGGACTTTGATACATGGTTGAAACTTGAGGATTTTGAATAAGATGTTCTTATAGAAAATGGTGTCATTATTTCTCGGAATATGTATGTTGAGCAGTGGAAAGCATTAGAGAATCAAATGAATACTCTAGAGAGGCTTATGAAGGACATGAGAAAGGCTCAAAAGGAGTGTATAGACAAAAGGAAAGAAATTATGGATAAAGTATCAGAGATTCCCTGCACTTTCTTAGATGAAAATCAGAAAGCTCTAGATGTGGTATGATCATCAAATTGTTTAGTTTGTTGCTAACCACAAAAATTGAGAAAGAGGACTTCTCTTTGTCCTCTATTGACAAATTAGTAGATCTTCAATTCATTATGGATTTTTTGGATTCTCTCTTGAAGAAACATAAGAAATGTTGCATTGATTTGGGAGATTCTATTTCATAGGTCAAGGTCATCACCAGTCATACTCAAGGACCCAATGAAGCTGAAATGAAAATTGCTCTACAAAAATTTGAATAATTTCAGAAACAAGACCAATGTGAATATGTGGACACTTAGATTATTTTATTCTCTCTCAATGTCATTTTATAATAAGTTGTTGACACCTCAAGTGTCACTCTATGTATGCATTAGTACACATGTAGGACTACATGTGTCCTAAGTCAAATAGGTTTCTACTTTTCACTTAGTCACAATTAGTTGTAACTATTCCCTATTTTTGTGCATCATCCCTCTTCTCTATATGAGGGATCTTTTTGTAATAATCATCTTTTGGCTAATGCATCAAAACTTTGCAGAATTGAAAAGCTATCTAAGACTTTGAGCTTATAGTGTATTCAAGAAGTTTAATCAAAGAAGAAAAGAAGTTGCATCCAATCTTTGTCTTGGGAATAATTTTTTGTGTGAGGGAATGTTCTTATGTCATTATTTTTTACTTTTTTTGAGATTATATCTTTGTTTGTGAAAAGTATTTGAGTTGAAAGAGATAAAAGTAAAATATTGTAAACTTTGTATTATTATATCTTGCTGAAAATTTTATATTAAGTAGATAATAAGGTGAAGACTTTGTTCTTTGTTGAGTTATCTTGTTATAGTAGAGAGCTTTGCGATACATTTGGAAGAATTTGTGCTTACAATATATCAATATTTGGGTTACAGTGGTTGATAGAACTTGAGTATTTAAATGTAACTTTGAGCTCTTTGTATATAAAAGACTCATCCCTTAAGTCATTTTTGGAAAAGGAAGCAACAGAAGGCTTTGCACTTTAATGGACATTTTACTTCCAATAATTATGAGAATCATACTATCCATCTTAAGCTCCACATCACCACTACTTATGGTAAAATTAAAGATTTTCCCAAGAATTGAGAAAAGATAAAAGTAGAATAATATATTTATCTTCATCTTCAAGACTAACATATATTAATGCAAGCTGACTTAAAATCAAATTAAAATCATTCAAATGTTCAGCAATAGAATCACCATCCCTCATTTTCAAAGAATACAAATGTCTTTTCAAATATAACTTGTTAGAAAAACTCTTATTTTGAGAGATATCACCTATTTTCCACCATAACTTGTATGTGCTATCTTCTATAGAGACATTAAGGAGGACAGAGTCAATGAGACAGAATTGAATCGTTCCTCATGTCATCTTATCTCACTTTTTTCACCGATCATTTGTCAAGGTAGAATCCTTTAGTTTCTTTCCTTTTGAAATTGGCAACCATTAATCTTTCTCTTCTAGGAGATCCTCAACTTTCAACTTCCACATCTTGTAACCAGTGCCATTGAAATTTTCAATATCTCGACAAGAGGTGGAGGCCATCGTATACAACATTTCTCAAATCAACAAAAAACCCACAAAACAAAATCTCCCACTACAACAAAAACCTTCAACACTTATAGAGAAAGGTGTCCCTCTCCTAATAGAACCATTATAAATTCTAAAGTAGGAGAAATAGGATTCATAAGTCTATGCATGCAAATAATGAATCTATTTCATTACCTACACAGCTACATTAGAAAGAGAATGATCCACTAGGCTCAAGATGGTTTAAGCACAAAGTGGATGCAATGGTCCTTCACTACGAAGGAATATGACTATGTAATTGAAAATTAAGAATGCAATAAGTAGGTCCAAATAGGTTTAAATGATAGTTCTCAACAATGTACAGCAAGATTGGTAACTAACAGATAAATTCTAGAAGAATAATTGGAAAAGTAGATTGTAACTGACCTACAAATTGAATTTTAGGAAAAAATGGAGGGAGTAAGGAACCTAGCTTGACCTGCTCCTAGGATAGAGGTTTCATGCTTAGTTCACTCTTGGCAATTTCAGCTCTAACAAATTACAAACTGTAAATCTCCACTTTCTTGCTTTGTACTTGTTTTCATGGGTCTATCACCTGTTCCTACACACATAAAAGAGAAAAAATATTGGGTAGAAAGGGTTTTTCCTAAGTCAAACCCTAGTTTTAGGAATTAACCTTAAAATTGAATTGAATTAGACTTGAATCAAAATCATGTTATTAAGTAGCAAAGGCTAGAACTAAAAAAGGAATGCTTATATCTTCATAAACCTTCTTGATAACGAAATGTTCATGAAGATGCTTGATGTTGACTTTAGGAAGTAAACACCATGGATTCCATCACAAATACATAAATCTACAAATTACTCATAATATTTAATACCTCAATGCTTGATCTCTTACTCTTGAGGACTGGAGGTGTGAAATCAGTATCATATCATCATCTCTCCTTCTCCTTAGTTTGTGATTCTACTTAAAATGAGGGAGGATACCTTGCTTATATACCTCTCCCAAACATTTTGGGGCATAAAATTTGGACCAGGTTGGCATAGGCAAAGAATTCTAACCTAACCAAATTGATCATTACGTGGTTATTTGGGCCCAAACATTAGCAAGGCTCACTAAATTGGCCTACTCCTAGGAGTAGGGTGCCTTAGGGTCCCTAATCCCTCCAATGTGGCCTCAAATAGGGACCTAAGGTCCAAAATGGGGAGAAGAAGTCATAATGAAATGTGGAATGGGAGTGGATCAAGTATGTCAACCATGGAAGGCTATGAATGCTAAAATAGGTCTTATATAAATAAGAAATTAAATAGATATGCAATTTACGATGCTACATTTAGCCCATACTTTATCAAGAGCATGAACTTTCATTCATACTCACATTAAAGCAAATCAAAGCATAAGAAACTTTTATCAAGGTAAAAGAGATAAGGATCACCAAGCCCCAAGAGACTTAGGATCAATCAATCTAAAACCAAGACAAAAAGAATCAACAAATTAAGAGAGAGAGAGAGAGAGAGAGAGAGAGAGAGAGAGAGAGAACGTGACTACACTAGCCTAGTAAGGTTAAACTTGTTAGACAACTCAAATAACCATAAGATAACTGAGAGGGGGGGGGTGAATCAGTTGTCACACATTACCAGAATATTTAGCAATTAAAAATTTAATACTAGAACCCAAAACATTAATACCGGAATGCTTAATCCAAATACCAGAATAGCAATTAAACCAATTAAGCATAAACAATAATCACAGAAAAAAATACCATCCACATGACACCAAGATTTATACGTGGAAAACTCGATAAAGGGAAAAACCATGGTGGGAAGCCTACCCACAGTCAAATAATACTTCTGTAGTAAGTGTGTGAATTGCAATTGAGGGGCCTACACTTGCAAGAAGCCCAACAACCTAGAGTACACTGCTCATCACAAAAGGAGTCTCACTGACTACATAGAAATCCAGACCACAATACGAAAGAAGTGTTTGAACTGCAAAGATAGCATCTCCTATGCTTGAGTACAATTCTGGTTAAGCTCAATACTGGAGGACTAAATCCTCTTACATAAACCAAATTCAAAACCAAATTCTCTTCTTGAATGATATTACATTATTCGCACATTACATATCCATATACATTCCCTAACCTTATACTATGATCTAATTCCCATGATGATCTACAATGAGATCTTACATCATATATATATAAACTCTCGACCATAAACAATTAGGTCAGCCACTAGACAATAAACCAAATACATAATTATAAAACCAAATACATAATTACCCATGCATCCTTGTCTTCAATTTTAGCAGCAAGTGCCTTCTCTTCAAGTATATTCTCTTTCAGTGCTAGAACATCTTCCTTGATAGCTAGAAACACCCATTCCTTCCCATTTCTAGAACCACTAGTAGAGTCTTCTATCGGTTCATCATTAGAATCAGTAATTCCTTCCTCATCCACTATGTAGCATGATTTGTCTCTATTTTTCCTATACTTATACTTGTTCTGATATCTAGGGTTAGGCTTAAGAGATCTTCTAACTCTTTCTTCAAATCTTGAATTCCTTTCAAGACAGCTAGATGCAAAATGACCAATCTTATTACATCCAAAAGATTTAAAAGGTGCTTTTCCTTCATACTTACTTCCTACTAGTCCTTTAGGTACTCTTCTATAAAATAGGGCTTCAAGTTGCTCAAATTATTTATCTTCTCTCTTCATATCATCCAATTCCTTTGCATATAAAGCTTTCCAATCTTGCTTACCAGTTGTTGATGCAGATGCATGAAAAGAAGGTTCAGTCTTCACATCTCTAGAGGGTTCAGATTCTTCAAGCTCAAAAGTAGATAATTTCCCAACCAAGGTATCTTTGTTGACAGATGTATTAGCCATTGTTCTCAACTCATTAATAGCAGTAGCCTTCATCTTGTAAGCCGGTGGTAGGGCTCTCAAAATTTTAGAAATAATTTCATCTTCACTCAGAGTTCCACCACAACATTGAATTCCCATAATAATCTCATTTACCCTTTCCATGAATGCAATAATCCTTTCATCTTCTTCCATCTTCAAGTTTTCATATCTCACCTGGTAACCATCAAGTTTAGCAATCTTCACTGTAGGGTCAGCTTTATTAAGATTCTCTAACTTATCCCATATATCCTTTCCACATGATTTGTCAGCCAATCTCATTATTTGCTGATCAAAAAGTGCACACAAGAGGGCTTCTCTTGCTTTCTCAAGCTCCTTATCCAGGTTTGTCG
Source organism: Cryptomeria japonica (assembly GCF_030272615.1). NCBI lineage: Eukaryota > Viridiplantae > Streptophyta > Pinopsida > Cupressales > Cupressaceae > Cryptomeria > Cryptomeria japonica. The sequence continues at coordinate 393,357,142 of NC_081410.1, forward strand.
GAGGAGGATTTTCAGATGTCGGATTATGAGGTGTAACACCATTCTATTTGATCTCCCAAATCTCCTTGCCAAGACATCTCAGATGAGTCTCCATTTGAAGCTTCCAAACTATGTAAATTGTTCCATCAAGCCTAAGGATATCTCCGAAAGATAGCTCTAGATGAACTGGATGAACTTGAACTATTAGTCGCCATAGGATCTTCCTCAATTGGTTAAGCATTCTATAGAGAGGACCAAAGCTCTATTACCAATTATTAGACAGTTCAAATAACTAGAAGACAACTGAGAGGGGGGTGAATCAGTTGTCACACATTACCAGAATATTTAGCAATTAAAACTTTAATACCAGAACCCAAAACATTAATACCGGAATGCTCAGTAAAAATATCGGAATAGCAGTTAAACCAATTAAGCATAAACAATAATCACAGAAAAAATCCCATCCACATGACACCAAGATTTATACATGGAAAACCCGGTAAAGGGAAAAACCGTGGTGGGAAGCCTACCCACAGTCAGATAATACTTCTGTAGTAAGTGTGTAAATTACAATTGAGGGGCCTGCACTTGCAGGAAGGCCAACAACCTAGAGTACACTGCTCATCACAAAAGGAGTCTCACTGACTACATAGAAATCTAGAATACAATCTGGAAGATGTGTTTGAACTGCAAAGATAGCATCTCCTATGCCTTAGTACAGTTCTGGTTAAGCTCAATACCAGAGGACTAAATCCTCTTACATAAACCCAATTTGATATCCAATGATCAACCAAATCCTCTTCTTGAATGATATTACATTATTCGCACATTACATATCCATATACATCATATATATACAAACCCTCGACCATAAACAATTAGGTTGGCCACTAGACAATAAACCAAATACATAATTACCCATGCATCCTTGTCTTCAATTTTAGCAGCAAGTGCCTTCTCTTCAATTATATTCTCTTCCAGTGCTAGAACATCTTCCTTGATAGCTAGAAACACCCATTCCTTCCCATTTCTGGAACCACTAGTAGAGTCTTCTATCGGTTCATCATTAGAATCAGTAATTCCTTCCTCATCCACTATGTAGCATGATTTGTCTCTATTTTTCCTATACTTATACCTGTTCTGATATCCAGGGTTAGGCTTAAAACATCTTCTAACTCTTTCTTAAAATCTTGAATTCCTTTCAAGACAACTAGATGCAAAATGACCAATCTTATTACATGCAAAATATTTAAAAGGTGCTTTTCCTTCATACTTTCTTCCTACCAGTCCTTTAGGTACTCTTCTAGAAAATAGGGCTTCAAGTTGCTCAAATTATTTATCTTCTCTCTTCATATCATCCAATTCCTTTGCATATAAATCTTTCCAATCTTTCTTACCGGTTGTTGATGCAAATGCATGAAAAGAAGGTTCAGTCTTCACATCTCCAGAGGGTCCAGATTCTTCAAGCTCAAAAGTAGATAATTTCCCAACCAAGGTATCTTTGTTGACAGATGTATTAGCCATTGTTCTCAACTCATAAATAGCAGTAGCCTTCATCTTGTAAGCCGGTGGTGGGGCTCTCAAAATTTTAGAAACAATTTCATCTTCACTCAGAGTTCCACCACAACATTGAATTCCCATAACAATCTCATTTACCCTTTCCATGAATGCAGTAATCCTATCATCTTCTTCCATCTTCAGGTTTTCATATCTCACCCGGTAACCATCAATTTTAGCAATCTTCACTATAGGGTCACCTTCATTAAGAGTCTCCAACTTATCCCATATATCCTTTTCAGATGATTTGTCAGTCAATCCCATTATTTGCTGATCAGAAAGTGCACGCAAGAGGGCTTCTCTTGCTTTCTCAAGCTCCTTATCTAGGTTTGTCAGAGGAGGATTTTCAGATGTTGGATTATGAGATGTAACACCATTCTGTTTGATCTCCCAAATCTCCTTACGAAGACATCTTAGATGAGTCTCCATTTGAAGCTTCCAAACTGTGTAATTTGTTCCATCAAGCCTAGGGATATCTCTCCGAAAGATAGCTCCAGATGAACTGGATGAACTTGAACTATTAGTCACCATAGGATCTTCCTCAAGTGGTTAAGCATTATATAGATAGGACCAAAGCTCTGTTACCAATTATTAGACAGTTCAAATAACCAGAAGACAACTGAGAGGGGGGTGAATCAGTTGTCACACATTACCAGAATATTTAGCAATTAAAACTTTAATACCAAAACCCAAAACATTAATACCGGAATGCTTAATCCAAATACCGAAATAGCAATTAAACCAATTAAGCATAAACAATAATCACAGAAAAATACCATCCACATGACACCAAGATTTATACATGGAAAACCCGGGAAAGGGAAAAATCATGGTGGGAAGCCTACCCATAGTCAAATAATACTTTTGTAGTAAGTGTGTGAATTACAATTGAGGGACCTACACTTGCAGGAAGGCCAACAACCTAGAGTACACTACTCATCACAAAAGGAGTCTCACTGACTACATAGAAATCCAGACTACAATCTGGAAGAAGTGTTCGAACTACAAAGATAGCATCTCATATGCCTGAGTACAGTTCTGGTTAAGCTCAATACCGGAGGACTAAATCTTCTTACATAAACACAATTCAATCTCCAATGATCAACCCAATCCTCTTCTTGAATGATATTACATTATTCTCACATTACATATCCATATGCATTCCCTAACCTTATACTATGATCTAATTCCCATGATGATCTACAATGAGATCTTACATCATATATATACAAACCCTCAACCATAAACACTAGGTCGGCCACCAGACAATAAACCAAATACATAATTACCCATGCATCATTATCTTCAATTTTAGCAGCAAGTGCCTTCTCTTCAAGTATATTCTCTTTCAGTGCTAGAACATCTTCCTTGATAGCTAGAAACACCCATTCCTTCCCATTTCTGGAACCACTAGTAGAGTCTTCTATCGGTTCATCATTAGAATCAGTAATTCCTTCCTCATCCACTATGTAACATGATTTGTCTCTATTTTTCCTATACTTATACTTGTTCTGATATCCAGGGTTAGGCTTAAAATATCTTCTAACTCTTTCTTCAAATCTTGAATTCCTTTCAAGACAACTAGATGCAAAATGACCAATCTTATTACATGCAAAATATTTAAAAGGTGCTTTTCCTTCATACTTACTTCCTACCAGTCCTTTAGGTACTCTTCTAGAAAATAGGGCTTCAAGTTGCTCAAATTATTTATCTTCTCTCTTCATAGCATCCAATTCCTTTGCATATAAAGTTTTCCAATCTTGCTTACCGGTTGTTGATGTAGATGCATGAAAAGTAGGTTCAGTCTTCACATCTCCAGAGGGTCCAAATTCTTCAAGCTCAAAAGCAAATAATTTCTCAACCAAGGTATCTATGTTGATAGATGTATTAGTCATTGTTCTCAACTCATTAATAGCAGTAGCCTTCATCTTGTAAGCCGGTGGTAGGGCTCTCAAAATTTTAGAAACAATTTCATCTTCACTTGAGTTCCACCACAACATTGAATTCCCATAACAATCTCATCTACCCTTTCCATGAATGCAGTAATCCTTTCATCTTCTTCCATCTTTAGGTTTTCATATCTCACCTGGTAACCATCAGGTTTAGCAATCTTCATTGTAGGGTCACCTTCATTAAGAGTCTCCAACTTATCCCATATATCCTTTCCAGATGATTTGTCAATCAATCCCATTATTTGTTGATCAAAAAGTGCACACAAGAGGGCTTCTCTTGCTTTCTCAAGCTCCTTGTCCAGGTTTGTCAGAGGAGGATTTTCAAATGTCGGATTACGAGGTGTAACACCATTCTGTTTGATCTCCCAAATCTCCTTGCCAAGACATCTCAGATGAATCTCCATTTGAAGCTTCCAAACTGTGTAATTTGTTCCATCAAGCCTAGGGATATCTCTCCGAAAGATAGCTCTAGATGAACTTGAACTATTAGTCACCATAGGATCTTCCTCAAGCGGTTAAGTGTTCTATAGAGAGGACCAAAGCTCTGTTACCAATTGTTAGACAGTTCAAATAACCAGAAGACAACTGAGAGGGGGGTGAATCAATTGTCACACATTACCAGAATATTTAGCAATTAAAACATTAATATCGAAACCCAAAACATTAATACTAGAATGCTTAATCCAAATACCGGAATAGTAGTTAAACCAATTAAGCACAAACAATAATCACAAAATAAATACTATCCACATGACACCAAGATTTATACGTGGAAAACCCAGTAAAGAGAAAACCATTGTGGGAAGCCTACCCACAGTCAGATAATACTTCTATAGTAAGTGTGTGAAATACAATTGAGGGGCCTACACTTGCAGAAAGGCCAACAACCTAGAGTGCAATGCTCATCACAAAAGGAGTCTCACTGACTACATAGAAATCCATACTACAATCCAGAAGAAGTGTTTGAACTGCAAAGATAGCATCTCCTATGCCTGAGTATAGTTCCGGTTAAGCTCAATACCGAAGGACTAAATCCTCTTACATAAACCCAGTTTGATCTTCAATGATCAACCAAATCCTCTTCTTGAGTGATATTACATTATTCGCACATTACATATCCATATACATTCCCTGACCTTATACTATGATCTAATTCCCATGATGATCTACAATAAGATCTTACATCATATATATACAAACCCTTGACCATAAACAATTAGGTCGGCCACCAGATAATAAACCAGATACATAATTACAAAAAATGTCATCCTTAGACCAAACAAATAATATCCAACACATAAGACATCCCGAAAACACATCGAGAGGTCCAATCTACACGTTACATTAAGTTGGTCCATAACCTAGATCAACCGGGACCCAATATAGGTCCACACGCTAAAGCAATGATCTCCATCCACCAATTCTTGAACATGATCACCATTAACATCCTAAATCTCCACTAGAAGCTATACCAACACCACTTATGCATATCATCAAAGATCTTCATCAAAATCTATGCTGGTGAAACCCTCATCAGAACCACAAGCCAAGCTTCCAAGCAAGCAAGATAGCATATGATCACTAGATAAAAACCAACTGACTGAATATGAACATGAGTATCATAATTAAGCCAATTCCAAAACCAAACCATACCAGAGCATACCAGATCATGTCAGATCCAAACCAACCAGAAACTACTCAACCTATCAGGACCATAAGGGTGTCGGTAAAGAATCCAAACAGCTAGTGTAGACATCAATGATAAAACATCAATGCAACACATAATTAATTACTCCAAATGGCCAGCAAAACTTACTATGATTCATGTAAGTGGTGGAAAGGGGAATTGAAATAGTCTATCAAGATGTCTTATGTCGGTCAATTCACCCTAAGGATAACAAAGTGAAGCATTGCATGCTTAGAAACCTACCAAAGGAATGGTAAAAAGGATAACCAAGGAAATAATATTATCTAAGGAAATATTCCAAAAGGGATGACTACAAAGAAAAAGGCATTGCTTTTTAAGTAACTTGAAAAAAGGACTACAAAAAAATTGATCGATGGTGTTTGCATAAAGTGTAACAAAGAGCAAAATTTATACCCCCACGTTAAAGTGATTATGTATGCCTTATCAAGAGAAATAGCTTTAAGGTAGCATACATGCATCCAAAAGATAAGCACATTTCCTCTCTGATATACCCCCCAAGCAAGGACAAAATCAAGGAAAATAGAGCACATGACAAAAAAAATTGCACATAAGGGACCCACTAACTCTGGAGTCAGTATGTGTGTATGATAACTCATTTATATCAAGTATAACTGTATTGATTTGACCTCATCCCCCAAAGGTAGTGGAACTAGAAGAATAATGAAAGAAGAGAAAATAATATAATAAACAAATGTCTTTTTGGTTCAACATGGAAGAGACTAAAAAGAGATCTCAAAACCTTGCATCATCCCCAAGTAAACAACATAAATGCACATTTACAAACAATAGCACATGTATGACATAACATTGATAAGACATATAGAAGAATTGAGATACCAATAGAGGAATTTCACAATGGATAGGTCCATCTATTGCCTTGTTCCAATAGAGTAACAAGGGTCATCTAAACAAAGCCTAACATAACAAAAAAACATATCAAGAAACACAACACAGGGGAAGCACATTATGAACAAGAAAACACACAAAAGAAAATCCATAGCATGGATGAAGATAATCAAGGAAATAATCCACCCCCCAATCTTGCTTAAAATTATTTAGAAATGGTGGAGAAGATTCAATAGGAGAAACATCGAGTATGGTAGATTGAGCTACTGTGAGTTCTAAACAAGAACCATGCTCTAATGATGGATCACTTTGTTTGTCACTAGGAGCTAGGGTAAATGCTTTGGAAAATCTTAAAGATAACTCATGAGTGATTTCAATAACCTCATACATATCATCATAATCATTAGAATAAATATTTTTATTTGCATCAACATTATCAATTTCATGAACATTATCATCCATATAATCATCAAAATTAATCACAATAGGATGTTTAATGCAAAAACAACAGTTATCATGTTTAGACATTTTAATTTTCTTAATATTTTCTTCCTCCCTTGGATTGGTCATAGTGTGGACAAATTGGATCAAAGTATTAGGATGTGCTTTAGGAGAGGAAGTGATTTGGGAAGAACGCTCACAAGACTTAGCACAATGTCTTATGTATCAATCTCAATCACTGCAGTTGCTTTTGGTTCAACTTGGAATCTAGGAAGACTTTGGATCAATGAGCATTAACTCCTTTTATTCCTTTGTATAAGGAGGAACCTCACTAGGTTGAGAGATAAAGGATGTTGGATCTTTATATGACATAGGAGGTGGAATTGAAGCATAAATAGGAGGAATGAAAGGTATGGGAAGGAGTCAATGTCCAAAATGAGGAGATGGAACATCTTAAGGTTTAGTTAACTTGGAAATCAATTCATGTTTGATTTTCTAGTAAGATAATGTCTTAACGAGGTTGTAATAGTTGAGGTGTTTGAGGCTAAAAGAAGTCAAGGGAAAAGTTTCCACAACTTGCCAAAGGCTTATGGAGGTTATGATTGATTATGTTAATTTCTCCATTGTGGGGGAACTTCAAATATTTATGGATAGGATAAGCAATAGCTTTCATGCAAGTAAGCCAAGGATGTCCTAGTCTTACTTGGAATTGGTCGGAGGTTGGGATAACAAAAAATGAGACATCTAAGCACTTTTTACCAAATTCAATAGGAAGGGTAATAGAACCATGTGTAGCACAAGAAAAACCATTATGTCTTAATCTTATATTATATTTGACATGATTTTCTTGATGAAACTATCTTGTAATGAGATGTTCTTCAGTTACAACATTCACCATACACATAGGGTCAACAAGAACTCCCTGAAAGAACTTACCATTAATCTTTGTTGAAATGTATAAGGGTCCATTGGGTGCCTTAATTTTAAAATAAAGGATACATTGAGATCAATAACTCCTCAAATAATGTTGATACACAAGTGGTAGCTGCAACATCAAGTGTAGCTCCTTTGTCATCCATTTTTAAACTAGCTCATAATGTTACACCTCTTTTTGAATCTCTGCATTGTATTATATTGCAGTGGTTAATGCTAATGTTTTGAAACTTCCTCCTATTAAACCACAAGACCCTTCCAAACCATTGCCAGCTCCCATGATCCCAAGGCCTTTTGCCAGTACCACTATCAACTTGGACATGATACTGAGAAGCTTTATAGGTTGAAACATCTTGTACAAGTCCTCGTTGATTTCAATATCATAATTGTTGTGGGTATTAATGACAAAGGAAATAAAGCAGTTGCACCCCTACCAAAATTTACAAATCTATACCAATCCTTTGCCTTCTCATTCTACCAACTCTATCAAGCCTACCAACTTATTACCTTCCTTTTCCACAAATATTATTTTTCCTAACAACCCCACTATCATGAATATTGATAATATTTGTGTTGAGGCCAAAAATATTGTCAATCTTATTGACCAACCCAAACCCAAACAAAAATATAATCAATTTAATTTTAAAATTTAAAATATTGAAATGTTGAAATTTTGAAGAAATCAATTTAATTTAAAAAATTAGGGTTCGTTTAATTAACCACTTAATTTTAAAATTTAAATTTGAGATTGTCCACTAGAATATTAAATTCAAAATTAGGGTCTTGTAGAAAGAACCACTTAGTTTTCAAATTTAAATTTGAAAATAGATCTAAGATTAGAATTTGGAAATTGAAAATTTGGGAAATGCACAAAATTAATTTAAATTTAACAATTGGGGTTTTGTTTAATTAACCACTTAATTTTATAATTTAAATTTGAGATTGCCCATAAGAACATTAAATTCAAAATTAGAGTTTGTTGGAAATTGTTGTTGCTAGGATATGTTGTTATCATTGATGTCAACATATTCCTACTCTAGTGATTGCAGATTGGTTTATTGGTATTTTTGTTTGGTGTATGGAGTATTTACAATATCATTATATTCTTCTATATTGTTTTTGGTGATCTAGAAAGCTTAATTGATCATAGCATATGATCCAGTTTGTAGTTTGTTTTCAGTTTTTTTTTCTGATCAGTGTTTTGCAGAGTTTATTATTTCCTTCGATATATTCCAGTGTGATCAAATCTTGAGTTGAGTCTTTTGGGAGATTATTTGGAATGGTATTGTGTATCTTCATTTCAGGTGGTTCGTGATTTGGTGCTCCACAAGTTATCTTTCTTTGTGACAGTTGTTGTTGTTTGAAGTTCTTGAGTTTGAGATGTTGACAGATGAAGATTTGATAAATGGTGTTGGTGCAATTGTTACTAATGATTCTAACGTGTGTGTTGGTGTTTCCTTATTGTGTCCTTTTTTTTTACGATTTGCATTGATTGTTGTGCGATCTCTTAGTTATTTTATTGAACCAGTGATGTTCTTCATGTTATGCATTTTCCTAGTGGTGTAGCATGTTGAGGTTGGTCTTGACATGATTTCTGGTGGTGTTGCATATTTGGAGATTTGAATTAGGTCCATGTTATGTCATGTATATCAATATATTGGTCTGGTGGTCGATCTTTGTATCATGTGATGTAATTTTGTAATTATGAGTTGAGGGTTTAGTCGACCTTGTTATCAAGGTTGATGAATTATATAAATAGGTGATATTATCATGCAATTTAGATATCAAGGTTGTGTCTACCTTATCAGAGAGTGGTATATGTGCGAACAAGAATTCATCTTTCAGTGCGGTGTATTGAGCAGAGATTGGTGTTGCAGAGTAGACAATTATGCTTAATCAAAACTGTCATCAGGCATTTGGAGATGCTATTATTGTAGTTCATTCCTTCTGGATTATAGTTCGAACCTTGTTGTAAGTCAGTGATACTTCCTTGAGGGTTGTAGCCTTTTGGGTCATTATCTTTTGAGAAGTGAGCTCTAGGTAGTGTGCCTGAATGAATGTGCATTCCCCATTGTAATATTTATACATACTACTGCAGAGTATCATCTTATTGTGGGTAGGTTCCCACCGTGGTTTTTCCCTTAACTGGGTTTTCCATGTTAAAATATTGGTGTTGTGTGTTGTGCTATCAATTTTCTTATCTTTTTTATTGTTGTAGTTTATCAGATCTATATTTATGATTAAGTTTGTAGATCCAGTGAAAATTGATTCACCCCCTCCCCCTCTCAGTTTTCCTTCATTGTTGTTGCCAACAATTGGTATCAGATCTAGATCCTCCTGAAGAAGTTTAACTGCTTGAGGAGATCCAGGATGGCAGCTGGAACTGGAGGTGTTATCTTTAAGAAGGAGAGTCTGAGATTTGATGGAAGTAACTATGTGTTGATGAATGTTTTGACACGCCTACCAATAGTCAGGTAGCCAATGTGAACACTCATCACCTCTCTTGAAAAGCAATGTGTTCAGGAAAACTCACTACTCCAAGGTCTCTATAGTTGGGTCACAACGGTGATGGGAAGCCCAATGGTTGATGTGGTTGTACCTATTAAGGGGCCTACTGGTTGAAACTAAATCTCATTAATCATTAATGGCTTAACTTCCTCCCTTTTTTTTTATATTTTACAATTTAAGATTCTTTGGAAAATAAACTGTGAAGAGTAAAGGAAACAAGAAAACAACAATGAAACCAATTCAATGACAACTTAACAAGCTACTCAATTAATTCCCCTACAATCCAAAAATTATCAGATATTATCCAAATTAGCATTCAACAACGGACCTCCAGTAAACCTGACAAAATCATCAATTTCACAAACTTATGGAAATAAAATAACCAATAATATCACCTACCACAATAATTCTCATACACCACTTACATGCACAATATGATTCATAAAGAAATAACCAGAAGAACAAACCACATTGCTAATTCCAAATAATAGACATTACCATATTACATAGAACAATTTCGTAGAATATATGCATAGATCATGCAATCTACAAGTTGCTTCTTGTATTAATTTCAAAGAATGTGTAACAAAAATAACTCAAACTCATAACAATCTGCAAAATAATCTAAAATCTCTAAGTGGGCCACAAATCATCAATTTGGGGACCCTTACAAATGAATCAAAATTCTCAATTTATAGAGTTTTCTACCCTACTATCTAGGAAATAAATCTAACCTAAATAAAGAACTCAAAATTAGGAGTCGCAGTTAACTTGCAAGTTTCTGCCTTTATACTCTCGTTAACTACTACAAAAAGGAACTTGCATGAGCATTACAAAGACCATGTTGTGTGAGCCAAGGCAGAATTTTGCTCAAAACAGGAACGTGAGTTGGAGCTACAGCTGAAATACAAAATTGGGAGTCATGCAAGAAGTCTTGCTATATTTAGCAGCTATGTGTTTATCCTTCACTTCTTAATATAATAATTATTATAATTATTAATAATGCATGCAACTGCTTGAACAAGAGGATCAGCTACATGCTTAATTCTAAATTTATACTTCTTTGAAACTTCCTCTGCATGCTTCTTTCCCTTCTCTAACTCCCCAATTGTTTATGCCACTTCTTAACATTGGGTAATTAGGTATGTGTATCTGTCCATTAGTGTGACACCGAACTGATCTGGAGGTCATAAATGTTGGGCCTCATATGCGTCCCACTGATTCAATACTTTCTCTTCCTCCATGATCGTTGTACTGGTTAACCCCAACCCAAAAGCTCTGACAAAACGCTTTATAAAATTCTCATATTTCAAAATTTCCCTAAGGAGAGGGACTCGGATCTCTACCACATCCTTCACATACTGTAGAAGCATTTTAATCTACAATTCCAAAATGTATGCGTAAGATTGCAAGTTCTTACAGCCATCTCCTCCTAAGAGGTCCTCCTCCATTATTACCTCTTCTCCTAAATGCAAAACTTTATTCAAAATTTGAAACTGTTTATTAAAAATGTTTAGTTTATGTTCCCATTGCATAGGACAAGAAGCTAATGTTTCACCTGCCTTTACTGCCTCTCGGTACACCCCCATCATGCAAAAATAACCTAATCTTGGCAGCATTTATCTGAGCCCATGATTTAGCTGTAGGAGCCACCTGTCTCACCTCCATTAATGTTTTTACTTCTCCCTCTGGCAGTGATGAGGTTGAAGGTAGGTTGTTAGTCCTACAAGAGTCTAGAGGTTTACTTATTTCTACTAGCAACTGCTTATATTGCCCCAGTTGTGCTTTAAGCTCTATGTTGGAGGTATGCTCCTTTTCCACGCGCCCCCTGACAACACTGGTGGCTAGTTCTAAAGTATCTAACTCTCCCCACTTTGTTTGCTTACCCAAGTTTACTTGGGATACTTGGTATTTGGGAGAGGCTTGACCTTTAGTTTGGAGTGGAACTACCACATCTGCAACCACTTCACCAGAACCTGTTCTTGACAAATGATGTACAATCTTTGGTTTCTTGACCTTTTGGGGCTCCTCTGTGATTACCTGTTGCAATGTCACCTTAGGTAGCTCTACCTTTCTCTTCTTCTTCTCAAAATTAAATTCAAGCCACTGTGGTATATCTTTATCTTTGTCACCTTGATATGACACTATGTTGGCAATTACAATATGAACATCTACTTATTCCTCTGCCTCATCCCTCTCTTCTATATCTATTTGTTTAGGATTTTGAGGTGAAGCAACTTGGCAGGCCAAATTAGTTTGGAGAGAAATATTAACATTCAGTTGTTATTGCTTGTGAAACTCTCCCAACTTATCACTGACCTCTTCGTTGAACGTACTCTCTTCCTTGTCCACTTTTGTCCCACCTTGCTCGACAATTATGTCCTTAAGGAGGTCTTCTTGATCCTAAGGGGTTAAGACTAATCTTTCATTTAGCAAATCTGTTGCCTCATCTCGTTCTTTCTCCTCTCCAAGTGACTGTTTTTCCTTGGGTTGTTCCTCTTCCTAGTCTGAGTCTAATTCAACATTCTTGATGATTACCTCCTTAGTGGCAGACCTAAATCCCTATATCTCAGGCTGCCCTATCGTTGTATCAACTGATGGTGGTTGGGGGCATTGGTAACTGGAACTTGTGCAACAGTTGTTGGAGGAGGTTGAGTGGGCACATCTTCATCTGTTTATATTCCTTCTTCTTGCTCTTGAGCACCTTCTCCTATAGCCTTCCCTATAGTTGTCCTTGGCGAAAGGACTTCAGCAAGCGGCACCGCTCCTAGTCCATTTGTTACCCCTAGGTTTGTAGCCTTCTTCAACAATTTAGACGTCCTCATATTTTCCTTAAGCTTTCTCATTAGATATTCAATGCTATATTGGGGCCCCACTTCTTCATAAGGGTCAGTAGATGTATTCTTTCTTGAGCTCGACCTTGTTTTCTAAGCACACTCCTTATAATCCCTTGACTGGGGTACCCCTGAGGTAGACTCTTTTTGCTTCCCCTTTAAGGCACTCGGTCTAATACTTTGACTCAGCCACTGATTAATCCTATGGATAACCGCTTGGGAGACTTTTTCTATATTTACATCATCATTTGTGGACCACCTTATTGGGGAGAGAGCTCTTTTATCAATTTCTTGCTCTTTATATGCTGCATCAAGCAAGTCTCCATCATCCCTTAGGTCTTTAGGGAGATTGGTTTCAATTTCAAAATCCCTTATTTGGGGTACTGATAACGTGTTGTAGTTTTTCTCTCTCACTTCAAAACTGTCTTGGAGGTTTGCCCAAAAATCCTCCAGTCTAGGCTTATGCCTCTCATATGCCTTAGGTATAGTTTGCTTGAGCTTCTCGTGTGGATCATAGAATTCCCTAGCATAATCAAATTCTTTAAGATTCAAATCTTGAAGCTCTAGCTCCACCAGCTTTGCCACTTGTATCTTTGAGAGAGAGAAATACCCAATAGATACTGAAAATTCAATCCCTGTTTTGTGCTTAGATGACATGAGGGATTGGAGGCCTAGAAGTTGCCTAACATATTCTAGTAAGATGATATGTTCATTACAATACCTTGGCAGCAGCATTGGGTTTCCTGTAAACCCACTGACCCTTATGTAGGTAGACCGTGGGTTTTGGATAAACCAACATGCCCATTCTTGAATGATAGCCATGGCCTCCGGGATAATCCTATATCCCGTATCTCCTGTTAGTTTAATAGTTACAAGAAAAAGGAAGGCATCATTGATCCTTTTAAAATGGACCTTTGCATTGATGAGGGGGAGTTGGGAATAGTATTCCCATACCTTCTTCTTGTCTTCTTCATCCCCTAGTTGACCTTTAACCTATAGGCCTGGAAATTTGCCAGCTCTTGTGGCCACCCAGATGACATAAGAGGTAAAGAATAATTTCTTGGTCTGATGGACCTCTTTCATTTGTTTTCATATGTTGTCCAAAAGGATCTGAGGCCAGTCGAAATATTGTTTTCCTACTAGGATGGTTGTCATGAATTGGAACATCCATGGGTGAAAGTGTTTACAGTCGGGCTTGCCAAAAGCCTTGCTTAACATGATGATCAGGTCTCTTTGAGGCTCTTTAAATTTTTCCCTTAGTATCTTTGTGGCCTTTAGACCTATTTTCCTCTCTTCCTCCAACCAATTTTCATTCATGTGGCTCTTGTTTGAAGTCACATTATCATTCCATACCTTCAAGGCTTCCTCTTCAGTTGAGAGGAATATCTCGTCTCTAGTTGGGATGTCGCACACAAATTCCAGCATATCAAGGGAAAAATCTATCACTATTTTACCATGCATGTCTATGCATTTCCTAGTGTCAGGGTCATAGAATTGGGTAACTGTCATTATAAACTCTGGATCCTGCACCGAATGTGGGAATATGGTAGCCTCTACTAGGCCTGATCTCTTTATCCTTCTCTATGGGGCTTCTAGCCTTGGTTTGCCCAACTTGACTTTAATGTCTTCAATTTTTATGTGCTCGATCTCAGTATCAATAACCCATTTAATTTGATCATCCAACTTTGAAGCGTAGACCTGCCCTTGGTAATGGTACTTCATGGTTATCAGAAGTTGATCAATGTCCTTGCCTCTCTTGCTAGAAGTTGGGTTCATCTAATTGCTTGAATCTGCAAGAAGGAAACAACTATCAGTACCTAATAGAAAACATAAAAACTTTATTTAGCTCGGGACTCCAGGGTTCTGGGGTTCCGAGATGGGTAGTTCTCTTTTTAAAACAAGGACCTCAAAACTCCAGGGTTGATGGGTTGCAAATGGGTCTTGAACTTCGGGGTTCCGGGTTTGAGAGTTGATGCTTAGCCCAAGACTTCGAGGTTCCAAGGGAGACATAAAGATACCTAGAATATTTTAAGGACGGTCTCAGAAGAATAGACCTCAGAACTTCAGGGTTCCCAGGTGAGTAGTCTTAATTCTTTAAATGGGTAATCTAGAACTCCAGGATTCTAAGGTTCCGGGTTTATCAAAGGTAAGGCTCAACAACAACCTTGGAACTCCGGGGCTCCAAGATTCTGAGGTGGGTAAAGAAACTAACCCAGAACTCTGGGGGTTTGGGGTTCCGGGGTCGGAACTAGGGCATGCGGGAAGAAAAAAAAAACACAGGAAATAAAAAATAAAATAAAAAAGAAAGAAACAAGCAAAACTCGCGACAAGAAGATCTAAACTACAAACTACAAGAAGGGAAAGAAAAATAACCAACCTGGTGAGAAACATTTCCCAAGAATGTGAAAGGAGCTCGGAAGGATGGAGGCGGGAAGTCGGGAGGCAAGAAAGAAGAGCTCCATAAGGTTGAATTCACAAATGAGCTTTAAAAATTTCACTATTCTTATTTATACCCCCCCGAACCTCGTACGTATGAACCCCTTAAACAAGACCTTGAGACTTCAGGGTTCTAGAGTTCTGAGGTTGACACAAAATCCAAAGAACAAACACCACACCTTGGGACTCTGGGGTGAGGGAGAACAACCAAGCAAACAACGATCAAACTCGGGAGTCTGGAGTTCCGGAGTTGATAAACAAAAACACAATGTACCTCAGGACTCCAGAACTCTGGAGTTCCAAGGTAGACAACACCAAACACACCTTGGGACTCCGGGACTCCGGAGTTCTGAGGTAGACAACACAAAATGCACCTTGGGACTCCGAGACTCTGGGACTCCGAGACTCTGGGATTCCGAGGTAGATGAAAGAAAATCAAACAAGACAAGGCACCACCTCAGGATTTTGGGGTTTTGGTGTAGGTGCATTAACAAGCAAAAGGGCCAACTTCAAGACTCCAGGGTTCCAAGGTGGACAAAGAGAAAACAAAAATAAAGAGACCTTGGGACTCTGGGGTTCTGAGGTAAAAGGAGAAAAACAAAAAGAAACAAAGCAGCAAAAAGAAAAAAGGGGACCCATATTTTCAACACGAGGAAACTAATGGGGGTTAGGTATGTAGGGCATAACACTATGTTATATGGAAGAACTAGATGGAAATGCACTTGAGGTGTCCTAGAGAATATTACTAGAGGATTACAAAGAATGCCTATTCTACTCCTCTAAACAAACCAGTTACTGTTGATGAGATCAAGGAAGTTGAACATAACATTAGAGCGAAGGAAGCATTGTTGAGAACCCTGACTGATTCAGAGATGACAAATGTAATGGAACTTCAAACTACACATGATATCTGGGAGAAGCTTGAGACCCTATATGAAGGAGATAAACAAGTGAAAGTTACTAAGTTGCAGAGTTTAAAAGGGAAATATGAGATGCTGAAGATGGGAGAAGATGAGAACATAAACACTTTCATGGCTAAGGTGAATGACCTTGTCCTAGGTATCAAATGTGCTGGTGGAACCCTTGAAGAAATTAAAATTATTGCTAAGGTGTTGACATCATTGCCTCCTTCTTACAAATATTAGGTAGCTACTATTGATGAGATCCGCAATGTGACTACAATAACAAGAGATATGTTGGTTGGAAAGATTGTTGCATTTGAGCTGAGCGAATTTGGTGAATCACATGGAAAGTCATAGACAACTTTTAGAGAATGTGTATCTGGAAAGCAGAAGTATGATCCTAAAGAATGTAAAATATCCAGATATGAAATAGAAAGAATAGAGATGGAAGAGTAAGAAAGGGAATTGGATGAGCTTGAAGCATTGATTGCCCAGAGACTGCCTAAAGGAGCCAGTAAGTATGATGGAAAATTTCCCTTGAAATTCTTCTCTTACAATAAGGTAGGACATTTTGCTTCTAGGTGCCCAAAGAGAATGGCTAAGTATGACAGGCATGATAAATTTGATAAGCATGACATAAATGATAGATATGGGAAGCATGAAAAGTATGATAATCCTTACAAGTCTAACTAAAAGTATAAGCATTAGAAGAACTGTTATTATGCTATTGATGAAGGTATTACCGATGAGGAATTAGAAGGAGACGAAGTTGTGTTTATTTCTATCAAAGAATATGGATCGGTGCCTATTGATTCCACAAGCTGCACTATTGAGGAGAAAGCTTTAGCCACTAAATCTAAAGAAAAAGATGAATGGGTAATTGACAGTGGTTGTTCACATCATATGACCGATGATAAAAGTAAATTCATGAGTATGGAAAGATATGATGGTGAAATAGTGATATTTGGAGATGACAAAGCGTATGTGATATGTTGTAGAGGCTCTATTTCCTTTGATGGAAGCATAACACTAATGATGTTCTGTATGTTGAAGGTTTGAAGCATAATCTTTTAAGTGTTTGACAGATAGTGGACAAAGGCTATGATTTGAAATTCAAGAATGGTAAATACAAAATCCTAAATGCCTCTGGTATAGAGATTGCATCTGGAACTAAGACTGAACGTAATATCTTTCATTTGAATGATAGTGAGAAAAGTTGTTTGATTGCTCAGATTGATGAAAGTTGGTTGTGGCATAGGAGAATTTGTCATGTTAATTTTGATTCAACGATTAAGATCAGTTCTACTAAAGTTGTTAGAGATCTACCTAAGATTGTTAATCCTACTAATCTGGTATGTAAGGAATGTTAATTAGGTAAGCAACTTTCAAGAGCAAGCAATATACATCTAACGGATTGCTAGATCTTGTGCATACTGACCTATGTGGACATACAAATGTTAGAAGTGTGCAGGGTGATAGATATTTTATGTTGCTAATTCATTATTATTCTAGAATGATGTGGGTTGTCTTTTTGAAGGAGAAATCTAAAGCATTAGACAAATTCAAGATATTCAAAGCAAAGGTTGAGACTGAGTCGGGATTGAAGGTGAAATGTATGAGATCTGACAGGGGAGGATAATTTTGTTTAGGTGAGTTTGATTCATTTTGTGAGAAGCGTAGAATTAGAAGACAATTATCTACTCCTAGAACCCCTCAGCAAAATGGAGTTGTTGAAAGGAAGAACATGATTGTTTTGGATGTTGCAAGGACTATGTCGATTGAAGGGAATGTTTCAAAGATCTATTGGAGAGAAGCTATTAACACTATTGTTTACACATTCAACCGAGTTCATATTAAAGGTGATACAGGTAAGACTCCTTATGAGCTATGGTTTGGTCATGTTCCTACTATGAGATATTTCAAAATATTTGGTAGCAAATGTTATATCAAGAGAGATGACGACATAGGAAACTTTGATGCAAGAAGTGATGAAGGAATTTTCTTGGGATATTCAACAAAGAGAAAATCCTACCAGTGCTACAATAAGAGAATGAGAAAGATAGTGGAAAGTACAAATGTGAAGGTGGATGAGAACCTTGAAAAAGAAATCAGAGCTTGCAGATATGATGGTGGTCAACACATTGTTCTAAATTCTTTTCTGAGTGAAGAATTAAAGCAAAATGATCTGGTATAGACAGTTAATCCGAATGTTGTTGTTGTCGATGAAGAGGTGCAGGAACCTAAAAATCAGAACAATAAGAAGACTCTGAGGTATGTAAGATTGATTCATTCTAAAAATCAGACTATTGGAGATAAAAATAAAGGTGTGATGACTACAAGAAGGCTAGTTGTTGAAGAGGTATGTTTGATTTCTAGAAAAACCTAAAGATGTTGTTGAGGCTTGCAAAGATGAAAACTAGATAAGGGCTATGAAAAAAGAATTAGATTAGATTGAAAAGAATAACACATGGGAACTTGTGCCTAGACCTAAAGATAAGAATGTTATAGGTACTAAATGGGTATTTGGGAATAAATTGAATGAAGCCAATGAAGTTGTCATAAATAAAGCAAGACTGGTATGCAAAGGATATTCATAGAAAGAAGGAATTGATTATGAGGAGACTTTTTCTCTAATAGCTAGACTCGAAGCTGTTAGACTATTGCTTGCATATGTTGCCTATAAAGATTTCAAGGTGTATCAGATGGATGTCAAGTCATCTTTTCTAAATGGTGATCTTGAGGAAGAACTCTACATTGAGAAACCTGGTGGATTTTCATTATCAGATGATGGAGACATGGTATGTAAATTGAAGAAAGATCTTTACAGATTGAAACAAGCCCCTAGAGCCTTGTATGCTAGATTGGATAAGTACTTAATAAAATTAGGATTTAATAAAGGGACCGCTGATAGTAATCTATATTTTAAGATTGAGAATGATAACATCTTGATTGTTGAAGTCTTTGTTGATAATATTATCTTTGGAGGAGATGATGACTTGAGCATGAAGTTTGTATGTGATATGCATAAATAATTTGAGATGTCTATGATAGGAGAGATGAAATTTTTCTTAGTTTTACACATTTCATAGACTGGAAAAGGTATTTTTATATCTCAAACTAAATATGTGAAGGAATTGTAGAAGAAGTTTGTGTTGGATGACTCCAAACCGGTTATAACTCCTATGGTGATTGGCTGCAAGTTGTCTAAGAATGATGAATCTCTGAAAGCTAATCACAAATCTATGGTTGGTGGACTGCTATATCTTACTCATACTAGGCCAGACATTATGCATGTTGTGTGCATGGCTTCTAGATATCAAGTTGATCCAAAAGAGAGTCATGTCACTATTGTAAAGAGAATATTCCGATACTTGAAGGGAACTGTGGATTATGGTTTGTGGTATCTGGGGAATGATGATTTCATGTTATGTGCTTACATTGATGTTGATTGGGCTGGTGATGTTGATAACTAGAAGAGTACCTCCAATGGTGCCTTCTTTTTGGGTAAGAAATTGGTTTCATGGGCTAGTAAGAAATAGGATTTAGTGTCTTTATCTACTATTGAAGTCGAGTCTATTGTTACTGTTGGTAGCTACACTCAGGTAGTTTGGATAAAGAAAATGTTGAAGGACATCAAAGTTATCTATGATGATCCTACTATCATATACTATGATAATTCCAGTTCTATTAACATATCAAAGAATCTGGTGCAACATTCAAAGACTAAACATGTATCAATCAAATATCATTACTTGAGAGAAAAAGTCAGTGAAAAGGAAGTGAAGTTGGAATATGTGTCTACAAAGGAACAAATTGCTGATATTTTCACTAAGCCTTTGTCGGTAGATACATTTGTCTATTTGAGAGACAAGTTAGTGGTATCCACCCCTCCTGATGAGAACTAGATGCATTGAGTTGCATCCATCTGGTGGACTTCACAGTCTTATTCCTTTTATCTGGATTTATGAGTCGATGTTTCTCCTCTGGTGGAGTAGTTTGTTGGATTGGTTATCTATTTATGGGTGAGAGAATCATAACTTTTTTATCTAAGGGGGAGAGTTTAGTTTTCTATTTTGAGATCTTTGGCATTGTTGTCAAAAGGGGAGAGAAGAATGTGAAAAACTGTTTTATCTACTTGATCTTAGGGGGAGTCTGTTCACAATTTGGAGGAATATTGATGTTTTGTCATTGATGTCAACACTAGTTGTTTTGGCTATTTTTTGGTATCATTTTGGTCCTGGTAGGATGTTTGGTTTCTGGTTGGTAAGATCATGTTGATCTGGTATACTCTGGTATGCTTTGGCTTATGGAATTGGCTTAGATCTACTATTCATGCTACTCAGATATATGTTTAGTTAGTTGGTATTGATTTGGTGATCGGATGCTATCTTATATGCTCGTAAGGATGGTTTATTGATCCGGTGAGGGTTTCACCGGCAGAGCTTTGTTGAAGGTCTTTTGATGTTATGCATAAGTGGTGTTGGTCCATCTTCTAGTAAGGATTCAGGATGTTGATGGTGATTGTGTTCGAGCCTTGACAAATTGGGATCATTTCTTTACCATGTGTGGACCTAAATTGGGTCTGGTACTATCTAGGTTATGGATCTGCTTAATGTAACATGTTGTTGGGACTCCTCAATATGTTTCTCAGATGACTTATAGGCTCGACAATATTTGTTTGGTCTCAGGCCGACATGTTTTATAATTATATAATAGGTTTTATTATCTAGTGGCTGACCTAATTGTTTAAGGTTGAAGGTTTGTATATATATGATGTAAGATCTCTTTGTAGATCATGGGTTATTGTATGCAAGAGAATAATGTAATAATCATTCATGCTAAGGATTTGGTCGATCATAGGTGATTGAGTTGGGTTTATGTAAGAGGATTAAGTCCTCTAGTATTGAGCTTAACCAGAATTGTATTCAGACATAGGAGATGCTAAAATTGTAGTTCAGTCTGGATTTCTATGTAGTTAGTGAGACTCCTTTTGTAATGAGCAGTGTGCTCTAGTTTGTTAGCCTTCCTGTAAGTGCAGGCCCCTCAAATTGTAATCACATACTTACTGCAAAAGTATTATCTGACTGTGGGTAGGCTTCCCATCATGGTTTTTCCCTTTACCGGGTTTTCCATGTACAAATCTTGGTGTCACGTGGTTGGTATCTATTCTCTAATTGTTGCTTGTGCTTAATTGGTATATCTTCTATTTCGGTAATTGGTTTAGGTATTCTGGTATTGACCTTATGTGTTTCGGTAATAAAGTTATAATTGCTTAATGTTCTGGTAATCTGGTGACAACTGATTCACCCCCCCCCCCCCCCCTCTTAGTTGTCTTCTGGTTATTTGAACTGTCTAACAGAGTCTGTTGGAGATGTTACAACCCAAGAAATGGGAATTGATATGCAAGCTAAGAAGTAAAAGCTAATCTATTTCTATGTAAATCTACATTATAATGATTAAGCTACTAATGAAAGCCATTAAATAATGCTAATGTTACTCTAATACTATGATAACTATGCTATGATTGCTGAAAATGTTGATAGAATGTTGATAATGATGCTAAAAGATGCTAAGGGTCCTCTCATAGCCAAAAGAGGGGGTATTTATAGGATTTCCATGACCAGAGGTGAGGTGGCAAGAATCAACGGTGTAGATTCAGTTTAGATAAATCGACGGTCAAGATTGAAGAAGTTGAAAGGAGGTTGAGAAGTTGGACACTTGTCCTTCCTAAGGAGACAAGTGGCAAAGAATCTCCATGTGAGGCCCTATGCTAACTCATCCTAGCATTTCAGTATTTTTCATGTTGAGACTATTATGGATGCTTTATTTTTATGCATTATGGATTTGGAACTTATATGATTTCATGATTTGGATAACATTGATATATATTGATGCTTCATTTCTATGCATTATAGATATATAACTCTATATGATTCTGGAATAGGATTACTTTGTGGTGATGTATGTCATTATTGGAATTGCAGGACTTTACTATGATGATAGGAATAGGATGCATGTTTTATGTATGGATCAAAATTATGAGGATTATGATAATTGCTTATGTGGATTTAGTTTGATACAAGATATATTGATTTTGTTTAATATCAATTGTATGCAGAGTGTTTGATGTGTATTCTTATTCATGTGTTTAAATATTATATGAGGTTATTTGGAAGTACTAATGTGTAATTGAGATGCGCAGGAAAATTATCCATGTGACCATGGAAATATTATGGAGAACCAAACCTAGACCTATGTACGTTCGTAAAGCCAGGGGTTGTCTATTTGGAGAGACAACACCCCGTATGTATCATATTTTATTTGTAATAGTGAATGATGCATGTGTGTTAAATTCTATTATTGATTTATTTAAATCCAACAAGAGACAATTTCCATGTGTAATTATGTAATGTATTTTATTGTGTCACTTGACACATGTGTTGATTTATGTCTTGAATTTTGATTTGTCTCTTGAAGGGAGTTGTTCAACTATAGCTTTTTCAAACATTTGAATGTGGTTCTATAATTTCCTTGGGTAGAGAATCTTTGGAGTGGTCAACTCAAGTTTGACCCGAAAATAAACTTCAGATGGGTTTATAAGGGTCAAATGGACTCCTAGGGGTAGTTTAAAGGCGTTTCCTAAAGCCCATAAGGTATACCTATGAGTTAGGAGTGTTTTTAGGCATGTGTCTACTCCCATGTGACTGTTTAGTCATCCCAAAAAGTGGGTTTTCTAAGATGTGCGAAAATTCAAAATTAGAAGGTGCCATCTAGGTTAGATAACCTTCCCTTTTGCTGAGAGATCCTTTTTGATCTTTTTCTTACTTTCTCCTTTTTCAATTTTAGAAACCTATGAGAACTCTCACTGAGGTCTTCTTAGGCAAGAATGAGAGATTTTGTGGGTAATCACCCACTCTCCATTTTTGGAGACTATGCATTTTGAAAAGTTGGTTTTTGGATTCGAAATTTGACGAAGTGTAGAAGGGAGGATTGTCGATTTGGGCTACTCATCCTCAAACTAGTTCTAGCATATCTTTGGGCAGATTGAAGGTTGGTTCATCTCTTGCTTTTTACGTTGCATGTCTATGTTGGAAAGTTTGGTTGTATGTGAAAATGAATCTCTTGTATTTTCTTTTGTGAAAACTATTATTATGCAATTTGTCTTTTATTTCCTTGTATGCATTTTCTTTGTTTTGGGAGTAACCAAGGCCTTCTACTCTTGGGAGAATAGGATGGTCTTGCGGGTGGTAGAAGTTTGACATCCCTCGAGTGAGAGACTCTCTTTATGAGAGCGAACTCAAGAGGTGTATTTGTGACCCTTGTTGCATGGCTTGGTTTGTGCATTTCGGGGTCATAAGGGGAGAAAGTATGGCATAGATGCCTTGGGGGGCATAAGGAATGAGGGGTTAATGATCTTATGAAATAACTTTGTATTCCATGAGGTGGCATTGTGTCCTACCATTCTTGCAGTCTCCTCGGGGTATTTGGTCCACTACCACCCATGTAAGATCATCACATTTTGTGGTGAAGTGTAGCCTTGGTTGGGAATATGTTGTTGTGTTTGTTTTCTCTTGCTTGTTGTGTTTGCATGTGTGTAACCTGTCTAGGGCTTGGTTCTCCAAGCTTAGGGGTGGCTTCTAGTAAGCCTAGGCTAGGAGGTGAGCACTCCATGGTCATAGCCTATGATTTATTTGTAGGTTGTTTTGAAGAAAAGGAAAGGACAAGTAGAAGTTGCTAGATTTAATTGTTTGCAGAAAAAGATTTGGAAATGGAATATTTTATATTTTAAGTTGCAGCAATGTAAGAGGGAAACTAAATGTTGTATCTATTTTGAAAGGAAATGTATCTATTTTATTTAAAGTCCTCATTTAATTAGAAATGAGGGACTAGTTTGGGTATCTCACCCTCTTGTAATGATGACTATATTGTATTCTGAAAATGCCTTAAATAAATTCATTGTTTCTGTTAAATTAGTATTGCATAAATGAAATATTTATGTTGGGCTTTAGCTATGAAATGTTCTTAAAATATTATTGTTGTATGCATCTTACTTTAGAAATCTAAAAGCTCATTTTACCCCTTTATGCATATGAATTATTGGAAAAGAATGAAATAAGGAAGCTTGCATGTTAGTGAAAGAAAAATTAAGCATCTAGTCCTAACCATTTATTCTCCAATACAAATCATGGTTTAAAGAAATTACATGCATATCTCTAATGTTAAAATCAAATGATTCTAGATTAATATAGCTGTTGTTTAAGTTTATTTATTTCTATCATTTACTTATTTGCAGAAATTAAAATCTAAAGTTAAATAGTCTAACTAATTTAAATAAAAACATATCTATATAGTTGTTGTATAAATTTATTGAATTCTATCAACTTAATTATTTTCAGGAAATAAATCTAATGGTATATAGTTTATCTCAGATTTTAGCAACATGGAATTTAAAATAAAGAATAAAAAATAATTTGATCTAAATCTGAATAGATTAATTAATCTGTCAAAAAGTTCAAAAAAAAATAATATATACTGCATAGTAAAGTTAGCTCTAGTTTTCATATGCATCAAAAATATATAAATATATATATCTACAACATGGAATTTAAAATAAAGAATAAAAAATACTTTGATCTAAATCAGAATAGATTAATTAACCTGTCAAAAAGTTCAAAAAATAATAATATATACTGCATAGTAAAGTTAGCTCTAGTTTTCATATGCATCAAAAATATATAAATAAATATATATATATATAGATATATATATTTATATTTAAAATACATTTATATATATATATATATATATATATTATTATTATTATTATTATTTTTAAATAGAAAAAAGGGAAATTAATTTTTAAGAATAAAAATAAAAAATAAAAAAATTAAGCAAGAGGGGGGGTTTACGGTGTGGCTCAAGCCGCCATTGTGGCTACCCACAGTGGACGGCGCGGGGCCACCACTATGGGCAACCACAGTGGTCGGCTCAGGGGCCTCCCACTGTGGGTAACCACAGTGGAAGGGCACCCGGCCCGCCACTGTGTTTACCCATAGTGGGCGACAGCTGACCGCCATTGTGGGTAACCACAGTGGTGTTCCGGGGTGCCCACCATCGGCGCCCTGATAGCCCTTCCCCAAACACTCTGTCGCTTCTCCTCTAGGATCGCCGCTCCCCCTGCATGAAACCTCCACCCTGCACAAAAAGAAGAAAATAAAACCCTAGCCCGGTTAGGGTTAGGGTAGTATGAAAGAAATAAGAAGAGACTTTAAAATGTAAGGGACATTTTATAATATATATTTTAGTTAGGGTTTTCATGGATATTTTGTAATAATGTGAAAACATATTTATTTATATAGAGAGAGAGAGAGAGTTAAAAATATGAATGAATAGGGCAAATTGTAGATTAAATATTTATTAGGTGTTTATAATTTATATATGTTTTTTAATAAATATATGGGTATATTTAAAAATGATGTTTAAATTGAAAACACTTATGAAGTTTAATCCTTTAGAAAATTTTATAACAAATTGGGTGAGTTATTTTGGCTATGGGGAAATATTTTTAGTCCACCTAAATATAGGTTTTTGTTGAGATTAAACTTTAAAGGACAATTTTCATTATGGATTTAATTGACCCTTTTGTCGAAATAGTTTAATCACATTTTAATTATTGTTAAAATAAAATTTAGACATTATAAACTAAGTGCTAGGATTAATTTATTTAGTTCCTAAAAGCAATTAATGGATATTGGAGATTAATATTATCTTTGCCAATTATTTAGAGAGTTTTGATTAAATTATTTTATTTATTTAAAATTTATGAGATAATAAACAATTCTTTTAATATTCTGCATTTAATTTAAATTATTTTCGCTTACTTGAGTTAGTGGTTAGAGTAATTCAAAACATAGTTAAGACAAAACTTGATAGTGTGTCTCGTATTAGCAACATTTCATGTTATTAGGTTGTTATTTTAAAAAAAAAAATTATCCTGTTCGTGCCCAAAAGTTTGGGCATGACATTTTGGTATCAAAGCAAGGTTTCCAACACTAGGAACCTTTCTCCATTATGTTTCTCTTTAATTAGTTAATTAATTAATTTTATCCTATTATATTTAATTTTAATTAATTAAATATTTCTCCAAAAAATTATTTATTTATTTTATTTTTTTTCATTTTTTTCATTAGGATGCCTCCAACTACGCGACAAGCTCACAAACGTGGTAGAGGTCCTAGGCATGAAAGAATAGCATGCAAAGAGGTCGATAGGGAGGAATCAGTTCCGGAAAGGAACCCAGAGGCTCCTCCCGAATGGCCAGTTGACCCAAACAGAGACATCTTAGAAGCACTCTAGAACCTAATAGGGATAGTCCAGGAAAGGCTTCTAGCAAAGGATCATCATGTTGAAAACCAGAACTCAGGGAGCCATAGATCGGTAGATAGGGAACGGAGTAGGAGTCCACCTCCTAATCCCATAGAGAGTCAGGCTGGGCATGAGCCTGAGTTTGTGCATCTACCAGGACCACCTCCAGAAGTAGAGCCAGTGTATTATGAGAGATCACGTCGAGATCCAGGGGATCTAATCAGAGAGGTTATGTGCCTCCAGCCACCATCGTTTGGGGGATCTACCGACGGGGTAGAAGCTGAGGCTTGGCTTTTGAGCCTGGACAGGTGCTTTGC
This sequence comes from Cryptomeria japonica, assembly GCF_030272615.1. Taxonomy (NCBI): domain Eukaryota; kingdom Viridiplantae; phylum Streptophyta; class Pinopsida; order Cupressales; family Cupressaceae; genus Cryptomeria; species Cryptomeria japonica. Next base: position 393,383,920 of record NC_081410.1, read on the forward strand.
ATTGCGCTCTTACGAGAGAAATCTAAAGGCATGTGTAGCAGTCCACCTATTGAGAGCAACAGCCTCCACATGGTGGAGACAGGAGGAATACAAGTGCGGTTTAGTTGTTGATACTCTCACATGGAAGATTTTTACAGAGAGGTTCAGGGAGAGGTACTTGTCAGAACATTACAGATAGCATAGGATAGACGAGTTCCATGACCTCTAGCAGAAGGGTCTCTCAGTGACCCAGTACGAGAGCAATTTCTTCGAGCTCTTGCCATACGTGGACTACCTTGAAAGATGAGAAGCTCCTCGTCAATCATTTTATCAGAGAGCTGAATGTTGGCATAGCAGGACTAGTGAGGATGTATGCTCTAGAGAGCCTTTAGGTTGTCATGGAGAAGGCTTTGATAGCAAACGAGATTCAGGTCAGGCCACAAGATACAAGGGATCGGTTCCAGAACCAAAACCCTATACCCCAAATATATGGGTTTCAGAAACCCCATTGGAAGGGTAATAATAGACACACACCAGGGTTCTCCAAACCCCCTCCTCTACAATAGTCACAGCAGAACCTGAGGCCGAGGCCTCCATAGAGTTAGGAGGGCACAAAGCCCAAGCAGTGGTAGTCTTAGGGTCAAAGGCAAGATCAGCAATCTCAGGTTCCTTACACACCTCCAGCAAGGACTCAACAGTCCTCCAAGGGTGGGTACAGTGGTTCTAGTAGGACAGGGGGAATAGTCTTTTTCTAGGCCTTAGGGCGTCCAGTTTCAAGCACTCGGTGCATGCTTCACATGTGGATCCATGGGGCACATGGTGAGAGAGTGTCCTCAAGGTCATATGGCAGGGAATCAGAGGATGGAAGCATCAGAGCCTATAGTTGGAGATATGGGTAGGTCTCATAGAGTCTTCGCAGCGGTTGACAACTATCAGGCAGAGCACCAGACCATAGTCATTGAGGCTGCAGGTATGATCAGAGGTAACAGTGTATCTATATTATTTGATTTAGGAGCTACTAACTCCTTTATATCTCCTTTAATTATGGAGTGTTGCGGGCTAGTGGCAACTAGACAGGGTGTCAGTTGGGAAGTGGAGTTAGCTTTAGGGGCTAGAGTGTCAGTGGAATCAGAGGTTAGGGCATGTCAGCTTCAGGTTGGCAATACCACCACCTTAGTAGACCTTAGAGTTACACCACTTAGATCATATGGCATCATACTTGGCATGGATTGGCTTTATGTCCATGGAGCCAAGATGGATTACCGTTGGAAATAAAATGAGTGTGAGGATGATCAGAGTTTGCCCATAGTAATCACCGAGATTCAAAGACCTGTGTCTCTTCATATGATTTCCACAATGCAGCTTAAGTGGAGCATGTGAAAGGGATGTCAGCTATTTTCCATCACCATCAGTGATAGAGGGGAAGAGGATGAAAAGGAAACATCGATTGATGACCATCCTATCCTTAAGGGATATTCAGACGTGTTTCCTTCAGAGCTACCTGGAATGCCACCCCGTAGAGACATTGCCTTCCGTATAGACCTTGTACCAGGAGCTGAGCCAATTTCAAGAGCACCTTATAGGATGACCACAAATGAGCTTAATCAGCTCAAGATGCAGCTTGATGAACTCCTAGAGAAGGGTCACATACGTCCTAGCGTATCCCCTTGGGGTGCACCAGTCATCTTCATGAAGAAGAAGGACAGATCTCTTCGGTTATGCATGGATTATCGTCAGTTGAACAAAGTAACCATCAAGAACCGATATCCCTTGCCCAGGATTGATGATTTATTTGACCAACTTTAGGGTGCCAAAGTATTTTCCAAAATTGATCTGAAGTCAGGATACCATCAGTTGAGAATAGTGGAAAGTGATATCCACAAGACCGCATTTCACACTAGATATGGCCACTATGAGTTCACTGTGGTTCCATTCGGTCTTATGAATGCTCCAGCTATTTTCATGAGCCTCATGAATGGGGTATTCTGCACATTTCTTGACCATTTTGTGATTATGTTCCTCGATGACATATTGATATATTCTTAGAATGAGGAGGAGCATGAGGAGCACCTGAGATTTTGCAGTGTTTGAGGGACAATCAGTTGTTTGGTAGTTTGTCAAAGTGTGCTTTCTTTCGTTCTGAGGTCAAGTACCTTGGGCATGTTATTTATGGTGATGGGATCTCAATTGACCCATCAAAGATCAGAGCTATTATGGATTGGCTAGCGCCAACCAGTGTGAGAGAGGTCAGGAGCTTCATGGGCTTAGTAGGCTATTACCGATGCTTTGTTGAGGGATTCTCTAGAGTTGCACACCCTATTACTTCTCTTCAGTGTAAAGGGAAGAAATTTGAGTGGATAGAGAAGTGTGAGAGGGCCTTTCAGGAACTCAAAAAGGCACTTACTAGCACACCTATCCTTTTAGTACCAGATCCCTCAGCTGACTTCATGGTTTGCACAGATGCTTCCCTAGAGGGTTTAGGAGCAGTCCTTATGCAGGATGGTAGGGCTATAGCTTTTAAGTCTAGGAAACTTAAGACTCATGAGCTTAACTACCCTACTCATGACCTTGAGCTTGCAACAGTAGTGCATGCACTTGTGAGGTGGAGACACTTCCTTTTGGGTCATCATTTTGAGCTTCATTCAGACCATCAGAGCCTTCAGTACATATTCACTCAGCTAAACCTTAATGCACGTCAGAGGAGATGGATGGAGTTCTTGTGCGAGTATGATTTTGACGTTCACTACATCAAAGGGAAAGAAAATGTAGTTGCAGATGCCTTGAGTAGGAGATGTCACGAGGTATACACCATATCTATGGGTATAGATTTGAGAGATCAGATATTGCAGCAGTTGCCAGATGATGGATGGTATTTAGAGGTGTGTCAGGTGATACGATCTCAGGATACTCTAGAAGGGAAATACGTGGATTATTCCTTGGAGTCTGATGGACTATTATGCCATAGAGGGTGCATCTATGTACCTTCTTCTGAGGGATTGCACAAGTTCATTGTCATGGAGGCTCATAGAGCTCCTTATGTAGCACATCTCAGAGTGAAGAAGATGCATGTTGACTTGAGATAGTTATATCATTAGCCAGGTATGCGGCAGCTCATTGCTAAGTTAGTAGCCTGATGCCTTGAGTGTCAGAGAGTCAAAGTGGAGCACCGCCATCTAGGTGGGTTGCTCCAGTCTCATGCTATACCAGAGTGGAAGTGGGATACTATATCCATGGATTTTATCATTGGTCTCCCTATGTCATCTCGTCGCCATGATGCCATCTTGGTGACAGTTGACAAGTTGACCAAAGTGGCCCACTTTTCACCAATTCAGACTACCTTCACAGCACCGACAGTAGCATAGGTGTTCTTGTGAGACATTGTCAGACTTCATGGCATTCCACGCAAGATTATTTTTGACAGGGATTCCCTCTTCACTTCTTCCTTTTGGAAGGCATTACAGGCAGCTATGGGCACCAAGCTCAATTTCAGTATAGCCTATCATCCGGAAACGGATGGTCAAAGAGAGAGGGTTAACCAGGTGTTAGAGGATATGCTTCGCATGTACATCATGGATCATCAGACCAGATGGGAAGAGTACCTTCCCTTAGTGGAGTTTTCCTATAACAATGGGCATCACACTTTGTTGGGGATGCCACCCTATCAGGCATTATATGGTAGGCCTTGTAGGAAACCGTTGAGTTGGGACCGCATAGAGGACAGAGTTACTATTGGTCCTGAGATAGTTTGGGATATGGAATAGAAGGTGGATTTGATTGGACGGCGTCTTAGAGAGGCACAAGATAGACAGAAGAAGTATGCAGATGCGAAGAGGATAGATCGTAGCTACTTGGTTGGAGACAGAGTCTTTTTGAGAGTGCGACCGCATAAGAGTCCAATCCATTACGGAAAGGGTTCTAAGCTCACACCTCTCTTTGTAGGACCATTTGAGATCCTTGAGAGGATAGGACTAGTTGCCTACCATTTAGAATTGCCACCTATCCTGTCACGCATCCACTATGTGTTTCATGTATTAGTTTTTAGGAAGTATATCTATGATGAGTCTTATATTTTAGATTGGGATGCCTTGCAGGTGGAGTCGGACGGGAAGCTAGCTTTGGAGCCCATTCACATTTTGGCACACCGGACGCTTGCCCTTTGAGGTTGAGAGCTGGACCAGGTTAGGGTCCAGTCGAATTGCTATGATGAGGTTATGGCTTCATGGGAGGACACAGCACGTATGAGATCACAATACCACCATCTTTTTGATGAACTCCAAGAGGAAGTTCATGCCTAGAGGGGGAGGGTGTGAGGCCCTACACTGACTCATCCTAGCATTTCAGTATTTTTCATGTTGAGACTATTATGGATGCTTTATTTTTATGCATTATGGATTTGGAACTTATATGATTTCATGATTTGGATAACATTGATATATATTGATGCTTCATTTCTATGTCAAAATTGATTGATTGTCAATTATGACAAATTATGACAAATTGAAATGTCATTCCCATGAAATTAGGAGAAAAATAGGAGGAAATTGAATCAGAAATTAGGAAAATTAGAAAATTGGAAAATAGGAATTAGGAAATTAGGAAATGAGGAAATTAGAAGAAATTAGGAATTTAGTGAATTAATTAATAATTTGTCATTTATTAATTAATTCACAAAGAGGGAATTTAGAAATTGATGAAAAACTAGGAATTTAGGAGAAATTAGGTAAATTAATTAATAATTTGTCATTTATTAATTAATTCACAAAAAGAGGAATAATTAGTTAGCCAATTAAATTAAACATTTAATTGTGACACAAAGACCTAGGATAAATAAATAAATTATTTAACCTAGAGGGAGAAATGACAAACAGGGTTAAATGAATAAAATCATGAAACCTTAAAAGATGAATTAGAAATGCAAGGATGACAATTAGGTCTTGACAAAGGATAACTGATATCGATTCGATTTAATCATGATTCTGACTTGATAAAAGACCAATGCTGATAAATGATTTGGTTGATAAATGCGCCAATTGATGAGGAACAATGACTAATTGATCGAAATTGACATGATTGAGAAGGATGACGATCGATGACAAATCGATCACAAAATGACAAGATTGACAAGTTGATAAGGATCGATGACAAAATAGATCACAAAATGACTAGTTTGAAAATGTCAACGATCAATGACAAATCGATCACAAAACAACAAGATTGATGACAAATTGATCAAAAGACAAGGATCGATGACAAATCGATCGCAAGATAATAAGATTGAAAACAACGACAAGAGGACAAGGATCGATCACATGATGACAAGATTGATAAGAGGACAAAACCCTAATTAGGATTGACGATGTCCAAAATGATGACAAATGAATACGCACATAAATACGACAGGATAAGATTGACCAAAATCATGACAAATATTGCTACCGACAAGACCAAATTCGAAGATGAGACGAATGATGAATGCAGAAGAAGGACTCAATGCTCGCAAATGAAGTGCCTGACATAGGAGAAATGTTAATGCGACGCAAAAACCCTAAAATAAGGCAATGTTTAAATGTTAAAGTACGATTCCGCAAGCGTTGACCATTTTTAGGTGTCTACAGGAATTTTTAATGATTTTTTAATTTTAAGAGATTTTTAAATTTTTTCAACTGATCTCCTCATAAAATATTTTAAAAATTTCGATCATTTCCCCAACTTTGCAAGTTTGAAGTTTTGATGAGAGAGATTGGTGTTTTGAAGCCAGAGTGCTGAAAATTTGATTTGGATTCTCCTGTTTGATTAGATTGATGATCAATTTTGATTACCGTGATGATAATAGGTCGGTAGGATAAATAAAAATGACCTCATGATGAATGAAAGGTGATGATGAAAGCTCAATGAGATTGATCAAATCTCACTTGACCTAATTAGGTTGATTGATTGATTGACAAATAGATTGATAATCAAAAACCGATACATTGATTTGATGTGATAACAGGAGAACAGGTTGGTGTTCTTCAATCTCGAGAAAGATTCCCAAAGACTTGGAAGTTTAATCTCACACTTGACATAGGCAGTGTCCTCATTGATTGATATTCCCCGATATATGATTAACTGGGGTTTGTTGACACCTTCAATATAGAGGTGATATAGCAAGATTTTTGTGCATCGCCCTTCTTGATATACTGAGATATCATGCCTTTTGATTATATTGTATACACCTTGATGAGATACTAATGATTCCTATGATTTATTTTGTGATGTATCTCCAATATTTTTTGTGATATCATTGTACATTGGATATTGATTCTTTCTTATTTATATGAGATGCAACTTACCTAATTGCCCTACTTGCATGTGATGCAATTTTACATTATGGATGCATTTATTTACATGGCTATGCATTTACTTTCTATATGATGGATGACATGATAGATGTATACATTTTTATGATACGCAATGTATATGATGGATCTACCGATGTTGAGATATATACATGAATATGCAATGAATGCTTATGTACCATGATGATGCAATATTTATATGATGGATGCCTATATGATTATGCGATTTATGAGTTTTATTGATGATTGGATACAATGCATGATGGATCCTATTTAAGATGTTTGTGCTTTTTAAAATGAATGATGTCATAATTCTATTATGCAATAATGATGCAATGGTTCTATATGTGATGAATATGAAATGATGCTATGATTCTATGCTGTAATAATGATTTATGCAATGATGTTGTATGAATGATTTTATGTACTATGTGAGGCATATGCAATGGTACAAGATGCTAACTATATGATATGCTTTCTCTTTTGTTACTTTTATGATTTTCCATGTAATGGATATGAAATGTAATGCAAATGCCTCTATGACAATGATGTACAATATGAAATGTATAAATGAACTAAATGTATGCTAATGAAATGTAATGCAAAAGACATGTATGACGTAAAATGCATGATGCATGAATTATTTATTTTTGTTGATGTCCAATGTACTCAATCACTTAATAAGAGAGATAACACAACTTAACCTTAGCCTCTGGAAAATGAGATTTGATCCCTTATGCACCTTGAATGCAACATGCAATCTAATCTAAATATGCAAATATGCTAATAATGCCATGTTATCATCAAACTGGTCACTTTGATCATGTTTTTTATCATCATTGAGCCTTTAAAATGTGGTAAGCGAGTGCAAACATCAATGGTATAATTGAACCATGATGACCTAAGCACTGATTACCTAGATTTTGATATTGCAAGTTAACACAAGCATCAAGGTATAATGGACCAAGATGACCTGAGTGTTGCTTGGTGCAAATAAACAAAAGTTAATCATCCTCCTATGCAAACCCGAAATGTCATCAATGATATTTGATAGATCATGTCATGTGACAAATTTGCATAGTAATAATGATTAACTAACAGGCAACAAAAAAAGAAAAGATCATGCTTCATCCTTGTTTCTCTAGTACAAGACATCTTTGAGTCACTCAGGAAGCATGATAACAAAAATCAAAACACAACAGTTGAACATTCAGACTAAAGCATGTAAGATATGATTCAGAGTATTTCATCCATTGATTTGTTGTTTGTTTTATGTTGAGTTTGATTTTGATACTCATGTTCTAATGTTAGATTTCTCGATCTTTGTTTGTGACTAATGTTGCCTAACTACTGCTTGTGTGATGCGTTTAACCTCAATGTAGATTATTACCGACTAAGTTTAGGATTTTGCCCCGTCCAAAAACACACCGATATATACAATATTCCAAACCATGGTGGGATTTACAAATGAGGCCTAATTAGATACAAAAGACTTTATTGTGGATATGTACAATGGTGAAGGATAGATGCAAGACAAGTGACCGAAATAGACAGAGAAGGTAGCTAACAAATGGCGCCTATTTCCAGGTTTTCACCATTTGTTTTTATTGCACTTTTTCTCATTTTTTTTTTTTTCACTTTTTTCTCTTTTTTTTTGGGGGGATTTTTTACTCTTTTTTTGGGGGATTTTTTGCTTCTTTTTCCGCTTTTTAATTTTTTGGATTTTCTGCTATTTCTGATTTTTTTTGGATTTTTTTCTTTTCTGATTTTGTTTGGATTTTCTCAAGTATAGAACTTTTTCAGATGAAATCTATTAATGGGTTCCTTGAGTTGGTCTCCTTCAAGTGTTGACAACTGATAAGCACCAAATCCATATGCAGTTGTGACAATAAAAGGACCCAACCAATTTGGCTCAAACTTCCCTTTCTTTTCACGATCTTATTGATTGTGTGGATTCTCCTTAAGAAAAAGATCACCAACTTGAAATATCTTAGGTTTGACCTTATGATTATAGCTATGAGACATCCTTTGTTGGTATACTCTCAAATGATCAGCAACATTTTGCCTCTGGTCTTGCAGCAATTCAAGTTCTTGTAACCTAGACACTCGTTGTTCCTCATCTGGAATGAGACCTTTCAATGACACACAGAGAGATGGTATTTCAACCACCATTGGTAATATTATTTCAGACCCATAGATAAGAGAATATGGTGTGGCACCTATCAGGGTGCGAATACTGGTGCGATATGCCCATAGAGCAGGGTTCAACTAAACATGCGAGTCTTTGCTAGCATCATTAATTGTCTTCTTCAAAATTTTCAAGATTGTTTTGTTTGATGCTTCTGCCTGATCATTTTCCTGAGCATAATAAGGAGTGGAAAACCTATGCTGGATCTAAAACTTTTCACAAACCTCTCTTACATCCTGATTTTTGAATGGCCACCCATTGTCAGTGATAATAGTCATAGAAATACCATAGCAACATATGATATAGCTCAAGATGAATGCGATGATTTGTTTCCTTGTGATGTTGGTGAGTGGCACTGCTTCAATCCACTTCGTGAAATATTCAGTAGCTATGAGTATGAACTTGTGACAATTTGAAGAAGGTGGATGAATTTTCCCTACTATATCTAGGCCCCATTAAAAAAATGGCCATGATGTTTCCAGGGTATGAAGCTCATGTGCTGGTACGTGTATGAGATCATTGTGAGTCTGACATTGTTTGCACTTTTTGGCAAATTGAAAAGAGTCTCTCTCCATAGTAGGCCAATAGTAACTCAATCATATTAGTTTCTTCAAAAGATTAAGATCACTCAAATGAGTACCACAAATACCATTATGAACTTTAGTTAAAGCCTTCTTAGATTCTTCATGCTCAAGACATCTATGGAGAGTAGCATCCAGGCCTCGTCTATATAAACTATTTGCAACAATGGTGTATTGAGTGGATTGTCAAATGAAGTTTCATTTTTGATTCTTTGATAGGTCAAGAGGAAGGGTACCATCTTTCAAGTAGGTGTAAATTTGGCCATAATGGGAGGAATCGGATCTACTAGGTGACATATGATCTGGGAATTGGGACAGTCATAGGCAAGGTGAAACAGTTCTTCCACTGGGAATTTGTAATGATCTTGATTTTTTGTATTTGAAGCATAGAGGCAATTGTGGCCATGGCATCAACTACTTTGTTGTCATTCCTTGGGATCAACTCAAAATAAATATCCACAAAGTACTTCCTAAAACTTCATCAACCATCTTCTTCTAATGCATTAGCTTTTCATCTTTGGCTTGATAATCATCATTCACTTGATTGATGACTAGCTGAGAATCTCAAAAAAGTTACAAATGTGTAATATTCCATTCTAAAGCCATCTTGATTCCTATTACTAATGTCACATATTCTACCATATTATTGGTGTAAGGAAAAGTCAGTTTGTATGCTTTTGGGATGGTATGACCTTGAGGTGTGATAAATAGCAAGCATGCCTGTGATCTATGTTGTGTGTAAGAGCCATCAAAATACAACTGTCATGTTTGCTTAAATCTATATTAGGTAGAGGAATCATAGATATCATTACAGACTGTCCAGCTATCAAGGAAAATCTATATGTTTTCTTAAATCTATATGTTTGCTTAAATCTATATTCCATGAGAGAGAAAATCTATGTTTGCTTAAATCTATATTCCATGAGAGAGAAAATTTTGTGTCTAGCTATTAAGTCTGCAATGATATCTATATTAGGTAAAGGAAAATCATCCTTAGGACACACCTTATTGAGATCTTTGAAATCTATGCATACCCTAATACTCTTGTCTGGCTTAGAAATAGGAACTATACTGGATACCCTTTCTGGATATGCTACTGGTCTAATAAATCCTACATCTATCAATTTCTTCAATTCTACTTTGACCAATATGGTTATATGAGGATGCATCTTTCTAGGCTTTTGCTTTATTGGTTTTACTTGGGGAGAAACGTTTAAGTGATGCATGATGAGATTTGGATCAAATCCTGGCATATTTGCATATGAACATGCAAAATTGACTTCTCTTTCTTTGAAGAATGTCATATAGTCATGTTTCTCTTGTTCTGATAATGATGATGCTGGATAAAGAATCTTTGGCTGATGTGGTGTTCCAATGTTGATTGCTTCAGTTGGTTCAATCAGTATTGAAGATCTTTCCTAGAAATACTCAGGCAAGGTGTCAAATCTCCCATCCTTTGGTGCCTCAAGGAGGTTTTCACAATTGGATGCATCCTTTATTTTTACTTTTTCTTGATCTAATGTTGTCATTAACTGGTTTTCAGCATTAGACCTAATATTTGTTTTTTTCTTTTCACTTCTGCGACTGAGATTTTCTCACCCCCTTGAGTAGAAGATGCGTTACTGGATTCACTGGTGGAAGTTGTTGTAGGTTTTATTGTGTTGAGGTATAAGGCAATGGCATGATCATCAGGGAAAGTTTCTATCTCAATGGGTCCTTCATTATCCTATTCAATAAGCTCAGGATACACTAATGGGAAGGGGTCGTTGGATTTTTGCATGTCAAGAGCATTAAGGGTCATGATAGAGATATCTAAGTCTTCAATGACTATTTCTAAGTCGAAGATATTACTTTCCTCATAATGACCTTCAACAAGTAGTTCATGATTGTCCTCACTGGAGTCAACATCGATATATTGTACTTCCCATTCGAGTGTTCTATACCCTTTCATTTTCCCTACATACGAATGGGCTATATCGATGTCTACATCTTTTGTATAACATGACTCTTTAGAAGAATCTTTAGATTGGTAAGAGTCTCATTCCCACTCATTAGAATTTGTTTCACTAGAAGCTTGTCATCTGAAAATTTTCTCATAAAGGTTATTAGTAGCCTCTTCTCGCTTTTTAGCAAGTTCCTCAGCTTCTTTCTATTGCCTGCGAGCTACTTCTTCTTGTTGTTTGTAGATAGCTTCCTCTTATTGTTTAGATGCAACTTCTTCTTCTCTTTGAATGGCATGTTCTTGTTGTTGTGGTTCATATTCTTCCTCTTGTTGATTGTGAGATTGTGCTTCTTGTTATGGATCTATAGTATTTTTCCCATAACCTAATCATGATTTATCATTAAGAATTTATGAAGGAGGTTGTATTGGTTCTGAAATACCTTGTTTTCTTTTTTCTATAGGACCACTGCCACCATATCCCATCTTTCTTATGATATCATATCCTTTTCCATATTGCTCTAGTGGGATACTAACATTATTGACTTTTGGTTGGGATTTTGGCTCATCTTTGTATAACCATTTCAAAACATCCTTGTCATCAGTCTCCTCAGCTAAGGTACTAGCTTTGACAAATGATCCATCAAGAATTTTAATTGCTTTTGAGGCAGGTTGTTGTTTTGAACTTGATGGCTTTCCATATGATCTTGGAGAGACTGATAGGTCTGGTAATGAATATTCCCCTAGGCCCGTTTCTTTCAATTGCATCTTTTTCTCAAAGCTCTATAAGATTGAAGTAAACACTTTTTCCTTAGGTGGTGTATTATAAGAGGATGCTTCTCTAATATGTGGAACAATGATCTCTTGAATTGGCTTCAGGTTACTACAATATTGAAATGGATTTAAATTTGTTGGAATAGTGATATCTTGTCCATTATATGGAAACTTGAGGCACTAATGGTAAGTTGAAGGGATAGCTTGCATATCATGGATCCATGATCTACCTAGAAGTATGTTATAAGACAAATTAATGTCCAACTCTTGGCATACTATATCCTTTTGCGCAGGTCCAACTCTAATTGGCAAGACTACAACCCCTTTGGAGGAACGCTCGTCTTCATCATAGGCTCTGATTGTTATCTTTTTATGAGGATCAATTGCATCTTTAGAATAGCCTAATGCACAGATAGGACTTAATGAACAAATATTTAGGCCAGCTCCTCTATCTATTAGGACACATTTTATGCAGGTTTTATGAATTAATACTTTGATATGCAAAGGAGCATTATATGGATGTTGCAAGGACATTTCATCATATTCTATAAAGGATAAGAAATGAGGTGATATAAGATGTCCCACCATGGTTTGAAATTGATCAATACCCAAGCATTTGGGGACCGTGGTATCTACTAGAGCCTTTTCTAGGATCTCTTTTGTTAGACAACTCAGATAACCAAAGGACAACTGAGAAGGGGAGTGAATCAGTTGTCATCAGATTATAGAAATTTTAAGGATTCAAAACCTTATTACTGAAACATATAAACTCAATACCAGAATGCATAAACCAAATACCAAAATGATTGATATAGCAATTAAAAATAAACATAAATCACAAAATAGTTATCATCCATCCAGAACACATGACACCAAGATTTGTATGTGGAAAACCTGGTAAAGGGAAAAACCACGGTGGGAAGCCTACCCATGGTCAAATAATGCTTCTGTAGTAAGTATGTCATTATAATATGAGGGGCCTGCACATGCAGGAAGGCCAATAGCCTAGAGCACACTGCTCATCACTAAAGGAGCCTCACTGACTACAAAATAAATCCAAACTACAATCTGGAATGAAGATTGAACCGCAAGTATAGCATCTCTTATGCGTGAGTACAATTCTGGTTAAGCTCAGTACCAGAGGTCTTAAACCTCTTAAATAAACACAATTCTATCACCCATGATCGACCAAACCTTCATCCCATAACCTTCATATCATAATCTACAAAGAGATCTTACATCATATTTATACCAACCCGAGACCTAAATAATTAGGTCAACCACCTAAAAGATAATACAATAATTTCATAATATAAATCTGCAATTCAATGATCAACCAAGTCATCTTAGGCCAAAAACAATATAAACCAATCATTAAATCCCATAAGTAACGCATCAGGAATATCCTCCAACACGTTACATAAATCGGTCCATAACCTAGATAACATTGGACCCAAAATAGGTCATCATAAACCAAATCCAACACCACCAATCAATAGGAACATGAACAAGATAACCAATAGCATCCTGAAAGCCATCTAGAAGTCGCACAAACACCACTTATCAAGTGCATCAAAAGATCTTCAACAAAGCTCTATCGGTAAAACCCTTATCGGTGACCAAAAGGCTTATTAGAATAAATGATAGCTCCTAAGTCATCAAATCCTGAACCAACTGATCGTGATACACATCTGAATAGCATGAATGATAGATCCAAAACAATTCCACAAACCAAAGCATATTGGAGAATACAAAATCAATATCATAATCCAACCACTCTACTGAAACCAACCAGAAACTGATAAACAACCAAAACAATCAACGTTGCCATCAATGACAAAACATAAATGCAACACAATCAATTCCTCCAAATTTCTAACAATCTCCCCCTTTGGCATTGATGGCAACACTAGATGTGAAAAACATACAAGTTCCAAGAAATGCCAAACAAGTCTCCCCTATGGAAGGCAACAACAATCTCCCACAAAATGATATAGCAATGAAGCTCTGAACCAAACTCCCCTAATGAATATATCTCTCCCTTATGTTTTTTACTAGAATAACTCTCCCCCTTTAACATCAATGCCAAAGATCTGACATAAACATTGAAAGAAAAATCATAAATCCTTTGAATCTTACAACTGACTACTCCCCCTGAGTAGTAGCACCACCACATCAATCTGGAATGAGTAATATCTCTGATAATACATACCAGACTGATTCCAATCAGCATCACTTAGGTCTCTACCGGAGGGGCAGAAACCCCCAATCTATCTCTGAAGTATTCAAATGATTCTTTAGGTAAAGGTTTAGTGAAGATGTCTGCAATCTGCTCTTTAGTGTTCACATAAACCAGTCTGACTTCATTTGCTTCCACCTTCTCCTTCAAAAATTTATACTTGATAGATATGTGCTTTATTTTAGAATGAAATATTGGATTCTTTGATATATCAATAGCAGCAAAGTTATCACAATGAATAACTATCGGTTCATTACAATCCACATTTATATCCTTCAACATTTTCTTCATCCATAGAACTTGAGTACAGTTAGTAGCAGCAACAACATACTTAGCTTTAGCAGCAGATAAAGAAGTACATAACTGCTTCTTGTTGATCCATGAAACAAGTTTATTTCCAAGAGATAAATCTCCACTGGATGTGCTCTTTCGTCCATCAACATCTCCAGCCCAATCTGCATCTGTATATGCACATAATGTAAAGTAGTCATTTTTAGTATACCACGAACCATATTTAGTTGTTCCCTGCAAATTCTTGAAAAATCCTTTTCACTGCACTCTCATGATTTTCTCTAGGATCACTCTGATATCTTGATACAATACAAACTACATTCATTATATTTGGTCATCTGAGTCAGATATAACAAACCACCAATCATAGACTTATACCTAGTAAGATTTACCGATGTAGATGCATCTTTCCTTGTTAATTTCTCACTTGTAACCATCAGAGTACTAATCAGTTTACAATTTTCCATACTAGATTTCTTTAACAACTCTCTAGCATACTTTGTTTGACAGATAAAAATACCTTTGTCAGTTTGAGTAATCTACAAACATAAGAAAAATTTCATCTACCCAATCATAGACATCTCAATTTCATTCTTCATATAGTTGGAGAATTCCATACACAACTTATCTTCACCTCCAAAAATGATATCATCAACAAAGACTTCAATAATCAATATGTCATCATCGGTGATCTTATAATATAAATTATTGTCAGCATTACCTTTAGTAAAATCAAGCTTCAAAATATATTTATCTAGTCTTGCATACCAAGCTCTAATGGCTTGTTTCAATCCATATAAAGCTTTCTTTAACCTGCAGACCATGTTTTTATCATTTGAAAGTGAAAATCCATCAAGTTGCTCAATATAAACTTCCTCTTCAAGATCTCCATTTAGAAATGCACACTTAACATCCATCCTATTAACCTTGTAGTTCTTATGTGCAGCATAAGCAAGAAATAATCTCACAGCTTCAATCCTAGCTACCAGTGCAAAGGTTTCATCATAATCAATTCCTTCCTTCTGAGAATATCCTTTACAAACCAATCTAGCTTTATTCCTCATAACTTGTCCATCTTCATTCAATTTATTCCTAAAAACCCATTTAGTTCTAATAACATTCTTATTTTTAGATCAGGAAACTAAAGTCCATGTGTTATTCTTTTCTATCTGATCTATTTTTTCTTCCATAGCTTCCATCCAATATTCATCTTTACAAGCTTCAATTACTAATGTCAGTTCAACTTGAGAAATAAAGCATACCTCATCATCTTCCAACCTTCTTCTTGTCATCACTCCTTTGTTTTTGTCTCCAATGATCTAATATTCTGAATGATTCAACCTTACATACCTAGGAGTGTTCTGATTTTATGTTCCTCTGTCCTGAGCTAGAATATGAAAACCACGACCATAACGATCAGCCATTTCAGAAAGAGAAGGTCGTTTTTCATAAGACAAAGAATCAAATCCTTCAGAATTAGAGGTGTGAGGAGAAGAAGTTTGAGAAGCGGCCACAAAATTATTGCTCATAGGTTCAGGTAAGATTGATTGATTTTTAGCCTCTTCCTTCTTTTCAACTTTAAGCTCTCTAGGAGGAACCTTATATTCACCAACAAAGGTGGGATTAAAATCAAGAGACCCCCAATCGTCTTCTGCGAGAACCTTCTTAGGATCAAAAGCCTTTTCATGTGTAGATTCAAGTCGAGAAGAATCTTCTTCCGGAGATTTAGACTCATCCAAAGAATTTTGATCATCAGAAAGTGAGGATTCATCCATAGGTATCTTGTTTAAAGAGTCATCACTAGAAGAGGAAGGCTTAGAAGAACCCCCTTTGGAAGTAGATGTTTGCAAACAAGCTTGGAAATTAGTATCACCTATCAAGGTATATGTCTTATTGTTATAAATAAATTTAACTTGTCTATGCAATGTAGAGGGGACAGCTTGCATACTGTGAATCCAAGGTCTCCCTAATAACAAGTTGTATGTAAGATTTCCCGACATAACATGGATAGGCGTAGGTAAAGTAACAGGCCCCACTGTGAGGGGTAAGGTGATAATACCTAATGAAGACTTAGCCACATTGTCAAAGCCTCGAATGGGACGAGAGTCGGGCTCAATAAGGGATGTATCCACATTCATCTTATGCAATAGATTAATGCGACACACATTAAGGCCAGAGCCATTATCTACCAGTGTTCGTCTTATAGCAGTGTCATTTATGATAACCACAATCATCAAGGGATCATATTGATGTTGAATTTCACTAGTAGGCAACTCGTCTTGAGTAAACACAATTTGAGCTTTAGGATTCATCATAGAGTTAACCAAAGACGCTATATTATTAGATGTATTTGGTGGAGGAACATTCAAATCTTTCAAGGCATCTTGTAACATCCCGTGATGAGCGGAAGAAGTTTGAATCAAATCCCAAAGGGATATCTTAGCAGGGGTAGCTTTAAGTTGTTCTATAAGATCATATTCCTTACTAAGAACTTGTGAAATACGTGGAGCTTGTGGAAGAATTGGTTGAGGATTAGGAAGAGAAACTGGAGTAACAGGAGGAGGATTAGGCTGCCTATTATTTCTAGTATGATAAGTATGGGCAACCGCATGATAACTCTCTCTAGTTAATTGCTTGGCATAACTATAAGGACTCATAGGTTTTCTTCCTTGCACAGTGATGATAGGTTTATTCGGAGTAAGAAAGGAATCATGACCATACCCTCCTTGGACAGTAAGGGGAGGTGATTTAGGAACTTGAAAAGTGGGAGAAGGATAAGCACCTTGGACTTCAAAGAGAGGCTTATTATGTTCTTTTAGGTTTATCATGTTAACTAATTTAGAAGTTTTGTTCTTGTTTAAAGATTTCGACAAAGCCACAAAGTCATCAAGAGCATCATCCAACAAAGCATGATCATATCGATTAAAAGGTTTATCTTTTGATTCAAAAGGAGACATCTCCTCATAGAGGGGATCATTGAAAACAACCATGTTACTAGATTCAGTGGAAGAGTTGATAGGAATGTACCCTTGAGAGGAACCATTCGACTTATCTTTCTCATCACAACGAAATGGCGTAGTAACAAGGTTTATGAGTCTTTGGTAAAATGAAGGTTTGGCATCTTTAGGATTCAAAAACTCATCTAAAGCTTCATCTAATTCATCTTGGCTATACTCATAATCGACATAATTGCATACCTCATCATAAATATGAACATCTTGCAAATAAAAATCTGACATTTTGAAATAAAGATTGCATAAAACTTAAACACACAATGCAAAGAAACACACTCTTTCTTTTCCCTCTTTTTTTTTCTTTTTTTTTTTTTTTTCTTTTTTTATGAAAATGAAACTTAAATGAAACACACTAAATCTAGATCTAGATCTAACAAATGCAATGCAAGAGAAAGCAATAATAAGTTTCACGTCGGGTTCACCAAAATGTGTAAGGGAAAAAAGCGAGACTAGGCTAACATGTCCTAATCCTACCTTTTGACACACATTGTGGAATACGAAAGAGCCTAGAGGTATCACACAATTGGCTACTTCTTTTTGTGAAAGAGAGAGCCACGGGCTACCTATTAGGGTTTCTATTCCTTTGTTGTAATTGAAAGATAAAATGATGCAAGTTCAATTCCTAACCTCAGAGTGCAAGTATGAACTAATAACAAAATTGCAGAATTGAAGTTAAACAATGGAAAGATGCAAATACAAGGACAAGACAAGAATGTAGATGCGTACCCAGAGTTAAAATCTGAGTGAAAATGTTCAGGACAGGAGCGCGGGCACCACTGTCCTGATTCTACTCCTGAAACTGCTATTTTGCAACCTGGAAAACTATCAGAAATGTTGTCTGACAGAAGGACCAGGGCGCCCAGCGCTCCTATCCTAGGGACCAGGGCGCCTAGCGCCCCTGTCCTGGCAGGACCAGGGTGCCCCATGCCCCTGTCCTGGTCTTTTGCTCTGAAATTTAGTGTGAGGCTCAGTCTCTGTCTACTTCCGTCGGATCTGCAACTTGCGGCGTCATCCGAATCCCGAAACCTGCACTTATATCTGAAAAGGTATGGTGGGCGGCTATATAGGGTTTTGCCTTATTCAAACCCCTACTTTGGTGATTTCCACCTCCACGAATAGCCAAGTTGTATTGTAAAAGTAGTGTGTGTGCAGACCTTGTGTGTGTGCAAGATCCTAAAATGCAAGTAAGCAAACTAGAGCAACCTAGAAAGTAAACCCTAATTGCTTGTAAATGATAATGTAAATGCTCCAAATCAAGATGTAAAGAGATCTAAAGCATGAATAAAAGTGATATAATGAGGCTTATGCAAAGACATGAAAACAACATGAAATCATACCCAACCCCAAGGGAGGGGTACAAGCCAATCTTCAGTCGGTGATCCCTTATTGCTCTTCAATGCCTTCAAAGCCCTAAATGGATGAATGAAATTGATGAATGCTTGATGGATGGATGTTGAATGTTGTTGAAGTCTTCAAAGATCTGCTCTTTCACTGCATAGAAGGTCCCTCGAAACCAAAATTTGGATCCTTTCAAATGAAGAAAGAGAACTCTTATATATGAAACCCTAGGTCTTAATTTCAACTTTTGGCCGACCTAGAGATTGAATCTCCCGCCAATTTCTTGGGGTTAAGCTTTATTTTATGATTGGATCGTGCTCCTAAAATTTCAGGAAAAATGTCCGGGACCGTGTGCACTCCGGGCGCCATGGTCCCGACAACTTTTCACCAAATTTTCAGGGTTGTCGAATATGATGATTTTAGAGAGAATCCCGAAGTTACAGGTGATTTTGAGATGTTTTGACCTCCGAAATCAAGCCCCCAAGTTCAAAATAGGACCTAATTAGGGTTTTTGATTAAATAATGTATTAGAGAAATAAAATGAAAGGGGCACACTTTAATGAAAGGGCCCAACTGGAAGATGATGAAATAGGACCTTAGACCTAATTAATTTGATTAATTAAGTGCTAAAGGGGAAATGCAATGCAAAATGCAAAATGTGCCAAGGCGGGTGCTAAACTAGGTGTGAAATTATACTGCTTTAGCAAGTGCATACAATTTACGACATTACATTTAGCCCCCACTTTAGCGGTCATATGAGTACTACGTGCATATGCAAGCTAAAGTACAGGAAAGTAAACATTATTTGAAAAAGGATATATCCATAAGTCCATCGAACGAAGCCCCCAGCGGTATCTGCAGTACACAGTTAGGAACCGCACCCTACAAAACACACGTTAGATCACAAAATCACCTAATGCTTACTAAGGAAAGTGATGAAATTTGTGAGTAGCTATATGCCCCCCCTGTTTCGGCTTGCTTATTAGGGAGGTGAAACAGGATAGCATGTTTACTTACGACAAATTGTGTGAGAGATTATTGATGAGAGATGTTCACTAAAGAGGCTTCATCAGAGCACATTTTGGAACATCAAGGGAGTAAGGGAACGAAAATACGATTCCTACGCAACAAACAATTCAAAAATCGCATCTCCCAAACTCAAGTTATGATGAAACGAGTGATAGAGGAGAATTAGGGTTTTGAAAGTAAAGGTAAAGGAATGAAAGTATATACCTTGAAAGTGACTATTGCATTTGTCACTTTGTTGATTTCTGAGTATTGTTCATTGCAACGGAGCCCACATAGCCATCATCATGCCTTCACGATGACCAAAGCATCCCACGAGGATAGAGATTATGCGACAGGCCGTGATCAGCGATGAGCCACTCGATGAGGTGAGTTGACTAAACTTTGACTTTGACTTTCTGCATTTCTGTTGACTTTGAGTTTCTGTGATCGAATGCGGGCCCTGGAATCTGACCCTGGGTCCCACCCAGGGTGCCATGGTCCTATCAAGGCGCCATGGTCCCTGAAGGGCACCATGGTCCTTTCAGGGTGCCATGGTCCCTGTGGGGCGCCATGGTCCCTGAAGGGCGCCATGGTCCCCTCAAGGCACCATGGTCCTCTCAGGGCGCCATGGTCCCAATCAGGACTTGGCAAGGGTTAGCTTTCGATGTTCGACAGTTTTCATTTTTGGCATAGATGATTGTGATGATTGAGTACTGATTACACTAATGTTTTTGTATTGCAGGGTCTCCCATACATGAGAGAGCACACAACGGGGCAGATTCTTCGCAGCTTGCGAGATCAAATTCCCCGGCTGACTTAGGCAGAGAGAGATACATTATCTATAGTAGGTTTGTGGTATATGATTCTTATGCCAGCCATTCGATTACATCCTGCGATGCTGATGGCACTTATGGAGCGATGGGATCCTGACACATGTACATTCCAGCTTCCAGTAGGAGAGATGACGATTACACTTGAGGATGTGTACCACATACTTCGCCTACCTATCAGAGGAGCTACTGTGACATACGTGACCGATTGGTTAGCGGAGGACCATCAGAGGGAGCAGGTATACTGCATAGGGAGAGTCATGCCGAGCGAGACGAGAGGTTGCATCATGGTCAGTTGGCTCTTACATCCTATAGGAGAGGTGCCCCTTATGAGACGTCTTATGATTTCCATCATTGCACTAGCTGTCTGCCCTAATGGGTGAGGTACGCACATGCATGGGGGTCTCACATGGTGCATCAGGGCTATGGAGAGACATAGGAGAGTATATGCCTGGGGTCGGAGTATGCTTGCACATCTCTATCATGACCTCGAGGAGTATGTTTTTGGACAGGGTTGTAGCTTGATGACATGCACACTTCTGCAGGTGTGGATATTTGAGCATTTTACATGCACCAGGCCTGTCGACTATCCAATGAGTGCGGCTAGCGAGTGACCTAGGGTGTTTTCTTATCCACTTACCAGCGAGTGGAGATTTGGGGATCTACTATATTGGAGAGTGACATTCGATAGGTTGACGGCTGAGGTGAGAGTATGGAGACTATATCTGCAGATGCATAGATGGGATGGAATGGAGAGGCAGCTAGCATGCTTACAGAGGAACCGCCTACTGAGAGGACGATATCCACATATCATAGTCCCATTCTACTTTGATCGAGTACGGAGGCAGTTTGGGCTAGAGCAGTGTGTTCCAGCCGATGTACCCATCTACACTTGACACTCACGAGTCCTTCCCAGACCCAGAGCAGTAGCGAGACCTACGATAGATGATATCGAGATCACAGATATAGAGGGGTCCGATCAGGATGTGGTCACTGATTATGCTGTAGATCTCGGAGCACAGCGCAAGTATCTCTTATGGTTTGTAAGGACATACCCGGGGCCTATCTTTCCACCAGATCACCCGATAGGCCATCCAAGTCCATGGAGACATGGAGACTGAGATGAGGATCAGGGATCCAGATTAGAGGAGCCAGAGGAGGGAGAGGGTCATGAGGAGGCAGGAGATCCTGATCCACCCATAGGAGATCAGCCTAGTGCCGAGGAGGAGGAGGAAGGAGAGGAGGATGACATAGATAGAGATGATGAGGAGGAGAACAAGGATGTGAATGAGGACGAGGATGACGAGGAGGAGGAGGAAGGAGAGGAGGATAGAGATGATGAGGAGGAGTCAGATGCAGCTCCCCACCATTTAGGAGATGATACCATAGCCTTAGATCCTCCTCTTATTCCCCAAAAGGGGGAACACGAGGTGATACGGAGACCTGTACCCATCATGCATAGATCATTCGAGCGTGGGGAGCCTAGTAGTTCCTAGTCACAGATGCTACCATATCATGATCCCTACTAGTGCGAGGGAGATCCAGGTATAGTAGGTTTATATTGATTGATTAATGTTTTGATGACATAGAATGGTACTAATACAAAATTTGTTCTACTGCTGCAGCTAATGTGTAGGAGTGGTGTTCCCTGATCCAGCAAGCAGTGACAGATATTTCCATGACAGCACAGATCCCTAGTTCCTCATAGGTTGCTTATCCTCAAGGGAACGCGAGTCGGCATGATGACTTGTTTTCCCCATTTCGAGTACAGGTGGAAATATGGAGGGGGAGAGAGAGAGTTCTATCAGAGGACCTTCAGTGGGCACAGCATGATCTAGTAGCAGCTCAGGCCGAGGCTACCTCGTATCGCGTGATCCTTATGGATAGGGATCGTAGGAGTTTCTCTCGGAGTCACTCATGATCTATATCACGCTATACGCCCATGGGTCCACCTTCACGACCGGAGCAGGAGGGAGCGTCTAGTTGTCACTCTCCAGCCACTAGCCCTAGGGATAGGAGATGATCTCATGATGTAGGATAGGTCACATTTTGGATGTATAGTGACCTACCTTTGTATATCGATCCACATATATATATATATATATATATATATATATATATATATATATATATATATATATATATATATATATATATATATATATATATATATATATATATATATATATATATATATATATATATATATATATACATGCTTCTCTTTGTCTCAAACGTGTTATCTTTAATGCCTAAAACAATGTGTATTTTGATTAAAGTTAATAGATTTGGTAGATGTACATGTATGTTCTGAATTTAATTTCCATGTGATTGATTTCTCAATGCTCCATGATTAAATTGATACATGTGTGACTTAATTAATATGTGTTACACCTAAGAATCATATAACTAATGTGATTTAATTTAAACTTAAACACAATATGATACAATTCTACTTAGCACATAAAGATATTGTATAATATGCCAGCATAATGGAAATGTAAATCTTTTGCAATTTACATAGATGAATTCAAGACAAACTATAGAGTAAAGAAACACGCTTGTCAGGAACAAAGCAATATAGATTAAACAAAACATCATTTAATTCTATTTGCTCTAACAAAGATATGCTAACATATTATCCAATTTTGAAGAAGTGAAAAGAAGATAGATGAAATGAAAGATAAGGAATGAGGAATTAAGCATAGTATCTATGCAAGTGCATAGCGTTTATAGGTTCTTTAAGAGACGTACCGTCTACATCCGCTATTTTGTAAGCACCTGATCCATAATCTTCAATAACAATATACGGTACAAGCCAATTAGGACTAAATTTTTCCTTTTCTTTAGGTAAGGCATTCACATTGCGCTGATTCTCATAGAGAACTAAGTCACCTACCGAGAAAGAATGTTGAATCTTTTGCTCTGAAATTTGGTGTGAAGCTCAGTCTCTGTCTGCTTCCGTCGGATCTGCAACTTACGGTGTCGTCCGAATCCCGAAACTTGCACTTATATCTGAAAAGGTATGGTGGGCGGCTATATAGGGTTTTGCCTTAGTCAAACCCCCGCTTTGGTGATTTCCACCTCCACGAATAGCCAAGTTGTATTGTAAAAGTAGTGTGTGTGCAGACCTTGTGTGTGTGCAAGATTCTAAAATGCAAGTAAGCAAACTAGAGCAACCTAGAAAGTAAACCCTAATTGCTTGTAAATGATAATGTAAATGCTCCAAATCAAGATGTAAAGAGATCTAAAGCATGAATAAAAGTGATATAATGAGGCTTATGCAAAGACATGAAAACAACATGAAATCATACCCAACCCCAAGGGAGGGGTACAAGCCAATCTTCAGTCGGTGATCCCTTATTGCTCTTCAATGCCTTCAAAGCCCTAAATGGATGAATGAAATTGATGAATGCTTGATGGATGGATGTTGAATGTTGTTGAAGTCTTCAAAGATCTACTCTTTCGCTGCATAGAAGGTCCCTCGAAACCAAAATTCGGATCCTTTCAAATGAAGAAAGAGAACTCTTATATATGAAACCCTAGGTCTTAATTTAAACTTTTGGCCGACCTAGAGATTGAATCTCCCACCAATTTCTTGGGGTTAAGCTTTATTTTATGATTGGATCGCGCTCCTAAAATTTCGGGAAAAATGTCCGGGACCGTGTGCACTC
Organism: Cryptomeria japonica; assembly: GCF_030272615.1. Classification (NCBI taxonomy): domain Eukaryota; kingdom Viridiplantae; phylum Streptophyta; class Pinopsida; order Cupressales; family Cupressaceae; genus Cryptomeria; species Cryptomeria japonica. The sequence continues at coordinate 393,408,113 of NC_081410.1, forward strand.
CGGGCGCCATGGTCCCGACAACTTTTCACCAAATTTTCAGGGCCGTCGGATATGATGATTTTAGAGAGAATCCCAAAGTTACAGGTGATTTCGAGATGTTTTGACCCCCGAAATCAAGCCCCCAAGTTCAAAATAGGACCTAATTAGGGTTTTTGATTAAATAATGTATTAGAGAAATAAAATGAAAGGGGCACACTTTAATGAAAGGGCCCAACTGGAAGATGATGAAATAGGACCTTAGACCTAATTAATTTGATTAATTAAGTGCTAAAGGGGAAATGCAATGCAAAATGCAAAATGCGCCAAGGCGGGTGCTAAACTAGGTGTGAAATTGTACTGCTTTAGCAAGTGCGTACAATTTACGACGTTACAATCTTGTATACTCTTAAAAGAAGTTCCGACTTACTTTCCCATTTGGCATTCCTTACATACCAGATTATAGGGTTTTACAATCTTGGGTATATCTCTAACTACCTTAGTAGAACTAATTTTCACAATGCAATCAAAATTCACATGACACAACCTCTTATGCCATAGCCAACTCTCATCAATTCATGCAATCAAACATGTCTTATCACCAAAGTTCAAATGAAATATATTACGTTTAGTCTGTGTACCAGTTGCAATCTCCAATCCAGATCTGTTGATAATCTTTTATTTTCCATCCTTGAACTATAACTGAAATCCCTTATCCACCAACTGTCCTACACTCAAAATATTATACCTTAAACCTTCAACATAATAAACATTATCATTTTTATACTTACCATCCAATGATATTGTTCCTCTTCCCTTGATCATGCATGCTTTCTCCTCTCCAAATCTAACCAGACCACCATCAAATTCTTGCATAGATAAGAACTTCCTTTTATCTCCAGTCATATGATGTGAACATCCACTGTCAATTACCCATTCATCCTTGTCTTCAATTTTATCAGCAAGGGCCATCTCTTCAAGTACTGGATCATCTTCCTTGATAGCCAAAATACCCATTCCTTTCCATTGTCGGATCCACTAGTTGAATCTTGTGTCATTTCATCATCTTAATCAGCCACACCTTCCTCATCTGCAAAGTAGCATGATTTGTCTTTGTTTCTCCTATACTTATGCTTATTTTGATAACCATGGTTATGCCTAAATGATCTTCTAGCTCTTTCTTCAAATCTTGAATTTCTTTCAGGACATCTAGATGCAAAATGACCTATCTTATTACATGCAGAGCATTTAAAAGGTGATTTTCCTTCATACTTACTTCATGTCGATCCTTTAGGTACTCTTCTAGAAAATAAGGCTTCAAGTTGCTCAAACTCTTCATCTTCTTTCTTCATATCCTCTAGTTCCTTCACATATAAATTTTTCCAATCACTCTTGTCGGTAGATGATTTAGATGCATGAAAAGCAGGTTTAGATTTTATAGCTCCGGGAGGTTCAAATTCCTCAGGCTCAAAAGCAGATAACTTCCCAACCAAGGTATCCCTATTAATAGAGGTGTTCTCCATAGTTCTCATCTCATTAATTGTAGTAGCCTTCATCTTATAAGTTGGTTGCAAATCTCTCAGTACTTTAGAAACTATTTCATCTTCGCTCAGAGATCCACCACAACATTGAATTCCCAGAACAATCTCATTAACTCTCTCCATAAAAGCAGTATTCCTTTCATCTTCTTCCATCTTCAGGTTCTCATACCTCACCTAGTAACCATCAAGTTTAGAAATTTTAATAGTAGGGTCACCTTCATTCAGAGTCTCCAATTTGTCCCATATAGCCTTTGCAATTGATTTATCAGTTAGTCCTATTATTTGTGGATCAGAAAGTGCACATAAAAGGGCTTCTCTAGATCTATAATCATTCTCAAGTTCCTTATCCAGGCCAGTCAAAGGAGCATTGCCAGATGTCAGATTAAATGGTGTAACACTTTTCTCAGTGATCTCCCAAATTTCCTTTCCAAGACATCTCAGATGAGTCTCTATATGAATCTTCCATACCCTGTAATTTATTCCATCAATCCTAGGAATTTCTCTCCAGAAAAAAGCTGCAGATGTACTTGATGAACTTGAACTGCTAGATGCCATAAGATCTTCCTCAATCGGTTAAGATTTTGTAGAGAAGACCAAGATTTGATACCAATTGTTAGACAACTCAGATAACTAGAGGACAACTGAGAGAGGGGGTGAATCAATTGTCACCAGATTATAGAACTTTAAGCATTCAAAACCTTATTACCGAAACACATAAGCTCGATACCAGAATGCATAAACCAAATATAGGAATGACTGATATAGAATTAAACATAAACATAAATCACAGAACAGTTACCATCCATCCAGAACACATGACACCAAGATTTATATGTGGAAAACCCAGTAAAGGGAAAAACCACGGTGGGAAGCCTACCCATAGTCAAATAATACTTCTACAGTAAGTATGTGATTACAATATGAGGGGCCTACACATGTAGGAAGGCCAATAGCCTAGATTACACTGCTCATCACTAAAGGAGCCTCATTGACTACAAAATAAATCCAAACTATAATCTGGAATTAAGATTGAACCGCAAGTATAGCATCTCCTATGCCTGAGTACAATTTTGGTTAATTTTAGTTACGGAGGTCTTAAACCTCTTACATAAACCCAATTCGATCACCTATGATTAACCAAACCTTCATCCCATAACCTTCATACCATAATCTACAAAGAGATCTTACATCATATTTATACCAACCCGAGACCTAAACAATTAGGTCGACCACCTAAAAGATAATAATACAATAAGTTCATAACATAAACCCTCAATCCAATGATCAACCAAGTCAACTTAGGCCAAAAAAAATATAAAACAATAATTAAATCCCGCTGGTAACCCATCAAGAACAACCTCCAACACGTTACATAAATCGGTCCATAACCTAGATAACACCGGACCCAAAATAGGTCATTATAAACCAAATCCAACACCACCAATCAAGAGGAACATGAACAAGATAACCAATAGCATCCCAAAATCCATCTAGAAGCCACACCAACACCACTTATTAAGTGCATCAAAATATCTTCAACAAATCTTTGTCGGTAAAACCCTTACCGGTGACCAAAAGGCTAACTAGAACAAATGATAGCTCGTGAGTTATCAAATCTCAAACCAACTGATCATGATACACATCTAAATAACATGAATGACAGATCCAAAACAATTTCACAAACAAAATAATATCCGAGTATACCGGATCAATATCATAATTCAACCACTCTACCGGAACCAATCAGAAACCGATAAAAAACTAAAACAACCGGTGTTGCCATCAATGCAACACATAATTAATTCCTCCAAATTTCCAACATCTTTATGCATGGGTGATACTTTTAGAAGTTTCAGTATTGATATTTGTGCAAGGTTCTTCTATAATTGATCCACTATGTTGTATTGCGTAGAAATAGAGGGTGTGTTGGTTGTGGGTCCCGATAAAGTGACCTTAGCTTTACTGTGCTTAATAGAGTTTGCAGGTTCTAGTTGGGATCTTTCTTTGATAATAATGACATTGACCACATTATCATAAGTGTGAGCATAATTCACTTTCTCCTTGCCCTTTCTATCTCTATTTTTTTATGTCTCGCCTTTCTCATAGTTTGGTAGATGAGTCTTAAATGTTGTGTTTGATTCATTTGTTGTGTGCCCATCTACCGTTATTACCTCGTTATCTATCAGATCTTTAATAACATGATTTAATCATTGACAATCATTACTTTCATGTCCTTTACTCCAATGATATTTGCAAAAATAATTGTCATTCCACCATGCAGGTTTCACCTTTGGTTCAAAATCCCTCACTTCTGGTAATGTAATTAATTTGTTTGCAAGAAGTGTTTTTAATGCTAATTTGAGTGGTTCACCAATAGGTGTAAGTTTCGTATGAAAGTTTGTGAAGGGTAATATTGATAACTCAATGATGAGTGAATGGTACCAAACCGGTACTGAGAGGGGGGGGTGAATCAGTACAGGCAAAAATATAGTCCAAAACTAGTTTGACAACAAACACTTCAAATGACTGGCAGACAGTGATACCGGTTTGAAACAGAGTGCAACTGGTAAAGCTAAGAATGTCTAAGTCAAGCATTAACCGGTTACTCACTTAGCTTTTCACTCAACTTGAGACTACACTATTATTTCACCCTTATGCATAAACAGGTAATCTATCATCAGACCACAATAACAGCTAGTTCAACATGTTTTATTGACAGGCATAAAACACAAAACCATCATATGCTTGACAGACAATAGCAAAGCATCACAAGATAAAAGCATCACACATGACACACATATTTTTCATGTGGAAACCCAACTGAGAAAAACCACGGTGGGGATGAATACCCACAAGTTGTTTTTGAACTCTTTAGAAGTCCACTCTATTAGAAGCCTTGTCCGGTTAGAGACATTACAATAGGTTCTGCTAGGAACTGATCCTATTAGGGATCACCCGGTTAAGGGATGGCTACAATACCCAATTAAGGGTTAAACCCTGTTAAAGGTTACCTTGTTAAAGGATTTCAAGAACTCAATAGCTAAAGGATTCTGAACTCAGTAGCTTTGAATTACCCTGTTAAAGGATTTTCAGCAAGCCGGTTAAGGCTACCCTGTTAAGGGATTTTCCAGTTGTTGAGGTGGTTAGAGATCAACAGGTATTACAATGATCTGGTAATAGCACTCAATGCCAATGCAGATCCACTTAAGCTCCTCTTCACCTTCTGCACTTACACTCTGCAGGTATCACTTCTCTCCTTTTGGTCTGGCAAGAATCATGTATCCCTTCTCTTGGATACACACACACAACTTTTGCCAACAACCTCAGAAAGAGACACAACATCAACCTTATAGGAAAACAGATAGGTCGGTAGCATAAACCCTAAACCTGTTAGGTTAAGGAATTCATACGGTTCAATCCTGACCATTGAGCACACTGCATTAAATGCAGCAGATCTTGATCCAAGCTCAAGACATTCTCCATCATCCATTTCCACCAATTTTATGGCAGTTGATAACCCATCACATGTTATCACCATTTTACAAACTTCGCACATTCTCGAGGTAGATAGGAACAATCTCCCTCATGCAAGATCCTTCACACACAAAAGCTTATGTGGCAACATGATATGTTCTTCTTTACAATGCTAACTCATCACACAATATCATCAGTTGAGCCACACAGGCTTGAAGCACATCAACCAGAAACCCTAAAGTTGAGACTACCAACCGGTAGTCATACAATACTTCCATATGTCAGTTCCCATAACTATATGTCGGTTCATCATGAACAAGCACACCACTTCACTTTGGCACAAATGTTGGTTCACACCTCTTCAACATATTGACATCAATGACAACATACAATGTCATTATGTCCTCATACCAGTTCACATAATGCCAACAATCTCCCCCTTTGGCATTGATGGCAATATACAAAGATATCTCTCTGCTTCACATCTTCTCCCCCAATTTTTGCAGATATCTTCTCCACTTCACATCTTCTCCCCCTTTCACAATAATGCCAAAGTGGAGGCACAAGCTTCCATGTTCCATTATGTTGCTCCCCCTGAGGAGTAGCATCCTTCAACACATCAATCCAAAATAAATTTGACTATGCAATACCTAACTTATGTGGAGCATATGCTTTTAGTTCACCTCCTGAAGGGGCAGTACCCCTAATTCACCTCTTAAGTATGTAAATGTAGTCTTTGGGAGAGGCTTGGTGAATATGTTTGCTAATTGCTCCTTACTGGAAACATGCTCCAGTGCAATCTCTTTGTTCTAAACCTTTTCCCTCAAGAAATGATACTTAAGCTCAAAGTGCTTGGTTCTAGAATGTAAAACCGGATTCTTGGAGATATTAATTGCACTAGTATTGTCACAAAATATACTTACCGGTTCAGATACAGGAACTTTGAAGCCATTCAATACATGCTTCATCCAAATTATCTAAGTGCACTTCATGAAAGCTGCAACATACTCCGCTTTCGTTGTAGACTGAGAGATACAACTCTGCTTTTTACTCATCCATGAGACCATTCTACCACCAAGGAAGAATGCACCACCGGTTGTGCTCTTTCGGTCATCTACATTACCAGCCCAATCAGCATCTGTGAACACTTGTAGGTTAAAATCATTATTGTATGGATACCATAACCCATAGTCAATAGTTCCTTTCAGATACCTAAGAATCCACTTGACTGCAACCAGCTGGGATTCTCTTGGACTTTTCTGGAATCTTGCAGTAATGCCAACTGCATGTGCAATATCCATTTTGCTATGCACTACATAATGCAACTTACCAATCATTAACCGGTATTCCTTCTCATCAACCAATGCAAAGTCATCCTCTTTGGATAGTTTACAACCGGTCACCATCGGTGTACCAACCGGTTTGCTATCTTCCATGCCAAAGATCTTCAACACCTCTTTGACATACTTGGAATAAGTGATAAAGATTCCATCCTTCATCTACTAGATCTGCAGTCCAATGAAGAACTTAATCTCCCCTATGAGTGACATCTCAAACTCTTTCTTCATCTCATCTGCAAATTCATGACTCATCTTGTCATCTCCACCAAAGATAATGTCATCAACAAATACCTCATAGATCAGGATCTGATCTCCTTTAGACTTCAAGTAGATATTGTTATCTTCACTTGTTCTCTAAAATCCAATCTTCACAAGATGGGAATGCAGGCGTTCATACCATGCTCTAGGTGCCTGCTTTAGCCCATATAAGGCTTTATGTAGCCTACATACCATGTCACTATCTTCAGATAGGGAAAACCCATCTGGTTGTTCTATATACACCTCCTCTTCAAGTACACCATTTAGGAATGCATATTTTACATCCATTTGATATACTTTGAAGCCTTTAAAAGCTGCATATGCAAGAAGCATACGAACTCCTTCCAATCTGGCTATAGGAGCAAAGGTTTCTCCATAGTCTTCTCCTTCTTCTTGGGCATATCCTTTGCACACCAGTCTGGCTTTGTTCCTAATCACTATTCCATCCTCATTCAGCTTATTTCTGAAGACCCATTTGGCACCAATGACATTTTTGTGCTCTGATCTGGGTACCAAGGACCATGTACCATTTTTCTCTATCTGGTGAAGTTCCTCTTCCATTTCCTTGATCCAATCTTCATCCTTATGTGCCTCTTTGAATGTTTTAGGCTTGAATTCAGAGATCATACATGATTTTTCTCTGACTTTTATTCTTGTAAGGATTCCTGCATCCTTATCTCCTATGATCTACTTAAGATCATGTTTCAGCTTGACATACCGAGGAATGGTCTTGATAGATTCCTCTTGCTTTTCTTCTTCATCCTCATCTCCATCAGTATTAGCATCTACATCTGCCAGTGTAGGAACACTGTTACTGGTACTTGGTTGACTAACAACTAGTTCCCAGAAGGTTACAACTAGTTCATTTACCGCTTGCTCACTGTCGGTTTCCTCAGTTTTCTCAAAGGTTTCATCAACTCTTACATTGATGCTTTCCATAATTCTCTAAGTCCTATTATTGAAGCACTTGAGAGCTTTTCTCTTAGTGGAATATCCTAGGAATATTCCCTCGGTTCACTCCTCTTGATGTAACATTTGCTACCAAAGACTCTAAAGTAGCTAACCACGGGTGTCTTACCGGTCCAATACTCATAAGGATTTTTATCCTTACCTTTCTTGATGAATACCCGGTTCATTGTGTAGACTGCAGTGCTCACCGCTTCTCTCCAAAAGGTGTGCGCTACCTTTCCTTGAATCAACATGGTTCTAGTTGCTTCAACCATAGTCTGGTTATTCCTCTCTGCTAGGCCATTCTTCTATGGAGTCTGGGGGGCAAACAATTGCCTCTTGATGCCATGTTCTTCACAGTACTTGTTGAATTCGTCGGAAGTGAATTCCCCTCCTTGATCAGTTCTCAGGCACTTGATCCTTTTACCGCTTTCCTTCTCCATTAATGTTCTAAAAGCTTTAAACTTTACAAAGGCTTCAGACTTGTCTTTCAAGAATGTGACCCACATCATTCTTGAGTAGTCATCAATGAGAATCATGAAGTACATATCACCCTGCACACTCTTAGTTTTCATAAGACCACACAAATCAGTATGCACAAGATCAAGCAAGTTGTCAGCAGTGAAAGATTTACCTTTAAAGGTTGAGGAAGACATTTTCCCCAATTGACATTCTCTGTACAAGGTATTATCTGGTTTGCTTAGCACCGGCAACCCTCTAACTGCCTTGATCTTACTGGCCTTTACAATGTTATCAAAGTTTACATGGCAGAGTCTCCTATGCCATATCTAACTATCATCAAATTTAGCCATAAGACATGTACTTATATTTACATTCAGATGAAATAGGTAACCTTTGGTCTGCATGCCAGTGGCCACCAATTCACCATTCTTTCCTTTGATTCTACAAACTCCATTCTTGAATTCTAGAGTGAGGCCACTGTCATTCAGCTGGACAACACTTAGAAGGTTGTGTCTAAGACCATCAACCCAATACACATTGTCAGCACTACTCTTTCCATTCAGAGAGATGGACCCTCTGCCTTTGACCATGCATGGTGCATCATTGCCAAAGCGAACCACACCACCATCATACTCCTCCAAGGATAGAAACTTGCTCCGGTCACCAGTCATATGGTGAGAATAGCCACTGTCAATGATCCACTCATTGGAATTATCAAACCAAGAGACAAGAGCCTTCTTGTCTGAAACATCTTCCTTAACAGCAACAAACACAATATCTTCATTTTCTTCATCCTCTTATTCTTCATCTATGACACCTTCATCAACTGCCACAAAATAGTTTCTCTAGTTTCCTCCTTTGAATTTCTTGAACCTTTCCGATTTGTCCTTGTTGTCGCCATTAGGACAGTTTACAGCAATATGTCCTATCTGGTTGCAAGAAAAACATTTCAAAGGTAGCTTACCTTTGTATTTGTCGGTTCCTTTAGGAAGTTTCCTAGTAAGGAGAGCATCAAATGCCATCAAAATCTCCTGATCATCCATTTCTCTGCTCTGTCTTGGTTCACCACTAGTGCTAGCTTCTTTTCCTTTTCTAGATGGTATAGCAGAAGCTTTAAAAGTTGATTTAGTCTTTTGAACACTGCGATCAAAACTATTTAGCTCATAGGCTGTCAACTTTGCTATGATGGAGTCCAAGGATACCTTAGTTTTGTCTATTGATCTTAGCTCCTGAATAGAAGCAACCCTTATTGCATAGACCGGCAATAGGGATCTCAGGACTTTGCTTACCACAGTGGAGTCTTCTATTTTACCACCTGCACTCTTGATATCTCCAACAATGGTTTTGATTCTTATTCCATACTGTTGAATGGTCTCACCTTCAACCATCCGCATATCTTCAAACTTCCCTCTCAGGCTTTCTTCCTTAGCCTGTTTTACATGCTCATCACCGCCATAGATATTTTCAAGAGTATCCCATACCTCTTTGGGATTTACCTTGTCCTGAACATCAATAAACTCAATATCAAATAAACTACTAATTAGGGCTTCCATGACTTGCCCATTTTCCTGTATCTCTCTCATTTGGTCATCAGTGAGAGTACCAGTAGGGGCAACATAGACATTCTCAACATAGCTCTAGTGTTGAGCACCCATGCTTCTGAGGTATATCTTCATCCTGTCTTTCCATCTACTAAAATTTTCCCTGTTAAACTTTGGACCTTCCCTCTTCATCATTTGACTGGGATCTTTACCTCAAGTGGTTAAGCTTATAACACAAAGAACCTGGAGGATGCTCTGATACCAATTGATAACTCAATGATGAGCGAATAGTACCAAACCAGTACTGAGAGGGGGGGTGGATCAGTACAGCCAAAAATACAGTCCAAAACCGGTTTGATAGCAAACACTTAAAATGACTGGCAGATAGTGATACCGGTTTGAAACAGAGTTTAACCAGTAAAGCTAAGAATGTCTGAGTCAAGCATTAACCGGTTACTCACTTAGCTTTTCACTCAACTTGAGACTACACTACCATTTCACCCTTATGCATAAAAAGGTAATCTATCATCAAACCATAATAACAGCTAGTTCAACATGTTTTATTGACAGGCATAAAACACTGAACCAACATATGCTTGACAGACAATAACAAAGCATCACACATGACACACATATTTTTCATGTGGAAAAACCATGGTCGGGATGAATACCCACAAGCTATTTTTGAACTCTTTAGAAGTCTACTCTGTTAGAAGCCTTGTTCGGTTAGAGACATTACAATAGGTTCTGCTAGGAACCGATCCTGTTAGGGATCACCTAGTTAAGGGATGGCTACAATACCCAGTTAAGGGTTAAACCCTGTTAAAGGTTACCTTGTTAGAGGATTTCAAGAACTCAATAGCTAAAGGATTTCAAACTCAGTAGCTTTGAATTACCTTGTTAAAGGATTTTCAGCAAGCTGGTTAAGGCTACCCTGTTAAGGGATTTTCCAGTTGTTGAGGTGGTTAGAGATCAACAGGTATTACAATGATCTGGTAATAGCACTCAATGCCAATGCAGATCCACTTAAGCTCCTCTTCACCTTCTGCACTTATACTCTGCAGGTATCACTTCTCTCCTTTTGGTCTGGCAAGAATCATGTATCCCTTCTCTTGGATACACACACACAACTTTTGCCAACAACCTCAAAAAGAGACACAACATCAACCTTATAGGAAAATAGATAGGTCGGTAGCATAAACCCTAAACCTGTTAGGTTAAGGAATTCATACGGTTCAATCCTGACCGTTGAGCACATTGCATTAAATGCAGCAGATCTTGATCCAAGCTCAAGACATTCTCCATCGTCCATTTCTGATTTTATGGTGGCTGATAACCCATCACATGTTATCACCATTTTACAAACTTTGCACATTCCCAAGGTAGATAGAAACAATCTCCCTCATGCAAGATCCTTCACGCACACAAGCTTACGTGGCAACATGATCTATTCTTCTTTACAATGCTAACTCATCACACAATATCATCGGTTGAGCCACAGAGGCTTGAACCACATCAACCAAAAACCCTAAAGTTGAGACTACCAACCGGTAGTCATACAATACTTCCATATGTCGATTCCCATAACTATATGTCAGTTCATCGTGAATAAGCACACCGCTTCACTTTGGCACAAATGCCGGTTCACACCTCTTCAACATATTGACATCAATGACAACATACAATGTCATTATGTCCTCATAATGGTTCACATAATGCCAACAAATATTGGTTTATTATTATCCCGACTGGTTGTCAAGGTATGACTTGATAAGTTGAATATGGGTTGCTTGGGTTTCACAGTGTTAGCATCCACTATCCTATCGTTCACAATGTTTCTGTCTATGCCAAAATTTGATTTTATCAGCGTTATTATGAGTATTATTGGAAGAATTATTTCCTTCTCCATGAAGGTTTAATACTTTTTTCTTGACTAAAGCTTCTTCGATTTTGATCCCATTCTCAACCATTTTATTAAAGCTTGGAGGACATTGCATTTTAAGTCCATAACTCATTTCTTCATTTAAGTTATCGATGAAAATGTCCATCTTTTCATTGTTAGGAACCGAAGGTGGATATCATGCAAACAAGCTTCTCCACCTTTGTAAGAATGTCATAAATGGTTCCCCATTCTTTTGCTTTATATTACATAGGTCAAGCATAGTAATCCCATGTTTAATGTTATATGAATATTTGGAAACAAATTTGTCCACCAATTCTAAAAATGTTCTTATACCAAGTGGTAACTTGGAAAACACTCCATTGCTTAGCCACTTAAACTCTTGGGGAATAGTCTCATCAAATAAGTGTCCTCGTGTGTGAACTCCATACTCATTGTGTAAAATTCCCTAAAGTGATCTTGAGGATCACTTTTACCATTGTATTTGTCATACTTAAGGATTTCGCAATTAGGAGGAAATGGTATCATATTTAATTTTTTGTCAAATGGATAAGGACATATCTCTTGTAGCAAATATCTTCTTCTGGTTCCCCCTTGTAAGTCTTGCACTTGTGTTTGCAGTGCTTGAATCTGTTGAGTAAGAGCTGAAAGGGGATTATCAACATTGTTCCTCCCTTTGACATCTTGGTAATTTTGAATTCTTTCGTTGCGATGGTTATTCTGAATTCATTTGTTATGAGTATCATTCTGAGTTCGTTCATTACGAGCATCACTTTGAGTTCATTAATTATGAGTATCATTCTGAGTTCATTCATTGTGAGTATCACTTTGAGTTCATTCATTACGAGTATCGTTCTGAGTTTGTTTATTGCGAGTATCACTTTGAGTTCGTTCATTGCGAGTATCACTTTGAGTTCGTTCATTGCGAGTATCACTTTGAGTTCATTCATTGTGAGTGTCACTTGTCTCTCCACTTTGTTTTATATTGGTGATATAAAAATTACTTGGTAACTTGGCCCTTTGACGTGCTAACATGAGAAAATATCTTTCCTTATCTGCTTCAAAGATTCTTTCCAAGAATCTACTAAATTTTGGATCTTGTTGTGCTCCTCTGATTATTTCATAATCATCATCACTTTTGTGAGTATTGGTGAATCCAAATCGATGATAGAAAGGATTATCTTCGTCTATTATAAATGTTTTCCCTTATTTTTGTTGTTTTAGTCTCCTTTGATTTCTTGTGAAAACTGTCATACAAGTGATCTTATTGTTTCAAAAAGTTTTACTCTTCCAAAAATTTTGCTCAATAAGTGATAAATTCTTGAGGTAAATAAGACAAGTTAATGCGACCACCTTGATTTAGACTTTGTGATAACATATATATTTGTTGCATGGCACGTGCTCTCAAAGGTTCTTCATCAAATTCGTTTCGTCTACCATGCAAATAATTTTGATAATAATGTAAAATTATGCGATGTTTCAACAAGATTTTGCGATTTATGTACAGAAATTTTCTCCTTTTCAAGATTGTCGTGTGACTAAGTTTCTTATTTTTCAATCGATATGAAATGATCATCAAGTATCTGAAAAATTTACAAGTTTTTTATCTTGGTTTTGAGTGCAAAGTTTTGTTATGATATGACCAAGTCAAGTAGGAAAGATATATCCTATTTAGAGAACTAGGTCAATCTGATCTAGCGTTGTAGTTTCGTGATGAAGGATGATAGATCCTTATAAGAAACTATGTTTGAAAGATCAAATTATCAAAGATGTTCGATTATGCACTTGAGATATTTGGATCTTAAACTTGTTTGAGATGAATACTTGTAAGACCTAGTGTGTTTAGTCTTAAATTTGACTCAACCAAAGGCAATTTTTGGAGTGTTTGACAAATAAGTGTTCCAAAATATGATGCTATATTATCAACCAAAAGAGCTGCTTCTCAGACCTAAAGAGCTATTTCTCAAACCAGAAGAGCTACTCTGTTGACCGAAAGAGTTATTACTCAGACTGAAGGAGCTATTCTGCTGATTGAGAGAGTTGTTTTTCAGATTGATAGAGCCATTTTTCTAACCGAGAGTTGTTTTTCAAACCAAAAGAGCTATTGTTTTAACTAAGAATGTTGCTTCTTAGACTAGGGGAGTTGTTTCTCAAACCAAAAGAGCTACTATTTATACCCGAAACACTACTTCTCAAACCAGGGGAGCTCTTTCCCAGATCAAAAGAGCTACTATTTTTACCAAAAACCCTACTTCTCAAACCAGGGAAGTTGTTTGTCAGACCAAAAGAGCTACTATTTTTACCAGAAACGCTACTTCTTAGACCAGGAGAGTTGTTTCCTAGACCAAAAGAGCTACAGTTTATACCAGAAGTGCTAATGTTTACCCTGAAAGAGCTATCTCCTAAAATGTTGTTAAGACTGAACGAATTACCTCCCAGCTGACCAGAAATGCTATTTTTCATACTAGGAGAGATGTTTCTCAAACTAGGAGAGTTGTTATGCTGACTAAAAATGTTGTTTCTCTGACAATGTGTGCTATTCCTCAGACTAGAAACATTGTTTCTTAGACTAAAAGAGCTATTCTACAAATCAGGAACTCTCAAGTTTGAAATAGTGATGTTTCGACTCATAAAATAGTTGTTTTGACTCAAAGATTTAATGTACAGACTCAAAGAACTAATGTTTAAATATAGTCAATAAAAACTTGAGAGAGATAAAGTTTAGACCAAAGAGCTAGTGTTTGGACCAGAAGTGATAAAGTTTGAACCAAGAACTCCACTGTTGGAACTAAGAACTCTGATGTTTGAACCAAAAATGTTATTGTTTGGACTGAGAACTCTAATGTTTGAACCAGGAAATCTACTGTTTGAACTAAAAACTCTAATGTTTGAACCAAGAACTCTAATGTTTGGACTAAGAACTCTATTGTTGGGACTGAGAACTCTAATGTTTGAACCGATAACTTCATTGTTTGAACCGAGAACTCTATTGTTTGAACCGAGAGCACTAATTTACTATAAATTGTGTAATTTTGATAGTTTGATATTTGAGTTTATATTTTTTGTGTTATCAATGGATGATATGTGTTTGATTTATTGCCTGAAAACATAGAAGATAGAATTTCAAACAGTTGTCTTGTTTGTCCTTAGGATCTAAACATGAAGTGTATGTTCCAAAGGCTCAAAAAAAGCCCAAATTTCTACGAGTTTTGCACAAAGAAGACACTTCAAGTAGATTTATCCTAAGAAATCGATGACAATGTGATAACTCAGCCCACAGCCTGGAATCTTTGTGACGCAATTGTAAACACCCTAAATGGGAATGTCCACTTTTGTCATTGTTGAGAGGTGAGAGATAGGGGCCTCCTAGACTAGAAGGATGACCCAATCACCCTCTCCCCAAAAGGCTACAAGTAGCCTATGCAAAGCCAAGGATTCTTTTCTCTCCTTCAAGGAACCAAAGGGTGAGTGTCCTAGGGAGAAAACCTTATATCCCCTTGCACTGAAATTACCACACCAAGGCTAAAAAGGGTGGCTTCTAAATAACAAGGAACTACTAAGGGCATATGTTTGGTGCGTTGGGGTATAAACTCAATTAAGAGGTCTCCCAGACTTGAGAACCAATTTATGTACCCAAAGGTAGAGAGGATACCTATTCCCAACACTATCGTTGATTCTGATTTTCATCAAAAACACATTTATTTTATAGTGGGTTAGATGAACTTGGCTTTATCCATTCCCACTTGGGTCGTTCCCCTCTCAGTCAACCTTATGGGCTACTCACGAGGGCAGGCCCATTGAGGATTAATGCACTACTGAAAAGAAAAGTGATGAGTCTAGCTTTTTGATCACCTCATGAAGATGAGAGCATACTTTCCTATCATCGAATACACACAAGACATTATGGTTCTTTTTCCTTCTTAATTAGTCTAGGTACCTATATTAATAACAAAAACAAGTAATGCAATCTCCTGCAGATGCACCAAAACTTTAGTAGTTTATGATTTTATCTTTGGCAGTGAAAGGTTTTATAACTCCAGTCTTGGATAGCGAATTAGGTACCTACAAAATAGAGAACCACAAGTCAGATTCTGGAAACTGATAGTCCAAAAAATGTAGAACAAAAAATGCTAAATAGAACATCAAAATGCTAAATGAACTACTTAAAACACTATTTTGGAAACCAAAAATGTTGTTTTGTCAACCAAAAACATTATTCTAACAACCAAAGCATTGTTCTATCAACCAAAAATATTGGTTTGTCAACCAAAAATGCTATTTTAGGAATTGAAAGAGCTAAAAGAGCTACCAGAAACACTAAAACAGAGAAAATCCAAAGTTAAGAAGCAAGTCCTCTGCAATGCAATGTGGGATATCAGAAGAACACCTGTTTAGTTGACTTAAACGCTAAAATGGTGACTGCGAGCGCCATTCTACATTCCAGGAGAGCTAATCTATGTTTCAAAAATGTTATCCTACAAATCCGTAAGAACCTGCCAAGAAAAGTTTCTGCAAGCAAATTTGTTAAAAACTTTGTGGCTAGGACCCACGGTGGGTGCTAAAATTTATGTGTGTAAAATATTGTGATTAATCCATTAAAACATAAAAATCACACATACTCAATGAAACATTGTATTGAGGAAAAACAAAATAAAACAATCAAAATACTCCCCAATGTCATCTCATCACTCCCTAGTCTTGAGGACTTTGTCAGTTCATTGATGGCTCTCAGATGCATGATCTTTGACAAAGGTACAACCCAAGAAATGGGAATTGATATGCAAGATAAGATGCAAAAGCTAATCTATTTCTATGCAAATCTACATTATAATGATTAAGCTATTAATGAAAGTCATTAAATGATGCTAATGTTACTCTAATGCTATGATAACTATGCTAAGATTGTTGAAAATGTTGATAGATTGTTGATAATGATGTTAAAACATGATAAGGGTCCTCTCATAGCCAAAAGATGGGGTATTTGTAGGATTTCCATGACCGGAGGTGAGGTAGCAAGAATCAATGATGCAGATTCAGTCTAGATAAATCAACGGTCGATATTGAAGAAGTTGAAAGGAGGTTGAGGAGATGGACACTTGTCCTTCCTAAGGAGACAAGTGGCAAAGAATCTCCAACCATATGCCAACAAATGGGCAAGTGGCATAGAGATGAGAAACATGTGGCATAAGTGCCACGTGTCTCCAAGAGAGGGTGGACACTCCAAAAATGGTTAGGATAAGAGGTTGGAGGGGATGGAGTTAGCTAGCCTGTGGTTAGGCTAGGGGTTGGTTATAAGAAGGTTAGGTTAGGGAATGGTTAGGAGTTAGGACACGTGTGCTTAAATTTGAATTTTAAATTCAAATTTAATGGGAAAGGAATAATTAAATAAACAAATTAACTAAATTCATTTATTCAATTAGGAAATAGAAGAAATTGATTTTGGTGGGATGAATTAAGAAAATGAAACATATAAACAAATTATTTAATTCATTTATATAGTAGAAGAATAAAGGTCATTTATTAAATATTTTTGTATTTAATTAATTCAATTTTCTAGATCGATTTTTAGTGTATACCAAAGAACCACTTAATTTTAAAATTTAAATTTGAAAATAGATATGAGTGGAATTTGGAAATTGAAAATTTGGGAAATGCACAATTTATTTAAATTTAAAAATTAGGGTTTGTTTAATTAACCACTTAATTTTAAAATTTAAATTTGAGATTAAAATTTGATATAAGATTGCAATTTTGAATTTGAACTGAAATTAGAAACCAAATTTGAAGAGGGAAATTCAAAATTTAAACAACCCACAAGCTCAATTTTTTAAAATTTTAAAAATTAGGGTTTTTTTAATTTAACCACTTAATTGTGAAATATGTCTTGTAGGTGAAATTTTGAATTATGATATTGATAAAGTGCTTAGATCTGAAATAATTGATCCAAATTAAACAATTGACAAGCTCAATTTTGAAATTAAAAATGAGGGTTTTAATGAAATTAACCTCTAAATTTTTAGAATTTGCAAAAAAATCAAACTTGTAAATAAAAACTTAAATTTTAAATTGCATAAACAATCAAATCTGAGAACATAAATCATAAATAAAGGTGTAAAGAGTCGGGTTCACCAAAATGTAAAGTGGAAAATTCGGAATTAGCAAATTCACCACATGAAAGGGGGAAATCACTAAGCCGATTTTCACTTTGAGGACTTTACATTCAAAAGAGGGGATGAATCCACTAGATACAATCCTAAATGAAACAAGGACTGAATACTAAGTAGATTGATTATGTTTGAAATGTGTTTGACCCTCTTTTGTAAGTTTAATAAGTAAAGTACTGAAATTGAAAACAAAATAAGTGGAAATAGTGAGCTGCAGATTCAGGATTTCATCATGCACCTAGATCTGAGAAGTATGAAATGATTTGGAGTTGCTCTACAAAATTTGCCAAAAGTAGCAGGGACTATGTGTTTGGACTAGGTCGCCCACCCTCTTGGTCCTTCGAACTTTCTGCATGTCAAAAAAGGTTCTTCTGTCTCTACAAATAAAGCTTAATTCCAAAGGTACAGTTGCGCACCTATTTCCTACACATAGAAAGAAGGAGAAAGGGGTTGGGAATAAAGGTTTGCCTAAGTCAAACCCCGGTTTGGAATCAACCTTCAAGGAAAGGTATACCTTCAAATCTGCAATAGATGATGATGATGCTTGGCTTCTTGAATGTAATCACATATGTTGTATGAAATGGCATTAACATGACAAAACCCTAACACATGCATGCTTGCAAATGAATGAATTAATGTTTCTCCAATGGATAGATGAAGAATATGCAACCTTGAAGAATTATTGATGATGAATGCTTGAACACTTGAATTCTTGAATGCTTGAGATCCAATTCTGCCTTCATGAATGTATCTTCGAATGAGAGGGGAAGACCTCATTATACACCTGTTGGTCATCGAACATTTAATTTTCTAACATAGGCCGACATGAGGAAGCAATTCCCGCTCAAATTTGAGATAGGGCCTAGGGGCCAAAATAGGGACCAGGGCACCACAAATTGGGTTAGGAACAAGGGGCCCCAACATAGTGCAAGATGAAAACATGAAGTTTATTGCATGGAGGAGGCATAAATAGGTTCCAATTAAGCATAGGGATGAGACCGCTAAGGTGAGGGCCCCAAATGTGGTCAAAATTGCAAAGGGGTGCAATTTTAGGATGCTACAATTATAATATTAAGTCAATTGTGGTTTGAAGTTTAATTGATCAAAGGTAAAGTATTTTGAGTTTTGGACTAATTCATCCCCCCCTCAATCCTATGGTGTGCTCAACAATTGGTATCAGAGCTTGGTTCCTCTTAGAGAAGATTAACCACTTGAGGAATATTTGGAATGGCATAGGAAGTTAATTTCAAAGCACCAAAGTTTGATGGCACAAGTTACTTTTATTGGAAGGAAAGGATGGAATGTCATTTGGAATCTTTCCAGACTAGAATATGGGAAAGTATGAAGAATGGGTATAGTGTTCTAACAAATGGTCCTCAATCTCTCGAAGGGCTTTAAAAGGCTCGTGAGAAAAATGTGAAGGCTAAAGTTTCAATTATTAGTTGTTTATGTGATGCAATATTCTTTAAAGTTGTTGGATTGAAGTTTGCTAAAGAGGTCCGAGACAAGATGAGTAGTATATATGAAGGTGATGAGAAGATAAAAAAGCCAAGTTGAAAAATTTGAAGCGCAAGTTTGAGAATCTTAGAATGTATGATAATGAGAACATTGAAAGCTATTTACATTGAGTAAATGAGATTTTAAGTGCAATTAATGATATTGGAGATAAATTAAAAGAAAGTGAAGTTGTGAGAAAAGTGATGCTAACACTACCTAAATGTTACAAGCCTAAGAAGTATGTTATTGAAGAGAGTCATGATATGGACAAATACACCTTGGATCAGTTATATGACTTACTCCCTGCATTTTAAATTGTTGATCTAGATGATTTGCAAAAAGAGAAGAATGATGAATTGCATTCAAAGATAGTAGGAAGATTGAAGATGAACCTAAATCAAGCAATAGCTTTGATGAAATAGAAGAAAATTTTGTAAGAAGACTGCAAAAAGGATTCAAAAAGTACAAAGGTAAGCTACCCTTTAAATGTTTCAATTATGGAAGAACTCATCATTGTGCTTCTAGATGTACCTATAGATAAGATGTTGGTAGAAGACCTAATGATGATAACAAGGAAAGAGATAATCACATATGGAATAATAGAAATAAGAGAATAGATGACAAAGACAAACCTAATAAGAATTTCTACTCAATGAAGACCTATTTTTCTAAAGAAAAAGATGGTAATGAATCAAATGGTGAATCATTGCTTCTAGCTATAGAGGAGAAGAATGATAAAAGATCTAGTAATCTAGAAGGAGTGTAGAATACTGAAAAATCAATGAATGCGAAGACTACATTACATGTAAAAGTGGAGCCTAAGGCATGAATAATTGATTCCAAATGTTCAAAACATATGACAAGAGATAAGGGAAATTTCATTGATCTTGAAAGTATGATGATCGATCAGTAAAATTTGTAGGAGAAGAATTTGTACTTATTTGTGGTAAAGGTATTATTTCAATTGGTGGTAAGCATGGGACTAATGACGTTTATTATGTTTAGGGCTTGAGACATAATCCTTTAAGCGTAAGTCAGATGTGTAGAAAAGATTATAAAGTCATACTTAATGGGTCTAGATGTGAGATCAAAAAAGAAGTTCACAAAGATTAGTTGCAAAAAGTACAAGGACTAATTAAAATTTTAATTATGTGAAGGATAACAATGGTAGTAGCTATATGTTGGCGCAGAGAAGTGAATGTTGGCTATTACACAAAATTATGGGAGATATAAATTTTGGCATTTGGTAAATATTAGTTCTACGTATGTTGTAATATATTTACCAAAGATTATCAAACATGTTGATACTATATGTAGGGATTGTCTATTAGAAAAAAAACAAAGAAGAGATTAAAAAACAAGGAGTATTTAACTTTAAAACCCTTTGAGCTAGTGCATACAAATCTATCTGAACCTACAAGGATAAGAGGATTGACTAGTGAAAGGTATTTTATGTTTCTTATTGATGATTAATCTAGAATGATATGGAATACTTTCTTGAGATAAAAATTTGAATCTTTAGAAAGGTTTAAAACATTCAAGTCTATAGTTGAAAATCAAGTTGATGCTAAGATCAAGTGTTTAAGATCTTATAGAGGAGGAGATTTTACTTCAAATGAATTTTATAGGTTCTATGAGAAGTATTATTTTAGAAGACATTTTTTTTCTCCTAGGACCCCATAGCAGAATGAAGTTGTTGAAAGAAAAAATAGGACTTTTGTTGAAATGGCTAGAATTTTGAAGAAGGATGCTAACCTGCCTAGCATGTATTGGAAAGAAGTTGTGCATATTGTTGTTTACATTATTAACAGGATTCAGATAAGAACAAATCACACAAAGACACCTTATGAGTTATGGAATGGAATACCTCCTACAATCATGTATTTCAAAACCTTTGAAAGAAAGTACTATATAAGGAGAAATGAAAAAAATCTAGGGAAATTTGATGCAAGGTCAAGTGAAGGCACATTCTTGGGATATTCTACAAGGAATAAAGCTTATATGTGTTGCAACAAAAGGCCAAACAAGATTGTGGAGAGTGCAAATGTTAGAGTTAGTAAAGAAGAGAATCGGAATGAGATTGTTCCTAAATCCGAGACTGAGGTAGAAGTTGTTTTGGTATTTGTAGAAGAAGGAACTTGAATAGACTCCTAAGATGCCAATAAAGTATGTAAGGAATAAACATTCGACAATGGAAAAAATATTAGAGACAAAAATAAAGGAGTTCAAACAAGAAGAAGACTTGTTGAAACCAGTGATCAGGAAAACTACTATTTCTTTTCTTAGGTGGAACCAAAGACCTATGTGGAAGCTAGAAAGGGTGAAATTTGGATCAAGGCAATATCAAAGGAGCTAAATTAGATAGAGAAGAATCAAACATGGGAACTAATACCTAGATCACTAGACAAGAATGTGATTGGAACTAAGTGGGTGTTCCAGAACAAGCTAGATGAACATGGAAAGTTACAAGGAAGAAGGAAAGATTGTCATGTAAATTTTATTCATAGATTGAAAGCATAGACATTGAAGAGACTTTTTCTCTAGTTGCAAGAATGGAGGCTATAAGGATGTTTCTTTCTTTTTCTACTTACAAGAACTTTAAGGTATATCAGATGGATTTCAAGTCAACATTCTTAATGAAGAACAAGAAGAAGTATACATTCAACAACCGGATGGATTCAAGTTGTTAGAAAAACTGAAAAATGGTTTGCAGACTCAAGAAGGCACTATGAATTCAAGCAAGCTCCTAGACTTGGTATGTAAGGTTGGATGGGTATTTGTTGTAGCAAAACTTTAGTAAAGGTGTACTACAGACTATAATCTTTATTTGAAAATTGAAAGAGATAAAAAAATTATTGTTGTTGTGTATGTTGATGATATCATATTTGGAGGAGATGATGATGTATGCAAGGAGTTTGCAGAAGAAATGTAGAAATAATTTGAGATGTCTACGATAGGTGTGTTGTCATTTTTTTAATCTTTAAGATACTCAATTAGAAGAAGGCATTTTTATTTCTCAAACCAAGTATATCAAGGATTTATTGAAGAAGTTTGAGATATATAATTCTAAAATCTATTGCAACCCCTAAGGGTATTGGTTGTAAGTTAAGAAAAGATGATGGATCTCTCAAAGTTGATCAGAAAAAATATATATCTATGATTGGAGGATTGTTGTATTTGACTACTTCAAGACTAGATATTACGTAGGATGTATGTTTGGTTGCAAGATATCAAACTAATCCTTATCAATCTCATGATCAAGCAGTAAAGAGGAAATTTATGCATTTCAAAGGGACTCTATATTATGGATTATGGTATAAGAAGGAATATACAAATGTTGATTGGGTTGAATGTGTTGATGATAGAAGTACAAGTGGTGGTGCATTTTTATTGGAAAACATATTGGTCTCTTAGTTGAGTAAGAAATAGGACTCAGTGTCATTATCTACTGTAGAAGAAGAATACATTGCAGCAACATCATGTTGTACTTAAAGGTTATGTGGATGAAGAAAACACTTAGTGATAATAAGGTGAAGTATGATAAAAAAATTCCTATTATGTGTATGATAATACAAATGCTATTAATATTTCAAATAATTTGATAATGCATTCAAGGACTAAACACATTATAATTTGGTATCATTTCTTAAGAGAAAAGGTTGCAAAGAAGGAAGTCAAATTGAAGTATGTTTCTACTAAATAATAGATTCAAGATATTTTTACTAAGGATTTGGTGAAGGATACCTTTGAGTATATTTGGCAGAATTTGGGGTTTATTGCTCCTCCTTTTTAAAACTAGATGCATTTAGTTGGTGCATATGTCCAAGCAGAGTTGTAAAGTTCATCTTTTTCTCTTGGATTGATGTGGTGGTTTCTCTAAGGGGGAGTTGTGAATGTTGCAATTATCAGGGATCATCAAAAAGAGGGAGAGAGTTGAGTAGTGTGCCCTTTACCTTGATGGCAAAGCGGGAGAGAGATATAGATTAGGAGAGAGATTAGTTGTTAGTTCAATTTTTCTTTGTTATTGGTGGTACATAGGTGTTGTCATCAATGACAAAGGGGGAGAATGTTGGAAACTTGAGTTGTTATGTTATGTTCTCATCATTGTCAACCTATCTTGTATTGTTATTGATGTCACTATGAGTTGTATTTTTTTCAAAAATGTATGTTATGATAGTGTTGTGTGTTTTAGATGTGATCTTGAGGTGGTTCTAGAAGATTAGTGTAGTGTAAATTTCAATATACAGGAAACATTATTTATGCAGTAAAGAGTATTTAATGTCCTAGTGGAAGAATGATTTGCATTCCTCTAGTATGAGAAGATTATCAAGTTTATAGATCCTATGTTTCTTAGATGGTTGAGTTAGTTGTTGTTGTTTATGATAGTAGAGTGTTTATCAGAATAGGTCTAGAGAATGTTTGGTGGTTCTCTGATATGTGGTTTTTAGTGTTGTGTCTTAGAGGACATATTTTTTTGTGTGTAGTGTTCCAGTTCAATTTTCCATTGATGGTTTGATTTGAAAGTGAAGTTAGGGTGTTTTGAATGTAGTGTTGTCAATTGGGTTGGTTTTTGATTGATTGAGGTAGTGTATCCTATCTGGATCATTCCTTTTTGGTATAGATATACTTTAGTGGTTGATTTTGATAGTTATATGGATCTCGTCATAGCGTCTGTAGATCTGCATTATGTTTTGTACATTGGAAAATAGTTTTGGGGCTAACTAGTTGGTGTGCTACATTGTAGATCATTTTATGTCGACCTTGGAGGATGTGATAGTGTATGTAGTTTGCTGGAATCATTTGGTAAGGTTGTGTTATGATGTATTTGGGTCAACTTTATCTCTCAGAGTGGAACACAATGGATGTTTTGAGTTTGGGTGGCCTAATTTATGTAATATTGCTTATTATGTCTATGGTCGACCTAGTTGAGAGATTTAGTGAATTATCTTGTATATATATAGGAGTGTGGATGTATGAGTTGAGCATGGGATGTAGGTGACTTGATGTGAAGTGGATGTGACAGATGCACAAGTAGATTTGATATTGCAAAAGTATGAAAGGTAATTGACAAGAGAGTTGAGACAGTGTTTGTGGTCAAATGTGTTTGCCAAGATATTGGTCACTTGATACAATGGTTCAAGGACAATTTCATGATCAAGAGATCTTATTTATTTTAGTTCTTTTATCTTTTGCACCTGTCGAAAGAAGGTGTGTTCCTTTTGGTAGTTTGTGAAACCCTTTGTATCTTTCCCTAAGGTTGTGTGCCTTGGTCTTGCAAGTCCTTCAGGAGTAGTGAGCTCCTTGGCCTTGAGCCTAAACATTATAATAATTTATTCTTATTGTGAGTGTGATTCTCATCGTGATTTTTCCATGTTTAGGGTTTTCCTCATAAATATGGTGTTTTTGTGGATGATGTGCTTTGTGCTTTCCTATTTTATAATTGCAATATTAAGTTAATTGTGGGTTGAAGTTCAACTCATCAAAGGTAAAGTATTTTAAGTTTCAAACTGATTCACCCCCCCTCTCAGTCTTGTGGCATGTTCAAGAATTATTATTGTCATCTTGTGTCTAAAATATTATATTCCTATCTAAATCTATGACCAATTCTAGAATCTATCATTATATAGTGTAGCATCCTAAAATTTCACCCCTTTGTAATTTTGACCATATTTGGGGCCCTCACCTTAGTGTTCGCATCCCCATGCCTAATTAAGTCCTGATTATACCTTCACCATGAAAATTGGGCCTCATTTTCACTTTGTCCACCACATAACCCCTTAGTTTGGCCCTAAAAGGGGATAGGACTAGGGCG